>NC_056726.1:1332590335-1332632835 GCF_019279795.1 Protopterus annectens
ATACATGCTTTTTTTCATGGACATATTTAGGTACATGTAGTTTGTGTGGTTGTGACTTCAACGTTTGTTTTATGGACTTGCACTTTGTATGCTTGTAGCGCTGAGGTATATATATATATATATATATATATATATATATATATATATATATATATATATATATATTTTACATCTTTACATATTTGTATAAACTTGCAAGTTAATTTCATTAGGCATAAGGTGCATATATTATGAAAATGCTTATGAAAATGCTTATTTTATCAATTTATGTTCGTAGCGCTGAGACTTTAAAATTTAAGATGTGAATAGGTATGGTCAGTATGATGTCAATAATGATGCTAACCAATTGCTGCTTTGGTAGCAGTATTTGAATATCTATGCTGCTTATGTTTTGCAAAGCTTGAAGAAGCCATGTTGGTGAAAGCGCTCGCTATTTAATAAAATGATTTGTTCGTCTATCAGTTCGTGCAGTACGCATTTGTCGTTATCAGGTATTATCTTCTTTGAAACCTGTTTAAGTCGTGGTTGCCCTGTGAATGTTATATACACTTGGCATATTGTTTGTTTTATATATTTTATTGGGCACAGGAGCATTTACTCTCGGGCTGTGCTTCTTTATTATAATTTTTGCTATTCTTTACTACGTTACGCACATACCGAGAGACATGGCAGATTTAGCGGATGATAATGTGGAACTACCGTATGTTCCACCTGAACAAGTTCGTCCTAGTAGGAACACTAGTAGATTCCAAGACTGTGTTTTTTGTGAAGAGAATTTACTTATGCTGTATGATGCCACGGAAGGTGACACAATGGAAGGTGTGGAGAATGAGTGCTTGGAGGGGTTAACGGAGGAATTGAGCAGACTCGAGTTTGATTTGTTGAAATTAAAGCGGATGCAATTGCAGCACAAGCATTTTGAGGTATGCTTACAGAGAAGAATTGTTCCCAGGGGGCTGCGCATCAAGAAGATGCCCACTACAGGTAATCTCCACCCAGAACTTTTATACAAGTGGCAGCAAATGAACTTGGAACTGAGTTTTAACTATATGCATTTAATGAATGATTTTTTCAGTCCTGAAGAGGAATTTTTAAGGAAACGTGTAGTAGAACATCAACAGACATTAGTACGGAGGTTTACAGGGCCTAAGGCTGAATTGGCAACAGAAAAACATTTGGACAGTGTACTGTTGTATGAGAAGAAGCTTTTGGAGCAGAAGAAGAATAAGATCCATAGAGACACTAAAGATTTTAAATTAGGCCAGGTGTTCACTTGGCCTAAGGGTAACAATGGGTTTAATACCAATGCATTAACAGCTGGAACCTTATCTGTCCCTATATCATCTGACAGAGGTGTGAATGATGTAGTAGTTAGGAATGATATTGTTCCTGCTTCCAATGGTGATTCTTCAGAAGACAATAATAATATTGATAAACAGACAACAGACATACATGGATGTAGTAGTGTCCATACACCAACCCTTGAGGATGCCCCGACTAGGTCTAACCCTACTTTGTTAGGGGATCTTTCAAATGTTAGAGGCACGACTAGTACGAACAATGTGAATAATGAACAAGTAGTTAGGAGGAAAACTACTACTAATATTCTCTCAGGGTTTCAACCAACACATAATTACACCCCTTTTCCAATAGAGCCGATTCCACAAGTGAGGAGACAACGCTCCTACAGCTGAGGCAGGCAGAAGAGGAAGAACTCAGGAGGGGATCATGTTGGGCTCACTCTCAAAAAGATGTGGGAACGGGTAGGCAATCCCTAGTATTCAATCTTTCTAAGAGGCAATTAACCAAATATGAGATGGAAGTCCTTGATAAAGGTTTAACTTTTATTCCTACCATGAGAAGTAATGTTGTTGATACTATAGTAGATATCAAACTTTTTGCACGTAATGTACAGTTGAAACTACAGTTTAGTAATAGCAATAGCTCTCAAACTACAGAAACTTTCAAACCTCCTAGTACTTATGTACCTGTTTTACACCCATATATAGATACGCTCATGAGATTAGTTGAGCATGATCTGTACAATATGGATAGTTTGAATAAGAAGAGCTATAACAAAGGTAATCTTACTTATCTGCAAAGGAAAGCTCTTAATGGTCTTATTAACGACCATACGATAGTGATTAGACCAGCAGATAAAGGCGGTCCTATAGTCGTTATGGATAGTGGCGACTATAGGAACAATATGTTAAGTATGTTACGGGAAAATCATTTCTATATGGAAATCACTATGGAAGAAGTAACTGTTAAGGTTTTTAAAATATACGATATGTTGGATGATCTTCGGAAGGGTGGAAACATCTCTGATAGTTTGTTTAAGTTTTTGAAGGTTAATAACCCTTTAATACCTATAATACAAGGGTTGCCTAAAGTCCATAAATGTTTAAGAGCACCTCGTTACGCCCTATTGTGGCTGGAAGAGGGTGGGTGACTGAACCCTTCTCTTTGTACTTGGAGCATTTTTTGAGACCTGTAGTTGATATGAATTCATCTATCTTAAAAGATAGTAAACCATTTTTGATAGATTTATATAGATTTATGGAGACAGTAGGTGTTGATGATGAGTACATCTTAGTCACACTTGATGTTAGGAATCTTTTTACTATGATTCTGAATGACTTAGGGGTTGAGAAGGTACAGGCTTATTTATCTAAGTTTACCTCTTTACAGACTGAGGTGATTGATTTGTTAATGTTATTTATGGAAACAGTCTTGTTAAACAATGTTTTCATGTTCGATATTAATGTTTTTATTCAGAACGATGGTGTTGCCATGGGTACAGCTTGCGCAAACAGTTATGCGAACATCTTTATGGCAAGTTGAGAAGATGAGTTTTTGTTTCCCCTAGGTAGTTTTAAGGAAAATGTGAGATTCTACAAACGCTTTGTAGATGATTTCTTTTTTATCTGGGAGGGTGACCATGGCAGTCTGTTGGAGTTTGTTAACTCCATTAATACTTTAACTGACTACCTACAGTTTACATCCACCTTCTCCAGGGAAAGTGTTTCTTTTTTGGATGTCCGCATTGAGAGGCTGAGTAGTGGCCTTTTAAACACTGGTGTCCATAGGAAGTTGTGTTATAGAAACACCTTACTGTACAGGAATAGCATGCACCCTCACTATGTATTTGATAATGTTATGAAAGGTAAAGCTATTAGAGCATCACAACTTAACCCACGAGATGAAGGCTATGAAAGTGAGCTCAATGACCTTAGGAATAGGTTAATAGAGAGGAAATATGGACGGCTAGAAGTTGAGAAGGCACTTATGGATACCAGGTCCCTTAGAACTACCAGGGGAGCCCCTTATTTTTCAGGTTATAACCATTTGACCCTTGACAATAACCCAACCACTGCCATATTGGATGTACAAATAAACCATCTAAAGGTACCCATGTTTTATACTTTAGACACACCATTCATTAAGAAGTTGATATATCGACATTGGGGTACACTCCTCCTGGATGATGATATAAAAGATATAGTAGGAGAGAACCCTAAGCTTTTCTTTAAGAATAAAAGAAATATTAAACAACTGTTATGCCATAGGCCCCTTATGTTAAACAAGGTTAGTAGTAGGAATGAAAGCCTGCCTTTAGGTACAACTCCATGTGGAAGATGTAAACAGTGTGAGTTCATTGATGTTAGGACTAATTTTTTGCATCCTTGTATACATCGTGACTTCCAACTTAGAGCAGTTGTCAACTGTCAAACGGAGTCTGTTATATATCTTGCCAGGTGTGTATTATGCCAGGCGTTCTATATAGGTAAGACCACCAGAAAATTTTGTGAAAGGATTCGTGAACACGTTTACCATATACGAGTTGGACACGAAGTTAACGCCCTAGCTAAACATAACTTAACAGCAGGGTTGCACCATACATTTAAGTTTGCAGTCCTACAGGTGCTTAATGCTAACATGAGGGGAGGTGATTTCAACAGTTTTATTGAGGAATGTGAGCTAAAATGGATAATAAGATGTAGAGCTGACAAGCCACCTGGCTTGAATGACAAAGTCCATTTGAAGCCAGTCCTTAGGAATAGAAGGCTTAAAGTAGTGAAACCCTGATGTTTGAATACATACATTTGTTTTTCCTCACTTTATTGTTCTTGTATTTCATTATATATTTTTTGAGCTTCTAACATGAATAGATATTTTTTATGAATAGAAGTTCTATGGATACAAGTTCACATGTATTTGTAGTCTTTTGTGTTTTATTATATATAATTTTATTACATATGCTTTTATATATAAGAATTTTTTACTCATTTTTGTGTGATAAAATTCATTTGAAGCAAGTTTCTGGGGATAGAAGGTTTAAAGTGCTGAAATTATGATATATTTACCTTCGCAGTTCCACATTTTATTGTCCTGTATGCTATTATATATATATATATATATATATATATATATATATATATATTTATTTTGAGTTTATAGCATGAGCCCTTTTTGAATAGAAGTGTTGAAGTTACATGCTATATGTATTTGTAGTCATACAAGCTTTATTATATGCCTTATTATATGCTATTATAGCATGTATTTGACAGTATTTATACACATGTTTTTTAAGTATATGTCGTTTTTAGGTACATGTAGTTTGTGTGGTTGTGACTTCAACGTTTGTTTTATGGACTTGCACTTTGTATGCTTGTAGCGCTGAGGTATATATATATATTTTTTACATCTTTACATATTTGTATAAACTTCCAAGTTAATTTCATTAGGCATAAGGCGCATATATTATGAAAATGCTTATGAAAATGCTTATTTTATCAATTTATGTTCGTAGCGCTGAGACTTTAAAATTTAAGATGTGAATAGGTATGGTCAGTATGATGTCACTAATGATGCTAACCAATTGCTGCTTTGGTAGCAGTATTTGAATATCTATGCTGCTTATGTTTTGCAAAGCTTGAAGAAGCCATGTTGGTGAAAGTGCTCACTATTTAATAAAACTATTTGTTCGTCTATCAGTTCGTGCAGTACGCATTTGTCGTTATCAAGTACTATCTTCTTTGAAACCTGTTTAAGTCGTGGTTGCCCTGTGAATGTTATATACATTTGGCATATTGTTTGTTTTATATACTCTATGGACTGTTTGACAACATTTTTGCCAGAACATGGATTGGATGACGTTAGGAGTGCTCATTGTTTATTGATGATACTGATCGGAGATTTATTGGTCTTCTTTGAATTGTCGCTTTCTCTGAACATGTTCAGTACTTGTAGTACATAGTTTGATTATGACAGGAGTCCAATATATTATATGGGTCTGTTTTCATATCACTGTGTGTGAAAGGCAGGATTGGTGAATAGTGACGTGTCTGGGGTGAGAACTGCAACTGCCAGATATGTGTGGCCCACTGCTGTACTCAGACATGGCCTAAGTGTGTGAGCATGCCCAGTATTATCTTTCAGTATGTTGTTGACTGACATTTGCTTCATTTATTGAAGTGTGTGAGCATGCCCAGTGAGATTTGCTAAATTTGTTGAAGTGTGTGAGCATGCCCAGTATGGACATATATACTATATGTGCGTGACAAATCAAGTTGTTTTTACTTCAGGGCTCACCTTTGTGTTGTACATTGACAGGAAGCATGCTGTGCCTGCAGGGCTTCCATGAGTCGCTTTGCACAGACTTATCAACATTTATACATACAGGGGGGGCAGCTATTATTTGTACATTTCTACCCAGGGGGCGCACCTGATTGTTACTGTTGGTGTACATTGGATAAGAGGTTGACCTGACACTTATACAGATTTGCTAGGCCTGCACTACTATGTCAGGTACTCCATTTCACTCTGTACTGTTACCTATCATACTGGCTTGAGGCATACTACTGTACTACAGAACTTAGATTCCAATTTCACGTATATTAGTTTGTGACTTCATAGCCTACCCAACCCACATCACACTGCCTGGCCTGCTGTTATCTGTCTGAATAGGCCTGGGGGGATGTTCAGAGGGCATGATGCTGCATTTGTTTGTGTTTGTGTTATTCTACAATTGCCCTGCTGTGTCTGTGCCAGTGAAATGCTGTCATGGCTTAGTGGTTCAGTACTGTGAGTATAGTGCACAGTATCGTGAGTTTCAGCTCTGTCACAGCTTTTTATTTTCCTGCTGGGCAGACCTGACTGGTTAAGGTACAGTAAAGCAGGTGTGAGCGTGTTTACCTGGCTTTGCTCGACTTTGCCCAACATTGCCCAACGTTCCCCAACGTTGCCCAATGTTGCACTAGTTTGCGCGGCACACAGCTCCACGCAATTATGCTTAAATATGCTAAATAGTGGTAAAATGTGCTTAACACTGCTTTATATTGCTTAATATAGGGCAATCATGCCTCAGGTGGTGCTGCAGTGTTGCCTATGTCAGATGCACATAATACACTCCCTATACATGTTTGAAACAGGTAGTGTCAATTTAGGCATCCCTTTTATTGTATGTGCAAGTCAGAGAGAGGTGTAATTTCCAGGGTTCCTACTGAGTCAGTGTATGTGCTATGCGTTGCCTCTTTGCCAAGGCCAGGGCATGCTGGGCACGCCTCCTTCTGCCTACCAGGGCAGGCTCAGGTTGTTCCTCCTCCAAGTCACGCTGTGCCTGTGCAGGCCTTGGCAATGGTGGGGGGCTGTTTTTCCCTGCCCCATGCTGTTTCTGCTGCAGCTGTTTTTGCAGGATCATATTGTGTAGCATGGCACATACCATGACAATTTGGGTACATGTAGTTGGTGAGTACTGCAAGGCTCCACCGGATGTGTCCAGGCACCGGAACCGTGACTTGAGCATCCCAAACACATGCTCAATAATGTTTCTTGTTTGTGCATGTGCCTCATTATGGAGTTCTTGTTCGGGTGTGTGTGCATTTCTGATGGGTGTCATCAGCCACAGCTCAAGTGCATATCCAGCATCCTTCACTAGGTGACCGTCAGGGATGTCCCCATTGGAAAATCTCTGGTACAGCTGCGTCAGATGCCAGATGTGGGAATCATGATAGCTTCCAGGGCAGCCAGCACACACATTCATTATTATGCCCCAGGCATTGCACACGACCTGGCAGTTGATGGAGGGGAAACCCTTGCGGTTGATGTAGACACTGCCCCGCTCACCAGGTGGTGCTTTGATGCGTATGTGCGTGCAGTCTATTGCACCTACCACCTCAGGGTATTCCACTATTTGGTGGAAAAGATGCATATTGCTGGCCAATGCCTCACTGGAATTGGGGAAATATACATGCTCACTGACATGTTCTGACATGGCATCCAGGAACTGGTGCAGTACCCTGGATGCTGATGCCTGTGAAACCCCCATCATATCACCAGTTGGTTTCTGGAAGGTACCTGTTGCTAGTATTCGTAGGCCAACACATACCTTGGTATCCACTGGGATGGGTTCCCCTCTGTTGGTTCTGTGTGTGAGGCGTGGCCAGCACAGCTCAACAATTTGCTGCAGGAGGTCTCTGTCCATTCTATAGCACTCTAGTATCTCCAGCTCATGTAGCCCCTGGTAGGTTATCCTGGGTCTGTACACTCTTCTCCGTCTCCTCACTGTGGGTTGCTCAGCAGCATTCACAACATCACCACCCTCATCACCTTGCACATGTTGGTTTATAATAGCAATGGCAGCCCCTAACATTTTGCCAGACTTAAGCTTTTTGAGTTTTCACTCTTTCTATACTGCAGTGTTGCAGAATTCTTGTGAAAAAACAGGTTAGACTGCTGTTTGCAGAGTTTAAATTGCTGGGCTGGGCTAGTCAACTGCCTGTGTAATTGGCTGATTGTGATATATTTCACCTGGCAGCTCTGCTAGTTCAACTTGGTTAACTTCCTACTACTACTTTTCCTTCCTTTTTCCGTTTCTGTTTCTGCAAGGGGCAGCGGTGTGTAAACAAGTGCACACGCACTCACACAAGTGCACACGCACGCACACAAGCACACACGCTGTGTGCCCGTTTGAAAGAGATTTCACATATATCCACGGCGTACACTTTTGGTTTCTTGTTTTCAGCTAGTACCACTGTTAACACGCCTCTTGCAATCCTGAGCAGCTCAGGGCAAACAAAAGCCATTGTGCTCCAGTCACCTTACAGTCTTTCAGACATACCCCTCATGATGTCACCTATCTTCTACTCTACTACTCCCCTACTCCTACACTTACACTCTAGGGACAAGGCTCACATGCCAGGGAAAATTGGGATTCACTATCCTTATCCTCATTTGCATAAGATTGCCTACTAATGCTTGGTTACATCTCTCAAACTGAGCTCCCCCCCCCTTAGCAACCACTACTCAGTGGCCATGTTGTTTGCAGCCTGCCATTCACCTGCATGGCAGAACAAGCTTTTTAGTGTAAATGCACATTTGTGGCTATTTTTCCCTTTTTTTCATTTTATTTAAAGCGTAGCATGTTTGCACGACGCTGCGCTACGCTTAAACATCGGCGATCGGGGAAAAAAATAACATTGGATTTTAAGGATTTACAACATTTGCAAATGCCAATGGCCTTATGTTTGGCCATTGACATGCTTCCTTAACTAGATGCATCCTTTTTTGGAGCTGTCATAGCTCCATTTAACTATTTGCAGAACGGTACTCCGTTACCAATGGAGTACATTTCTGCAGATAACACTACTCTTACACGGACAGGTTAGTGGTCCTGGATCGCAAATTTACCTCATTTGCATAGCGTTTGGTAGCAAATGAGTTAATTTGCATACCATAACACTGTTCGTGCAAGAGTAGCTTTAGAAACTCTCATGCACGCCACTACTGGCTATTGCTTAATCGATCGGCAGACATATTGCCTGTCTGCCATCTTACACTGTTCTTACACTCCATGCAAGCCTTCATAAATCTGGCCCTACGTCTTCTTATCCTTTAGGAAATCCATGGTAATACAAAACCTTTTATTTGAGCAATGTTCTATGTTTATAAGTGCAATATGCAAAATCTGTTCCAAATTTTGTCGTCCCATTATTTTGGCTTTGTCCAGAACGCCTGTGTTAAGAAGTTGAGAGGTATGACCTAGTCTGCCATTGTCTAATCTAAAATAAAGCTGCTTTGCTCTTTCAACCTGAAATAAAGACCTCTCTGATTTTATTATTTACTAATGGGTCTGAAGAGTAAACAAACAGGTCTCACTGGAACTTGGACAAATTAAAAGAACCAGAATAATTTAAAAATAAAACATTTTATAGAGAATTAGGAAACAAGGTAAAAGGAACTGAAAGACCACCAAAAAAAAAGAAGCAGTAGATACATTTTGGAAAAGTACCTATGAAGATCCTGTGGAGCATAACAAAGATGCTTTATGGATAGAAGAAGTAAAAGAGAGAATAAGAAGTTCAAACGTACAGGATATGAAATGGGATGAAGTAACAGCTAGAGAGATTGGGACAAAGTTAAGAAAGCCTCTAATTGGAAAACCCCAGGCCCAGATGCAGTACTTAACTTCTGGTTAAAAGTATTAACATCTCTGCACGGAGATTTAGCCATAAGTAAGAACTATTTATATGTGCACCCGGAACAGACACCAACTGGCTAACAACAGGAAAAACGATGCTCCTACTTAAGTGTGAACCTGCAAGCTACCCTAAAATTTATAGACCAATAACTTGCCATCTGACAACATATAAACTATACATGGGAATTGATGCCGACAGAGTTTATAGTCCTTTAGAAGAAAACTCAATTATGGCAGTAGAACAAAAGGGAAATAAAAAAGTCATATGGAACAAAGGATCATTTGTTGTTAAATAAAGTCATAGTGGAGAACTATAGAAAGGGGAAGAATCTAAGTATGGCTTGGATTGACTATAAAGAAGCATTTGATAGTATCCCACATTCATGGATAAAAGAGTGCTTAAAAATGTATAAGATGCGCCCTACACTGATCGACTACATTACAGTGACCATGAAATAGTGGCAGACCACTTTGCAATTAAGACATGATAAAGGACAGATTATTATCCCAGAGATAAAAATTCAAAGATAGATATTCCAGGGTGAGTCTCTGTCACCACTGCTATTCTGCCTTGCCATTAACCGATTAAGCTGTTTACTTAACAGCTTAGGTCATGGCTACAATTTGGCTCCTAGAAAACAACAAAGTCTAAAGACTTCTCATCTTCTCTTTGTTGATGATTTAAAACTGTAGAGCTCATCAGATGAGGAACTGAAAGCACAGCTGCAGGTTGTCAAAACTTTTTCAGATGATATAAGAATGTCGTTTGGTCTTGATAAGTGTGCAAAGCAACCTTTAAAGCAGGAAAGCTGCAGCACCAGTAAAACATCAGTTTTGGACAAGAATGTGATATAAAAGAACTTGAGCAAGAGGGAGTATATTAATATTTGGGAACTGATGAAGGATCAACAATAAAACATGAACAAATGCAAATAATATTTAGTAAGGAATACTTTAGAAGACTTAATTTACTTCTGTAAACAGCATTGATATCTAGGAACAAAATCCAAGCTATAAACTAATTTGCTCTTCCTGTTCTAACTTAACAGTTTTGGAGTGATTGACTGGCCCCAGAACATGTTGGATAGATTAAATAGGAAAACAAGAAGGATGCTTCATGCTCACCAAATGATTTATAAAAATCAGTGTATACCAAGATTATATGTTCCACATTCTGAAGGATGGATGGGCCTCCTTGAAAATGATTACATGTATAGATCTGCAGTCATGGGACTCCACACATATTTGCTGACCTCACAATACTCAAACATACTGATAGTTTTGAAACATGAGAATAAATCTAAGATAACTTCTCTGCTTAATCTAGCAGAAGCATATCAGCATCAAGCAGGAATGGAAATCAAACCAGAAGGAGGTAAAAATCATGCAGCAACTAAATGTGCCAAAAAACAAAAGAAAGAATATAAAGTGATGGAGCAGATGAGAAGTCAAGAAATGTGGAAAAAGCATAAATATTGTTGCAAATATAGAATACGTCTGGAAGAACCTCATATTGATCTGGAACAAATGCAGGAATGGTTAAGGAGAGGTGAATTTAAACCAAGAGATGAAAGGTTAATATTGGCAGCCCAAGATAGTAGGCTACATACACGCTGGTTTACAAAGTCCATTGAACATGTGGGAGAAACAGACACATGCAGGTTTTGTAAAACCAAATTGGAAATAGTCATAGACCTTGTTGCTGGTTGTGACACACTAATGGCAGAAGGACTGTATATTGAAAGACATAATAATGTGGCAAGACTGTTGCACTGAGGATTGTGCAAACATTATGATACTGAAGTAGCTGAAAAACACTGGAAACATGAGCTGCAAAGCATCATAGAAAATGATGAAGTTTATATCACGTGGGATCACCCATTACCAACAGTTCAAACGACAGATGCTACAAAATCAGATATAGTGGTCCAAGAAAATAAGACAAAAGTAGCATCGATCACTGAAATTGCCACACCCAGTGACTATAGTGCCTTGTGTACAGAGAGATACAAAGTCATAAAGTCTCAGGATCTGTAGGCAGGAATGAGAGCAATGTGGAAGAAAGCTACACAGACAGTTCCAATAGTAGCAGGCACAATGGGTCTTATAAAAAAGAATCTACAATTGTATTTAGATATGTTACCAGTACATGTAACCCTGTACGAATTGCAGGAGTCATTACTGGGCACATTGCGGGTGCTGCAAAGAGCACTTTTGGCTGACATCAAAGATTGAAACAATACTAATTTCATGAACTTTAATCGTACTTTGACTTAGGAATGGGGTTCATTCCCGTTATGGTATTAGAAACCCAAAAGATTTGGAGACATTTAAAGGGAGAACCTGTACCAAGAAAATATCAGTCTAGGATATGAATGTGATATAAAGGAACTTGAGCAGGCAGGGGTGTATAAATATTTTGGAACTGATGAAGGATCAGCAATAAAACATGCAGAAATGTGAATAAAACTCAGTAAGGAATACTTAAGAATACTAAAAATAATTCTGAAAACAGCCTTGACATTTAGGAATAAAGTCCACTCTATAAACCAATTTGCTCTTCCTGTTTTAATTTACAGTTTTGATGTGATTGACTGGCCTCAAAATGTATTGGATCAACTGCACAGAAAAACAAGAAAAATGTTTCATGCTTATCAACAGATATATAAAAATCAAAGTATACCAAGATTACATATTTCACTGTCTAATGAAGTATGTGCCTCCTCCTCAAAATTGGTTACATGTATAGATCTGCAGTCATGAAACTGCATACATATCTGCTGAACTCATCAGATCCAAACATAGTAAAGGTTTGACAACATGAGGACAGGAAGCCTAAGATTACCTGTCTGCTTTATTTATCAGAGACATTCAGGGGGCAAGCAGGAATGGAAATTGAACCAGAAGCAGACAAAAATCAAACAGCAACTGAATGTGCCAAAAAATAAAAGAAAGAATATAAGGAGATGCATCAGATGAGAAGGAAAGAAATATGGAAAAGCTATAAATACAGTGTTAAATACAGACATCTCCTGGAACAATGTAATGTTGATCAGGATTTGACATAAGCATGTTTAAGGAGAGGTGAGCTGGAACCAAAGGATGATAGGTTAATAATGGCAGCTCAGGACAGTGGACTATGTACATGTTGGTTTAAAAAGTCCATTGAACATGTGAGAGAAACAGACAAATAAAGGATATGTAAAAGAGAACTGGAAACAGACACAAGTTGTTGCCAGGTGTGATACATTCATGGCAGAGGGCCAATACACTGAAAGGAGCAGCAACGTGGCAAGACCGTTGCATTGGGATAGTACTGAAGTAACTGAGAAGCAATGGAAACATGAACCACAAAGCATTATAAAGAATGAGGAAGTGTACATCACATGGTGTCACCCATTACCAACAATTCAAAAATAGTTGGGAGAAAAACAGATATAGTAAGTTTATGAAAAAAAGACATAAGTCGTATTGATCACTGAAATTACTATAGCTAGTAATAAGAGTGTTTCAAGTACAGAGAGATACAAAGTCATAAAACACCAAGATTTGCAGGTAGAAACAATATCAATGTGGAAAAATGATACCCAGACAATTCCAGCAGTAGTAGGAACAATGGGTTTCATAAAAAGTATGAACTGCAGAAGAAGTAATCTCTGAGCACATTGCAGGTGCTGCAAAATGGATTTTTGGTTAACATAAGGATTAAAGTAATACTAATTTCATGAGTTTTAATTATTTCTTGATTTAGGTTCATAGGTTCATAGACTGCTACTAAGCTAATTACTCTTATGAGCCATTTTAAGCCTAGCCAGTTATCCCATGTGAGAATCAAATCCTGCAGCTGGCGTATATAAGGTAAGCACCTTAGCCATCATTCCAACCCCTCCACTCATCGACTAAGGAAAGAGGTCCATTCCTGTCATGGTACTACAAACCTAAAAGATTTGGAGAAATTAAACCAGCAGAATCTTTTCAGCTATGAATGAGATCAGAGGAAAAAAGGTGATAATATAATACTACACTACATTTATGCATACATATATATGGATCCCTATCATACGATAGAAACCTCATTTGACTGAAACACATTTGACTGAGACCATAAGACTGAAATTTCAAAAGACTGAAAAGTCACTTGACTGAAACCCATAAGACTGAAACCCATAATACTGAATTTCAACATACTAAATTATAAACTGGAGCATATAAAACCAGACTAGTAGGGGGGGGGTACACCCCCACACACACCCCAATGTGGGGGGCTGCTCCCTCACACCCCCCTAACTATATATACTAACTCCAGGACCGCATTAAGGTGGGGAAAAGGGCATATACCTTTCACTTACCTTACAGTAGACTACATGCTGCCACTACTATATTCCATTTTCCCCACTGTAGTGCAATCCTGGAGTTAGTATATATAGTTGGGGGGTGCAGCCCCCCTCCTAGTCTGGTTTTATATGGTCCAGTTTACAATTTAGTATGTTGAAAATCAGTATTATGGGTTTCAGTCTTATAGGTTTCAGTCAAGTGACTTTTCAGTCTTTTGAAATTTCAGACTTTTGGTCTAAGTCAAATGCGATTCAGTCAAATGAGGTTTCTAGCATAAGATAGGGATCCATATATATATATATATATATATATATATATATATATATATAGATTCACACACACACACACACACACACACACACACACACACACACACGCACACACACACACACACACACTGTAACAGAGTGCAATTCATATTCGTTATACAGTGGAAGAATTCAAGTCTGTCTGTCTCAACCCTGCATACCTGCCTGCTGCTTCTACTTCACCCATAGCTTTCACATTATCACATATAAATAATTGCACACATTTTCAAAGCTTACCTTGACATTCCTCTCATTTTCTTCTTTTTGTTTAGAAGGGGACAATTTCAGGAAACATGCTTACTAAGTGCGGGTAACAAGCAGATACAATTTGTTATTTAAACAAGTCATTGACTCAAAGAAAGACAAATCAGGCTGAAGTTCCTGTTGGTAAAACTACTGTCTGTCTGATTCAACTCATCAATTTGCAGTGAATCAGCTCATGTAATTCTTTTCTGCTGGCGCATTGACAGGAGTCTGATGTGAACTATGACCCTATTAATAATTTAATTGTCTGTCAGCTCAAGTTTTAACAGTACTTAGAAAATTCTGCAGGTGATGATAACAATATTGGATTCTAAAGTTCCTTACCTTTGTGGATTGACCCGAGTGACTTTGACTGCCAGGGTGACTGTGTGAAACAGAGAGAAGCGAGAAGGCGCCAAGCACATAGTAGTCCTCTTCGGCTTTTGTAGAGTTACTCTGTAGTTGCCATTGCTAAGTTAATCTGCACTCTTATTATGAATCTGGAGTGCTGACACTAATTTGCATCATATAATTCAGGCAGGCTGAATCACAACATAAAATTACACTCTGCTTCAAGTTCAGAATGAGGATGAAAGTAAGTATTTTGTGTTTGTTGGATTGCAGAGTTCTCAGTTTGTTTGCTCTTTGTATTATAGAACTTTATTATGTATTACTGTCTGTGAGTTCAGGTTATTTTACAGCATGGTGAAAACCTCTCAAGCAGCTCAGCGCTATCCATTACCCATTCCTCGGATACATCCGGAATTCCCAAATGGATTTCAGTAACATAGCCAGTAACATCAGACTAAGTGCTGAGCTGTGGAGAGTTTGTCAGATTTCAGCAATTTCAGAATAGTTAACAGGCATGCTTTAACTATGTGCTCAGTGGAGTAGATCACTGACCCACAGGGACCTTTTTCAGACTACATTGCTTATATGACTTCTCAGAATAGCACAACAGCAGGTAGAAGGTATCCACACCCTGTAGTTTTAGTTAAGGGGTGCTGTGCATTAACAGTTATGAGCCTTGATCTGCTCCACTTAACAGGTAGAAGGTATCCAAACCCTGTACCTTTTACTAAAGGAAAGCTGTGCATTAGCAGTTATGAAGCTTAATCTACTACACTTACTGGTATCATAATGAAAAGTATTAATTTAGAGTTGCATGCTACACCTGTAAACATGTGTGTGTGTGTGTGTGTGTGTGTGTGTGTGTGTGTGTGTGTGTGTGTGTGTGTGTGTGTGTGTGTGTGTGTGTGTGCACAAGTGTGTATGTGTATGTATGTGCATGTTTTTTTCATTGCTCAACCCTGAGAATTACTATATGTGTGCATTCAGTTTTTACTTAGCCAAGAGGGGGGCGAGGAACAGCCAGACAACAGAAAAGTGTCTGTGTTGCTTTTTAAAGCTGTTTCTCCACGTTTTTTTCTTTTTTTTTAGAAAGAACTAAATTAATAAGGTAATACTTTGCCATTTTGTAGATACCAAATTGCTAACCATGGACCCCCTGGAGCTGTGGGACCCTGGTGGCTGCCTGAATTGCCCTATTATAGTCTACGACTGATCTCAAGATCTCCACTGGATTCATCCCAACTAGCTCACAGATAAGATTCAGAAAATCAAAACAGGGGAGGGTACCTCCACAAAGAGACCAGTCACTAGTGCAGTCCCCTGGGTTCTGTGCTGGGACATTTCTGTTTGACATCTACTTTTTTGAAGTAAAAGCCAATATGAAAGAGCCCTGGCTGGCTAAGTTTGGAGCTGATTGAAAGCTGGGAGCAGTCACTGAATCCCCAAATCACTTAGGCATCCCACAGAAAGATTTTCCTCAAATAAATAACTGATT
This sequence comes from Protopterus annectens, assembly GCF_019279795.1. Lineage (NCBI taxonomy): Eukaryota > Metazoa > Chordata > Ceratodontiformes > Protopteridae > Protopterus > Protopterus annectens. The sequence continues at coordinate 1,332,606,549 of NC_056726.1, forward strand.
CTAAAATCATGGACTGAAACTAAATGCCAGAATGATGCATTACTGTACACTTAGGTAAGTTGTCTACCCCAGAGAACTACCAGTTTGACAATACACCTCTAAATGTTGACCCAGTTGTTTGGGATCTGTGAACTTACATGGACAGTGACCTAACTTTTGACCAACATGTGTCCATTGTTATAAGAAAGTCCTTCTATATTGAACAGCTTATAAACAAAGGGATTGTGTCTAGCTCTTGGGATTTCATTGTTCTACTTTGCTCAGCCCTCATTAGGCAGGTAATTGAGTATAATGCCCATTTAACATGTATCTGTCCAGAGTCATACAACACCTGAAATGCCCATAGAGATACCTTACTAAAAGGATACATGGCCTAACTAACATGCCTTACATGGACTGACTCAAAGCCGTGTCACTATATTCTGTATCCTACAGACTGTTAAGAGGTGACCTGTATCTGTCATATAAGGCATCAGGAAATCAAATGTCATCAGAAATACTCAGTCTGGGGAGCTAAACCTCTTCTGCAGCATCAACAGAACAGTTTGGAGGGACAGGTATATCTTGCAGAGGATACTGTTGCTCTGCAACAGACTCCCCATCCACATAAAACAAAGTTCATCCCTGTTCATATTCAACTGAAACTTGGATCTATGGATGGAAAACAGATAATTTACCTCAGGCTATGCCCACTGTATTACTAATGGAAAGAGACAGCTCCTAAATGCTTTATCCCATGCATGGATCCCCTCAGATTATCTATTGTATGATCCCAGTTATTCACATTAGAGGTAATCTATGATTATCGACCACAGGATGGGTTCTAACCAAATGGTATTGGTTAATTGGAGCACAAAAAGGCAATTAGTTGGGATGAAAATGACCCACAAGAGCAGCTAGCCTAATGCTTAGCTATGAACCCATGAACTTATGATGTAGTAATCCCACTCCACAAGGGAGGACTTACCACTTTACAAGGAAACTACATTCCTAATCAGCCTTATCTGGAGAAGGAAAAACGTTTTTGCCAATATATGGAGCATATCATTATTGAACTTAACAACGGCATCATCAGTCTACAATCCCTTGACTCAAATAAATTTGGGCTCATTAAAGGTAGAGCCACACTGCTAAAACTAATGGACTTCTTTGAAATAGGTGAGTGGTGCACTGGATTCATGCACATTGGTACACACTGCTTACCATGATCTGCAGACGCTTCTGAGACTATCAGCAAGCTAATCAAACTAAATGTGAACCCCTACGTTACCTACTGGATAGGAAACTAACAGAGCCCAAACTAGTGTAGGAGCATTCAGTCATCAAAAAGGGTCATTACTAGTGGTGCCACTCAAGGACTGGTACTTGGGCCACTTCTCTTTGGGATATACTTCCCTGTTGTGAAGGGTGACTTTAAGGGTCTGTGGCTGCCCAGGTTTGTGGATGACTGCAAACTGTTATAAAACTGTTATAAACTCTTGCCTACTCCCAGATTCTCCAGAAGGGCCTAGCACATATAAACAAGTGGTCCCTGGACCACAGCCTTAGACTAAATGCTAATAAATGTAGTACTGTGTCCGTTGGCAAACATGGGAATCCATTTACCTACCGCACAGATAAAACCTGCTGAAAATCAACACAGTTATTAGGGACCATGACACTTTCATTGATTAAGAACAATGCTTTGAACACCATTTATCCATTGTCAATTGGAAATCCTTTATTCCAGTCTGACTCATTACCACTGGCATATGTTCCAAGTCAGGGAAACTATCGACTCTCTCCACTCCTCTCTCATCAGACCTGTCATATAACTGAATAACCCTTTTGATATATATTTTTTAAAAGATATGATTCAACTTGAAAGACCACAGCATTTCCTCACTAAGAAAACTGAGGGCACATCCTCTTTGCACTATACAGACTACTTTAAACCATTTTTTCTCTTTTGTGTTTCCTGTAGACTCTTGAGTGGGTGACCTCTGTCTTGCCTGCAAAGACACAAAGGATCCAGCCTTTGTGAACTCCTACACATCCACAAAATAACCAACACCCTAAACACTTACTCAAAGTAACTGAAGCTCTACCACAGCATAAATAGAATTTATTTATTTATAGACTGATTTTACATTTTTTTATGGGGATGTCCAATGGCCATTTTTCAACTGAGGCCCAGGGAGAAAAGCTCCATTATAAAAACACATTAAAAACAATACAATAAATCGATAAAAGTCAAGAATACATAAATTTGATAAATATAGGTAGTAAGTAGTTTATACATAAACAATAACAACTAAGAGAATAATATAAAGTGGAAAAAAAAAGAAAGCTAACAAATAAACTAGCATTAAAAAGCTTGTGCCATCAGAGAGAAATGACTGATCATGGTTTTGGTGGCAAATATTTATGAGATACATGTATGGTACATGAACAAGAATATAGCTGATTGTTGTTATGGTAGTTACTTGTTCTAAATAGTAATAGCTAAGGCAATACTGAGGTGAAGTACAAGAAGGAGGGACTAGGATGAAACTGTAGGAAGCTTGAGATAGGTAAATAAAAATAATAGTAGTAGTGAGCGTGAGATAGGTAAATAAAAATAATAGTAGTAGTGAGCTTGAGATAGGTAAATAAAAATAATAGTAGTAGTGAGCTTGAGATGGGTAAATAAAAATAATAGTAGTAGTGAGCTTGAGATGGGTAAATAAAAATAATAGTAGTAGTGAGCTTGAGATGGGTAAATAAAAATAATAGTAGTAGTGAGCTTGAGATAGGTAAATAAAAATAATAGTAGTAGTGAGCTTGAGATGGGTAAATAAAAATAATAGTAGTAGTGAGCTTGAGATAGGTAAATAAAAATAATAGTAGTAGTGAGCTTGAGATAGGTAAATAAAAATAATAGTAGTAGTGAGCTTGAGATAGGTAAATAAAAATAATAGTAGTAGTGAGCTTGAGATGGGTAAATAAAAATAATAGTAGTAGTGAGCTTGAGATAGGTAAATAAAAATAATAGTAGTAGTGAGCTTGAGATGGGTAAATAAAAATAATAGTAGTAGTGAGCTTGAGATAGGTAAATAAAAATAATAGTAGTAGTGAGCTTGAGATGGGTAAATAAAAATAATAGTAGTAGTGAGCTTGAGATAGGTAAAGAGAAATGGGAATTCCATGAGAGAAGGAATAGTTTGAATGTTAGAATTTAGTAAGGGAAGAGATATTTTGGTTATAAAAACATGATCAGCCTGGATTAGTGCAGGAGAAAAGGCAGTTTTTGGGTAGGTGTTCCTTGAGCAGTAGTTTAAATTTGGATGTGTTGCTAGAATTTAGTATTGTCTGAGGCAAAGGAGTTCCAGGACTTAGATATTTGCTGGGAGCATAGAGTTACCATAACAGTTATTAGATATAATGACTTTGAGTAATCATTTGCTGGAGGATCCTAGTCATCTGCTGTTTGATTGGGGCTGCAATAAGCTCTTGAGTGCTGGCAGTTGTCTAGATGGTGGAAGTTGGAATGAATGAAAGTTAGTTGAGGGGTATGAGACTGAGTAGTTTAATACAATTTACGTTATGAAGTGCTGTGCAGCGATGTGATTGGTAAGGGAGGTTAGTAGCAGATCTTGCGATTTTGTTATAGCAGGACTCCAGTTTGTTTAAATCTGATTTTCTGGTATTAGTGAATACTGGTGAGGCATATAGAAGGGTAGAGAGTCGATGAGTCCTAGCTATGGAATGTCTAGTGGCCTAGGTTAGGTATGTTTTGACTCTGTATTGTGAGCCTAGCTTAATGTAGACCTTTTTGATAGAGTAAGGTGTTTGTCAAATTTTAGGTTTCTGTCAATTGTGACTCCAATGAGTATGGTGCGCTGGACAGATTCAGTTTTAGTTTTCTTGGCTGAGTAGATGGTGAAGGGGAGAGAGGTATCAGGAACTTTGGTATTAGCGAAGAGTTTAAGCTTTGTTTTATTTGGATTGAGTATGAGTTGAGAGTCTGAGAGGTATTTTTGAATATCCTGTAAAGATTGTTGGGTTGTTTGTAGGAGTTCTGGTAGAGAGGGAAGCTGAACATATGAGGGAGGAGTCATATGCTATTGAACTGTGGTCACAAGCTGGGTGGCTGTGCTGAGTCTGTTGGTGTATATGGTGAAGAGCAATGGATTAAGAATTGAGCCTTGGGGTACTCCTACTGAGACTGGTAATAGAGTGGAAAGTAGATTTTGCCACTCAGCTGCTGTTGGGAGTCAGTTAAGTAGCTGAGAAACCAGAAGAAGACTGTCTGAGTTAAGTTTAAGGAAGCTAGCTCATTTAAAAGACTTTTGTGGGATACTATATCAAAGACCTTAGACATATCAAGAAAGATAGACACGATGAGCCAGTTATCATTTCTAAGCTGGTTGACTGAGTTTGTAAAACTAACAAGGTCACTGGTTGTACTGTGTTGAGGTCAGAAGCCATGTTGAGATGCAGATTGGAGATTATTACTTATTACATAGTCAAGAAGTTGTCTGTGTATGTAATCTTAGCTATGGGAGAGAGGAGGGAAATTGGCTTGTAGTTTGAGAACTCAGTAGAGGAGCTGCCTTGGTGAAGAGGTATGATATAAGAGACTTTCCAGAGTTTGAGGATGTACTGTTCAGCAATGGAATGGTTTATTAGGAGAGATATAGGGTAGGAGATAACATCTGCTGATAGCTTTAGAAATTCACTGGGGAGTTGGTCAACTGCAAGGGAGGAGGACTTAAGTATGGAAAGATGTGTTTGATGGTATTAGTTTGAACTGGTTTGATTGAAAAGGAATTGAGGGTTCTGTCTAATTCATTAGGAATAGATAGGAGGGGTCTTGCTGTTGTTTTTTGTTAGAGAGAGTGGAGAATTGATAAAGTATGAATTAAATTGTGAGGCAGTCCTATCTCTGGAATTTGTTGCGGTTGGAGCTGGGATTGTGATCTGTCCAGGCTTTACTAGTTGTTTGATGGCTCCTCAAAATTTCTAGGGATTGTCTTGGTGTAAATTTCTAGGGATTGTTTTGGTGTTTTTGTTGCATTGCTGTATAGTATAGATTTTTGTCATGCCTGATTTGTTTTTTTTGGCAAGGTTGCATAATTGATGGTAGGTAAGAAGGGAGTCTTTATTTTTGGTCTTGTAGTATAGAGACCAGGCTAGACTGCGGTGGTGGTGCTGCAGTAGCATTGTCGCCTCACAGTATGACGTTGTCCTGTTCAATTCTCAGCTAGAGCGTCTTCTGTGTGGAGACATGGGTGAATGGTCGTACCTTCGTTGAAGGTTGTGCATCAGAGCTGGCAACTTGGCACGTAAAAATCTACTGCCAATCATTAGCGGACCGGAGTTCTGCTGTGGCGACCCCTAACCGGGAAAAGCCGAAAGACACAAGTATAGAGACCAGGCTCTGTCTCTCTGTTTGAGGAGCTGCTTGGTGTCATTGGTAAGTCATGTTATGTGCTTGGAGTTAGAACAGGAATTTCTAAGAGGAGCAAGGTTGTTTAGGATATTGAAGAATTTGTCATTGAAATATTCAATAGCTGAGTCAAGGTGCAGATATTTTAAAGGGGACCAGTCATATTGTTGCAGGAGGAATTTGAAGAATTCAGGGGAGAAGTGTCTTTTGTTGTGAGCAAGTTTGTAAATGAAAATTTTAGTAGAGCAAATGAGCTGCATAAAGAGGTATGTGGGTAGGTGATTACTTAGATTGTCAGGGAGACAACCAGATTGGTGATAGAGAGAGGGTTTGTTTGTAAGTGCTATGTTTATCATATCTGGTAAGGGGTTATATAATATGACAGAAACCATGGAGATTGATAAAATAGAAGGGATTTTCTGAGGAACAGGTGTACCAGTCCATGTTGAAATCCCCCATTATTATTGTTTTTTGACTAAAGGTTGAGGCACAGCAACAAAGAAGGTATTCAATAATGGCTGGGTTGTTACCTGGGGTATACAAATAGCTATTATAATGATGTGCTTTTTGGAGTTTAGTTGAAAGCAGGTGAGTAGAATTTCAGAATTCTCAAGGTCTGGGGTTGATTTGAAATCTTTCTACTTCGATAGTATTTTTATATATTACAGCTATGCTGCCACCTCGTTTATGAGACCTGTCATGTCTATAGATGTTATAACTACGGGTTAGAATTTCACTATCCGGTATGTGGGGTTTTAGCCACATTTCTGTTAGGACTGCTAATTCAGGAGAGTATTGGTTGATAGTTGCATGAAATTCATGAGCTTTATTTAGGAGCTAATTCATAGAAGATTAGTAATGTTTGGGGAATAAGGGTTGTTTGGGGTGAGAGGGGTTTGATTAAGAGGTGGAGGTCCTGGATTAGGATGTATGTCAGGGTAGAACTGAATAGAAATAGGTGTGTGAGTTTGGCAACTAGTTTAACATATTTGCTTAGTAAATGTTGGGTTAACTGTGGAGTGTGTGTATTTAAATGTGAAGAGTTCTGCTGGAGCTGTTGTAAAGATATGGCGATATGACGATGTTTAAAAAAAGTATGGGGTGTGATGTTAAGTGGGTTAGTGGGGGAGTAGATATTTATGACCTGCTGCATTTGATAACAAGTGTAAAGGCAAGAGGTAATTACTCTGTTGGTAAGGCAGATATTGTTCTCCTCTGATAAAGATGCCTGTTTTCCATTGTAGCCTCACAAACTACAAAATAAAAAAATGCATTATAAAATTATAAATTACATATCCAATACTATTAAATAAGGTAGAATACAATTTAAAAGTCAAATAGTACAAGTATTTACAGTGAATATCAAGTGCTTTTACTCTGACCTCTTCTTCCCACTGGCAAAGGATGCCTCCTCCTCAGGTCTCTGTAGTAATGCTAGATCTGGTCACCTGAGTTGGGTGTGCCAGTGGCATTAGACACTGCCTTGGCAAGACCATGTCATGTATTCAGTTTATATGGGGGCTCCCATGGGTGCTCCCAAAGGTCTTGCCACAGCAAATAAAAAAATAATTTACTTTCTTTACTGCACTACTGGAGATCCTTCCGAAGCGATGGCCACTCACCAGGTTACATTCCAGAGAACTGTGGTACCTCTCTCATGGTCATGCACAGAGTAATTACCTCTTGCCTTTATACTTGTTTGAGGTCATTGGCTGACTGAGGTCATCTGGACTACAGCTTAGACTAAGCACCTCATTGGTTCTTTTGAGATTTCTTTCTTAAAAACTGTCTCAGGTTTCAACTTTCTGTTACCTAAGAAGTTCATTTGTGAGTGTTCTGCCATTTCACACTGAGCTTGATCGAAGGAAGGACACTGAGGAAACTCGGAGCTATAATATATAATATTAAGTATCCTGTTTTTTGTTTATTTTGCTCTTTATTTCTTTGTTATTTATAGCACTTTGTGTACTGTGTATTTTTCTAGCTAGTTTCACTGTGTGTGAGGTATTAACTGGAAATTGTCCACTTTTATTAAGCATTTGTTGGGTTGTTTGTTTGTAATAACTTGTTGCAGTTAAACTCTTTTTTCTAGAGGCTCCTTTAGCTGTTTAAAACTTTCATTTAAAGGCTCACTGCTGCTTTTCAGGTGTGAAAAACATCTCTGCAGTTTGTTTCCCACCCTCCCTCCATGTTGGTATAGTGTTTTTATAGTTGATGGCTTTGCAGTTGCCCACCCCTAGTGTAAATTTACATTACCTCATTCTACCCAGTACAGGGAGAACATTTGAGAAGGCCAATCAGCTTAGTTTCTGCTACTCCTTTCTCTCTTTCCACTTAAAAAAAAAAAATGTATCTGCTTTTACTGCATTTGTGTTTCTTCTTACTTTATTTTGCTTTTGCGTCATCTTAAAAGTACTCAGTTGTATTTATTACTGCTTGGTGTAACTCATTCTAAGCCTTTTAGTTTAAGCACTTGGACTTCAGACCAGTTGTTTTACATTAAAAAGGTTTGTGGCCTGCACTGTGGTGGCAGACAGGTAGCTTACATCCTTCTAAGTTGGGAACTGCTGATTGAGGGCTCAGTGTCTGTTATTCTAAAAGTGTATTGGTTCTGGTTTAAGCACTTGGGCTTCAGGCCAGTTATTTTACATTAAGAAGGTTTGTGGTCTGCACTCTTGTGGGAGGAGAGGCTGGACTCTGCCCTTCTGAGCTGGGAATTTCTGGTTAAAGGCTTATAGTGCCTGCATATTTGAACTGTTTCTTACTGAAATTGGTACACCTTGTTTGCTGTAGCATAGACTAGATCGAGGCCTGCTGAATCTAGCTTTGTTTGTATGCTTGTTGTTTGTTTGCTTATTTCCCTGAAACACTAATATCACCTAAAACACGGGTTTCAGTGCTTCTGTGGATCCCTAGTGATATCTGCATTGCTTACTGTACTTATTTCCTTGTTTCACTTGAAAGAAAGTTACTGTTTGTCATTTTTGCATTTAAGTTACCTGTAACACATTGCATTTGAGTTACCTGGCACTTGCTCACTAAGTCAGCACTAAAAAATTAAAAGCACTACACCCTCACAAACTCCCCTTGAGTACCTTGTTCCCCATTGGCCCTTTTTTTCAATTATAAAGGAATTCCCAATACTATTTTAGCATGTCCAAAGGTCAGTTGTCAATCTCCTCTCCAGTCCAGCTGGTGAATCTGGGAATCGTGAGGCAATGTTACAACTGCCTCATGTACACAGACAACCCTCTCCTCCTCCCAACAAATTCCAACACATGTGAGAGATGCAACCATATGGCCAAACTGGAGGCTAAGCTCTCTCAACTCAGTACTGGCATAATCAGTCAGGAGGAGAAGGAAACCACACTCACTACAATTCCAGTCTCACATAGACCTACCACGACAGCAAACCAAACACAGAAGCACAAAAAAACATACTCGGAGCTCTAAATAAAAATCTGCCTAAGCAGCAGAGACCTCCAAAGCAGACATCCAAGCTACCCCAAAACACGTGCAACACATAGCTCACAAAGCCAGTGTGCCGAACAGTCACAGCCATTAAGGCTAAACAACACACCTGTTACACTTGTAATAGGTGACTCTATCGTCAGGCACACTGACGTCCTGCTCACCAGGCTGAACAAAGAGAAGGTCACGGTGAGCTGCCTGTCAGGCGCTAGGATTCACCACATAACACAAGCACTCAGGTCACTCCAAGGCAAGTATAAATATGACTTAGTCATTGTCCATGCTGGTGTGAATGACCTGAGACGTACCTCCCTGGACTACATGAAAAGAGACATAGAGGAGCTCTCTGACATGTAGCCCAGGCCGGTATGACCCTGACCTTGAGTAGCATCTTACCCTCACCAAGAATGATGCCACAATATAAAGACAAGATGATCAATTTCAACAATTGGCTTAAGTATTGGTGTCATTCAAAGGGGATCCAATGCCTGTCAGCCTGGGATGACATGTTCGACAAGCCACGATGCTTCGTTAGGGACGGCTTGCACCTGTCACCCCTGGGCTTTTGGATATTGGCAAAGGCTCTTGCTACCCCCATAGTGCCTTTTTTAGGCAAGGCTCAAAAGACAAACCCACCTCCATAGGTATCACAAGATATAAGAAACTAAGAGTAATGCTACTCAATGCCAGAAGTCTAAACCTCAAGATGCATGCACTCGAAACTCTCCTTAGCATGGAGAACATCGATATCTGTGCAGTAACAGAAACCTGGTTCAAGGCTCCCAAGAGCACCCCAGAACTACCAGGTTATACCTCATACCATGCTTTTTGGCCCCAAAACTTGGACTGAACCACAAACGGAGGGGGAGTATCAATATTCGTCAAAGATACCCACACCTTCAGGTTGGTGGCACAGCAGGAAGCATCAGAGACTATCCATGTGCAACTAACAGTGGGTAAAACTGCCTTCCAGTTTATAGCCTGCTACAGACCACCCTCCCAAACTCAGGAACCCCACTCTGCCTTCCTGAGAACACTGGAAAATATGAAGGTTTCTCCAAACACCATTATATTGGGCGACTTCAACTACCCAAACATAGATTGGGAGCATTACTCTAGCTCCAACACCCTAGCCCAAAGGTTCCTAGAATTTATAAACTCAAATGCTATGGAACAACTTGTTACCACTCCCACAAGAGGGGAAAACATACTGGACCTGATCATCACCAACATGGGGACTCTATGCTCCAGACCAGAAGTGTATCCCTCACTGGTAAGATCAGACCATAAACTAATCTCACTGGATATTCACATCCCGACCCCACCCCCTGCCCAGAAAACCACAGTGAAAAACTTCTCTAAAGCAAATTTCACACTCCTCAAAACCGAGGAGGAATCTTTCAAAGCCCCTGGGCCTGTGGAAAATACGGCCCAGACTGCAGAATCCTTTATAAACGCATTCTATGAACACCTTCAGGAATGCATTGATCTTGCAATCCCAAATAAAACCAAGACCCAATCCTCCAAAGGCAGACGTCCTGTCTGGTGGACCCCAGCCATAAACAAACTATACAATAGAAGGAGGAAGCTACTATATGATAGAGCAAAATCCCAAAAAGGGAAGGCATCTCTGATCAGTATTAGCAAAAAACTACGGGCACTCATAAAATCGTCTAAGGCCAGCTTTGAGAGAAAAATTGCACAGGACACTAAGGATAATCATAAGGCTTTCTTTAGTTATGTTAGGAACCTGGGTGGGAATTCCCAGATATGCTCAGAATTAGTCCAAAATGACAAAAAATACACCGAACCCACAGACATTGCCATCATCCTAGCTGACAGGATCAGCGCAAACTTCCCCCCCACCAAAAGGGCAAATATCTATCCCAGCAAAGTGCTGCCCTCCCTAATATCTCAGATGCTCAGGTAAGAGCCGCCCTCTCCAAAGCAAAAAACACAGCATCAATGGGACCAGATGGTGTCCCGGGCTGCGTCCTACATGAACTCCAAGAAGAGCTAAACCCAAACATAAAACTACTGTTCAATCTCAGCCTTACTACAGGATATGTACCCAAAGAGTGGCGTACAGCAACAGTGGTCCCTCTCCACAAAGGTGGTGCCTCAATCGATCCTGGAAACTATCGCCCCATATGCCTGACTAGCTTGGTCTGCAAAGCTATGGAAAGGATCATCATGGACCTCATAAATAAAGATATTGGGGACCTACAGACACTGGATCCTACCCAGTTCGGCTTTGTTAAGGGCAGATCCTGCCTCTTAAACCTGGTTGATTTCTTTGAAACAGTCACCAAGGCCATTGACGAGGGGAAGGTGGTTCACACAGCCTACCTGGACCTCGCAAAAGCCTTCGATACAATACCCCACTCGGGCATTATAGATAAGCTCACCAGCTTAAATATAAACCCCTATGTCACTAGATGGGTTGCAAACTGGCTCAAGGGCAGAACCCACATGGTTAGATTTTCTGGAGCCATGTCAGACTCCAAACCAGTTACAAGTGGCGTCCCACAAGGCTCAGTCCTGAGACCTCTCTTGTTTGGTATATATTTCTTGGAGGTACAGGCCAACATGGAAGGACTGTGGCTGACCAAGTTTGCAGATGACTGCAAACTGGGCGCCATAATCGACTCTCCAGCCAACACAAGCATCCTCCAAAAGGGCCTCAAAGAAACAGACAACTGGTGCCAGAGCCATGGCCTCAAGCTAAATGCCAAAAAGTGTATAGTCATCCCCTTTGGCAAAAACGAAGTGCCCACAAATTACCACGTAGGTGGTAATCCATTAAGTACAGAAGAAGTAATTAGGGACCTGGGGACCCAAGTTGATAGCAATCTCTCATTTGACAACCACCTGGCCAAAGTGGTTAGAAGAGCATTTTATATAGCCCACCTAATCATGAAGGGATTTCAATCTAGATCAGGGGAGGTCATCGTGCCTCTTTACTCATCCCTCATCAGGCCCATAATTGAGTACAATGCCCCTTTTGGGATGTACCTTACCAGACACCTGCAGCAACTGTAAAAACCCCAAAAGTACCTCAGCAACTGGATCAAAGGGCTCAAACAGATGCCATATGCTGCACGGTTAAAGAAACTCCAGCTCTACTCAGTGGCATACCGTCTGCTCAGATGCGATCTGTGCCTGACATATAAAGCCATGTCCAACCCAGAATTAATGGACATGCTGCACCTCAGAAAATCCAAATCCCATCGAGCTATGCACTCGAGAGACTTGAACCTCAGCACTGAAATAAATAGGACATGCTGGTGGGACAGATTCATAACCCAGAGGCTCCCTTCACTCTGGAATAAAATCCCAGTCCAGGTTAGGCAGAGTCCCTCATTGACTCTCTTCAAGAGGAATCTTGATGAGTGGATGGGAGATCATAGGTTTACCCTGGGTATCACTTCTGTGTCACTGTTAGACAGAGGCACAGTATACTAACCTCAAAAAAGGGCATAGCAAAATTAATTTAAAATGGGTGGCGAAAGCCAAACACACTCTGGCTAGGTTTATAAATGTCCTAGGGCAGATAGCCTAGTATGAACCTATGAACCTATGAACCTATGATGTTGTATTTTTTTTGTATTTTTTTAGCACATGATTTGCAACACAGGGCAGCATTTTAGCATGACCAGTTACAGTGCTGCAACTGCTTAGCACACACATTGATGGGGTGATATGACAGTGTTAAGGTGTATACAATGACATGGAAAAGATCTGCTAGCTGCATGATCCTAACTGATAGCAGCTTTGTTTTTTAATATCTCTATAGACTGCAAAACCACAGCAGTTTTCCCCCTCTCCCCAGAGTGGTTAGTGATCTACCAGTGCATGGTTAGCGCATTTTTCAGGTGCTCATGAGAAGGTGCATAGGTGAGCATGCCTCTTTGTGTGCCATGTCACATAGCTGTAATGAGTAAGATCTAAGATACAGGAACACTCATTAGTTGGTGGTGCTTTGTTTACATATATGTCAAGCTAGAAGCTTTGAGATTTCAAAATATAAGCTCTCAGCTGTCATGGGCCTCAGAGCACTATAGAAGACTATATTATAGCAACTACCACAGCCTGAGGAAACGCTGTTGAGCAGGTTTCCACTGAAGCCTTTTTGTTGTAGAGATAAGTGAATATCCTTCCAGTTGATATTACCTGCTAAGGTGTTTCTACATTTGATTGAGTGTTTTACTGAATGTATGGTTTGTTTGTGTATACTGTAGTGTATTGGTTCATCTATGTTGATATTGTGAGAGCTTGTCATAATTTCTATATAGTGTCATGGTAGGATAAATGCTTCTGCACGGCACTGCAATGAACATCAATGCCTGCAGTATTCTACATGTATAAATAGACAGCAACCATACAGGTACTATAAGAATAACGGTCTCCATGTTTAGTGCTATGAAAGATGGCTAGGGGCATGTAAAGCTTCTTAACCACTACTGCTTTTGATATTCCACATATACAGGATGCTCTGTAGCTGCTTGTTGTGTTGTGGGGGGCTGGTTCATGTACATAGTAGTTTTGCTATGCTTGCTGCACAGTACCTCAAAGGAAATCAACATTCTATAATAAGAGGATGTCCATGTTTACAAGTGTCTTTTTTGTGTGTCTGATAGTGGGGGTGAGTGCTTAGGTAGGCCTGTGAAAGAAATTATAAACAGCGTGCCTCTATCAACAGTGCAAATGTAGTTCCCATTAGTTATGTCTGTGTAGCTGCCTGACACACATTCTCAAACAGTGGTAATCATGTTCCTGTTACATACGCAATCATCTCTTTTCTCTCTGATGTATCTGTTGCCTTTTTGGGTACAAAATATTAAAATTACCATGTACCTTTCTATATGTATACAAACAGTAAATGTCCATGGCAAAATGTATTTTGTGATGCACATGGTCTAAGGATATGTTCAACCCATGCTATACATAACAGATATGATACCAACTGTGGGATACTGTTAGAGGCAACTACATGTAGTTCCCAAAATCAATCAATATTTGACAGTGATACTTGAATGTCTAGTGTGTAATGAGCACCTACAAAAAAGTTGATTTTGTCACCTGGCAAAGAACAGTTGTGTAAGTAACACTAGATCTTTGAATAGATCATTGTTGCAGTAGCCTAAGTATTATGAGACATATCCTGCCAAGGATCAGGTAGCTGGCTAGATTCCAAAACTTTAGGGTACCTTCCATACACCAGTACAACTGTTAGAAGTCAAAGGTGAGCTGGAATAGTTATTGCTTGGTGATCTGTACCATAGGTGTCTCCAGGTTTTGCAGTATGTCTATTGGTTTAATTACTTCCACAAACATAATCAATCTGATTTCTGCGTGATTCACTGTGAGAACACCATGTATTCAGTCAAATATTCTCCTACTTCATTTCTATTATCTATTTCTTATTTTACAAACATCCTACTGTTTTGTTTGCACTTTTTGTATTCCAGTTGTCAAATGGCCATCAATATATCAATATGTCTTGCACATTCTCTCAGTTTCTGCATGTACCTGCTCACAGAAATGATCAACTTCATCTTTGTGTGCACCTGTTCTTGGCTCATATATATCTGAACAACAGCAATCATATTAATAGGAGAATTTCATAGATGAATGGATATTATAGCATTCATTGATTGCATTCAATTTCATCACAGTTATTGCAAGCTTCTTGCTAATTATATGTGCAACACCCGTCTACTTTACTTTGCATTTCTATTGCAGTGTATCATTTATTCATCAGATTCAACGTGTCTGATGTCAGTGCATTTTAGTTCATGGATTCCCAGAAGATCTAGTTGCAGATGTTTCACTTCATACTTCATACAGCTTTCCTTGGTTCTCAATCTGTGCATTACATGTCACATCCTTACAGCTTCTAAACTTCATTACAGCATCATGAGCAGTTAGATGTCTCAAAGGCTTTTATTCAACTGAATCGCATAAACCATCTTTATTAATGGTTTTCTTCTTCTCTTTTCCAGTACTTCACTGACTGCCTTCCAACCTGAGGGGTCCATCATCCAACATAGTATCACAATTTGTCTTAATGTCATTCATGGAGTTGCCGTGGCAAGGTGCAGGAGTAGACTGCCAAGCCTTTCTTTTGTGCAAATTTTATTTCAGAAATGTGATCCTCTGCCACTAACATTCTCCCATGCATATGCTACCCACTGTGGATGAATAGTCTTAGTCTAGTCCTGCAGGTGAGATCTATCCACCTAGGGAGATCCTCTTGTAGTTAAGCATCACGTCCTCATGGCATGACAAATCACAAACCTAGTCAGGGGAACTGCATTCCATTTAAGTATCACAACACTTATAGTTTTCTTCCATATTTCCTGACAGAAATGTGGTCAGCTTTTCAGGAAATGAAAAATCAGTAAATTGTGTGTAAATTTTAAAATTTATTCTCAAACTCAACAGATTATAGATAAATTTATGAAATCTTATACCAAACAGTATGGCTGCACAAACAGGGTGATAAAGTGTACTAGTAACATCCAGTTAACTTCAAATACTGAAGTTAAATTAGATTATAGTGAAAAAGAACTATGGAAACTGCATCCAAACAAAGCACCAGGAGTTGAAAAAATTTATAACAATGACCTGAGAACACTTCAGCACAATATGGCCAACATGCGATCCAGGGATGAGCTGCCAGGATGTGCACGTCAGCTCTTGGCTAATCCTTCACAGACCAAGCCCCTGTATGCAAATTACCCTCATTTGCAGGTGAAACCATGCAAATGAGAGTAATGTGCAATCCAGGAAGCAGGCAGCTTTCAGTGCAGGACAAGTGCGGTCTGCAGAAATATACTCGGTTAGTAACCGAGTACGTTCCTGCAAACTACAAAATGGAGCCATGGCAGCTCCAAATAAAGGCTGCATATTATTGAGGAAGTATGGCAATGGCCAAGTAGAAGGCCATTGACAATGCAAAGTGCATAAAAAAAAAAAAAAAAACAACTTCTAAATTCCTTTTGCCGATCTTGCCTGTTTAAGCATAGGGCAGCGGCGTGCAAATGGGAAAGGGGGGAAATAATAAAATAAACCTAAAATAAGCATTCCAACTTAAAGCAGTATTCAGCCATGTAAGTCAATGGCAGGCTTAAGTCAACCTGGCCAGTGAGTAATGGTTGCTAAGGGGGCAGGTCCAGTGTGGGACATGTAACTATGCATTAGCAGGCAATCCTATGCAAATAAGGGGAAGGATAGTGAATCCCAGATTTCCCCAAGGTGTGAGGCAGGACTCCCAAGAGTGTAAGAGTAGAAATAGCTGGGTGCAAGACTAGGCGATGGGTGACATCATGGATGGGTGTGTCAAGCATACTGTAAGTGGATTGGAGCCCTGTGGCTCGGGACTGCTCCTAGCTTAGCACAGCTAAGCTAGAGATGTGTCCAAACTGCCTAGCACTCCTTATAAAGTGTAAGTGGGTGTGTGCACTGTGCACTGGGTTTCACAGGAAGAAATAGGAAGTTAAATCAGGAAATAGCAGCTCTGTGCACATATGAGCACTCTGTCTATGCAGCGAGCACACAGGCTTAAACAGGGAGGCAATGGGAGGGGAAAACAGCAGTAGGATGGTAATCAAGGAGAACTAGCTGAGCTGCCAGGTGAAATCTATCAGAATCATCTAATTACACAGGCAGCAGACCAGCCCAGCCCAGAACACCACTATAAACCAAACAAACACCTACCCCCCTGTTTTTTACATGCTCTACACCACCAGTGTATACAAGCAGGAAAATTTTAAAAACAAACCTACAAAATGAGAAGGGCTGCAGCAGGCAACATAGAACAACATGTGCAATAGCCTGAGGGTGGTGAGGATGTCAATGCTGCCAAACAACCCACAGTGAGGAGACAGAGAAGAGTGTACAGACTCTGGGTAACCTACCAGGGGCTACATGAGCTGGTGATAGAGGAGCGCTATAGGGTGGGCAGAGACCTCCTACAGCAAATCATAGAGCTGTGCAGGCCACACTGGCTGAGGGGAACCCATCCCAGTGGATACCAAGGTATGTGTAGGTCTAGTTATACTAGCCACAGGTACCTCCCAAACCACAACTGGGGATAACATGGGCATCTCACAGGCATCGGCATCCAGAGTATTCCACCAGTTCCTGGATGCCATGTCAGCACATGCCAGTGAGCATGTATATTTCCTCAACACATGTGAGTTGTTGACCTGCAATATGCGTCTCTTCCACCAAATAGCTAACTACCCTGGGGTATCGGGTGCTATAGACTGCATGCACATATGCATCAAAGCACCACCCGGTGAGCAGGATAGGGCCTACATCAACTGCAGGGGCATCCCCCTCCATCAACTGCCAGGTCGTATGCGATGCCCAGGGCATTATACTGAATGTGTGTGCTGGCTGCCCTGGAAGCTATGACGATTCACACATATGGCATCTGACGCAGCTGTACCATAGATTTGCCGATGTGGACATCCCCTACCTATGGTCACCTGGTTGGGGATGCTGGGTACCCACTGGAGCCGTGGCTGATGACACCCATCAGAAACGCACACACACCCGAACAACAATGCCATAATGAGGCACACGCCAGACATATAATAGACTGTGTGTTTGGGATGCTGAGGTCACGGTTCCGGTGTCTGGACACATCCAGTGGAAACCTGCAGTATTCACCAGCTACATGTACCCATATTGTTATGGTATGTGCTATGCTACACAATATGATCCTGTGTAAACAGCTGCAGCAGGAACGGCATGGGACAGGGCCACACAGTGCCCCACCAGTGCCAAGGCCTGTACAGGCACAGAGTGACTCAGAGGAGGAACAACCTGAGCCTGCCTCAGTAGGCAGAAGGGGGCGTGCCCAGTATGCCCTGGCCTTGGCAAAGAGGCAGCGCATAGCATATGCACTGACACAGTAGGGGCCCAGGGAATTAAACCTCTCTCTGACTTTCACAGACAGTAAAAAGGATACCAAACATGACACTACCTGTGCCCAACCATGTATAGGGAATGTACTATGTGCATCCAACATAGGCAGCCCTCCAGCACCATCCTCAAGTCTGGCACACCCTCAAGGTAAGTCAATCAACCTACCAATTGCCAAATGGAGTAGAATGTATTTTTACATGTAGCCATGGTATGGACGTGAACATGCAAGGGAATTGGGTAGCTGGATGTCAAGGCAGCAAACAGTAGACACCCACAGTGGCATCATGAGATCTGTAACACATACTGGAGTCACCATAGTAGCCAGTACTACACAGGGTGACAAAACTCACTGCAGGAAATGGCCTGAGTGACATGGGTGTCCATAAGAGCCACACATGCCAGTCAGGAAGGATCACATACCCAACAACAGTCTCAGCCAGCAGGAGAGGCGAAGACTAACACAAACAAATGCTGTACTATGGCCTCTGAATGTGCCCTATGGGTAACCCCTCCCCCAGACCTATACAGACAGACTGCAGCAGGCCAGGCAGTTGGATGTAAGTTGTGAAGGCTAGGAAGTCAGAAACGAATATGAAGGTAAACAAAGCTAGGATCTGTAGTACACTGCTAAGCCTCTAGACAGCAGGATAGGTAAGACTACAGACTGAAATGGAGTACCTGACATATCAGTACAGTCCTAGCAAATGTGTACAAGTGTCAGGCGGGCCCCCCCATCCAATGTACACTTAGATTAACAGTCAGGTGTGCCCACACTCCTGTGTAGAACAGTAGAAACAGTCAGGTGTCCCCCCCACTATACAGAACTGTAGAAACAGTCAATGGCAAATGACCAATGGATACTCTGCAGACACAGCATGCTACCTGTTGGTGTACAACACAAAGGTCAGCACCACAGTACAAACTACCTGGACGTGATCCACACAAGCAACACAGATGGCCATACTGGGCATACTCACACACTTAGAGGAATGAAGGCAATGTCAGTCAACAACAAACTGAGAGGTCATACTGGGCATGCTCACACACTTAAACACATGAAGGCCATGTCTGCAAACACCAGTGGACCAGACATATATGGATGTTGCAGTTCTCAGTGCAGACACATGTCAGTATGCACCACTCCTGCCTTGCACACACTGTGCAACAAGACTGTACAAGGAAGTAGCCATCTAGTAGCTGTATACATGCACCTGTGACATATGACCTCATGTGTGCCCGCATGTGGCATGTCAACCCCTACATGAATGGGGTATGACCCATGCACACACTGCCCTCCCCATAGCAGTAGTATGACAAGCCTGCTGAGGTCATCCAATGTGACTTACACCTTTGGGAGAGTTATAGCTAAGTAATATGCATGGCGCGTCCCATAACTTTGCACTACTGTAGTGACAGAGTAGTTAGGTAGTAGTACTAACCCCAGACCTGTCAATTGTGTGAGTGTGTGTTTGTGTGCATGCCTGTCTGTCTCTGAATGTGTAAAGTGAAATGCTTGTTACGCTACTTACACTCTGTACAATACATATATGTTCTACTGTGGCAAGGCTGCTGATGTCACTCACCTAGTAATACACCTCTGGGAAAGTGATAGCCCAGCAATCGCTGTAGCTCATTCTGTAACTGCGTACTGTTGTAGTGTGATATACTAGTTAGGTAGGTGTTGGAACCCCAGCCCTGGCAACTGCGTGTGTGTGTCTGACTGAGTAGAGAGCAATGCTTTTTAGGCTACTCACACTCCATACAATACATATACTCTACTTTGGTAAGGCTGCTGATGTCACTCACCTAGTAATACACCTCTGGGAAAGTGATAGTCCAGTAATCGCCGTAGCGTGTTCTGGAACTGTGTACTGCTGTAGTGTGATTTAGAATGGTAGTAGTGTTCCATCTCCATCCATCCCAGTTCTGGATGTTTTGTGTGTCTGTGTATGGAGCAATGCATTATAGGCCACTCACTCGCAATACATTACAATTGCCCTACTTTGGTAGTCCTGCTGATATCATTAATTGTGAAATACACCTTTAGGGAACATGTACTTCAGTGATGTCCATGGCATGTACTATAACTGTGTAGTGCTGTAGTGTAATAAACTGGTTAGGCAGGGGTTCTACTCCCAGAAATGACAGGTGTGTGTGTGTGTGTGTGTGTGTGTGTGTGTGTGTGTGTGTGTGTGTGTGTGTGTGTTTGTAACTTGTATCCTGTGTAGAGGTGGTTGTGAGTGTATGGGCAATGTGAAGGGGTTTTGCTAATTTCCAAAGGTCCCATGTATCTTTGGGATACCGAAGATACATAAAGACAAATTTGATCCCCCCATGAGGCCTATTGTTAGTGCCATTGGATCAAAAACAGAATGTATGGGTAAATACATAGATTATACATTAAAAGAGGTTCTTAAAAAGAAAGAGCATATATGTATTGATTTGTGGCATTTTTTGACTAAGTTCAATGCCCTGAAAAGTGACAAAGATGTAATTGTTTTAACAGTTGATGTGGTGGGTTTATATAGTTCAATTCCATATGACATAGGAATAGAGTGGTTTGAAGAATTTTTATATGATAGTTCATGTTTTACAAACAACCAGGTAATTATTCTTGTTACATTGATGGAAGTAATGCTCAAGAATAACTTTATTTTTTTTGAAGGTCAGTATTTCCTACAAAAAATGGGGGTTGCTTTGGGGGCTATACGCACCCCTGTTTTTGCAAATATAGTAATGCTAATGTGGGAAAGAAAATATTTGTTGAATTCTGCTTTCATTGATAAATGGATTATCTATTTACATTATATTGATGATTTTTTTTTATGGAAAGGAGACAAGACTGAAATTAAGGAATTTATTGATTATATTAATAGCACAACAGATTTTTTAAAATTTACTTACATCTATAATAATAATAGCATTAACTATTTAGATGTGACAATGAGAAAAGATAGTACATAATTTGTAAGTGACCTATATAGAAAACCAACATACAGTAATGGTTTGCTGCACTTTGACAGCAATCACCTTTTGTATGTTAAAAAAGGTGTTGTGAAAGGTCAACTTGTAAGATTGGCTCGTATGGTTACTAAAGACGAGCAATTTTTAAGTCAGTGTCATAAGTTGTGTGATATGTTTCTTTCTCAGGAATATCCATTAGAATTTATAGAGAGTATTTTCAATGAAGTGAGAATTAAAACATAGGGAGGTATAATTATACCATTATTGAGTTATGGTAATAGCATATCCACATCAGTGGGCCAGCAACTAACTAAAAAGGCAGAAGGTAGGAAGAATTTTAAATGTTCATTTGTGACTAAATTTAGCACTAATTATCAGTATATAGCCAATATATTGAATACAAATTGGCATATTTGTTAGGGTTTTGAAGGAATAATTGAAAAATTGGGCAGTAGACCTAATATTGTATTTAGAAGGGGTCCTACCATTAAGCAGTTGCTGGATGGTAAACATGAAAATAGTACATATAAATGTTTCATGGGGAAGAAAAAGTGTGTTTTTTTGTCCACAATGCCCACTGGTTAAACAGATTGATCAAGTTGTCATCAATAATACACTTATAAAAATGAATATGAATATAATGTGCCATATAAAAAAAAAACACAATTAGAACAAGAACAACTGAAAAACATATTATTATATTGTGGGATAATTAAAAAAAAAAAAAAAAAAAAAATTTTCAATAGCATTGCATTTTTTTTTTTAATTGATCTGATTGGAGTGGATGTCTTTGTCTTTATAAATTTTTTGTTTGTTTTGAATTATAATAATCATATCTTTTTTTTTATTACTTAAAAAAAATTGATATTTCTCTTGTATGTTAAAACAATAAACCTGTTTTGAAAAAAAAAATAATACACTTATAAAAATAAGGGGCAAATATACATGTGATAAATTAGGGGTAGTTTATGTTGCACTGTGTGAAGCATGTGCATGCTTCTATATAGGTAAAACTAAGAGGAAGTTAAAGGAACGTGTGTATGAGCATGCTAGAGGTATTAAAAATAAAAGTATGAATAGTGCCCTATATAGGCATATTGTAAACCTCCCATCACATGGTTTTACATTTGCAGTCATTGATAAAGTATCTCAAGACCCTAGAGGTGGTCCATGGGAGGATGTTTTAGATTTTAGAGAGTTATGTTGGCAAGTTAGATTAAATGCTTTATGTAAACCAGGCCTTAATGATGGCATTAGCTTTACTAGTTATTTAAAATTGCATTCATATAAAGTTTGACTAATGTTTGATGTATATATATTTTTGGTGTAAAAAGATAGTAATAATTTTTTAGTATATGCCTATCAAGCATCTTTATTCTTTATACTATATGATTAGTTGTGTTTTTAATGTTGATGTTAGTATTTCTTATGTAGGTTTTTAAATATTTATTGATGTCAGGATCAGCTGTGTTTCACTGGTTAAATTTTATCACATGCTGTAATGAATTAGAGTATTTAAATGAGTGGATTTTTGAAATTAAGTATTCTGATGAAGTCTATGTTATAAACTGACGAAAGCGGTAAATAAACCTGTGTTCACAAACTTAAAAGTGTTTTTTATGATGTTGGAAAGGTGTTTCACATTTGAAAATGGTGAATTTGTTCCAAGTTTTTGCTAATTTCATTTATGGTGGCCCTACTATATATCACAATGTCAGCCATACAGGGATAACAGATGTAAATAGCTGAGAGGCTGGGGTGCAAAGCCATACCCATACATGTGACATCAAGGCCAGTCAATCACAGTTAGCAACCCCACTGTGCCTTAACATGTGACTCACAACAGACATACCATGCCTGACAACATGCCCTGTATGGACAGATGACACTGACATCAGGAAATGCTGTTAGCATGCTATCAGTGTAGGTGCAGGGTAAATCTGCTGACCAGTACCAGTCCCTGCCACGATTGCTGTTATATGGTTATTTGTGAGTCATATATATATATATATATATATATATATATATATATATATATATATATATATATATATGCCAATAGCTGTCCATCTGTCTACATTTACAGATGTATATCTGTCCATATGTCCATGCATGTTCGGCCTATATGTGTGGCCTGTACCTCATTCTTTTGGCAATTGACATGGATGACCTTAGGACTGAGGTCAGTCATTCGTGCCAACACGTACATGTTTCAGATGTATCATTTCCGTCAATATATGTGTTCTACTATATATAACTGTGTAACTTGCAACGTTTTAAGTGTATTGGAGCAAGATATGACAGATATCCCTATATGTACCCACATTATGGTGTACTATGTCCGGGATACATGCATTAAGAGGTTGTGTGGTGTGTTATTACTACATTTCCTGTGCTGTTGACTGATTGTGCTAGTATGATATGTATGTGAAATTAGTGGTTATCTGCCGTGGTACATAGTGTATGATGTCCATGGTCCCGTGTGTTAGCCTTGCAGAGGCTGTATATTTTGTTTCAGGGCAGACCGCTGGCTGTTGGATACAGGGTGGGTTAGGGACATTTGAGTGGTTGTACACAGGTGTGCGCAGGTTTGCGCAGAGCTAAGCAATGCTAACCTCTGATTGCGTTTCCTTACACTCAGCTAGCATCTACTTAGCTCAATCTATGTAGGCAATGCTTACCCCCACTCGAATACATGTACACACACTTACACCTGCTTATCCATGCGTACTACTGCTGTTATGCGCTTACACATGCTTACTAGTGCCTTAGTCATTATGACACTTCACGTGCATTTCAGGTAGTACTCCTGTGCAAATATAAATGTTATTTAGTAGGTTCTACAGCACAATAATGATAAAATACAGATTTCCCATGAAAAATAGGATGTGCTGCAGTGGGACTCAACCCGGGAATGTGTGTGCATTAGGCAGATGCTCTGGCCACTACACTATTGCTGTTCTGCTTTATTTGCATATGTCTACCATAATGACATACCCACATTCCCTTCCCATGGCCCCCGAGCTCTATGTGCACAGCATCCATCCATTCCCCAGTTGCTAGCCCTGCCATAACACACCTCCACACATTTCCATCTGTGCATGTCTCGGTACACCTCCAGTATACTGTCCCCACCCAAGCATCTGCAGGCTTTTCATCCATTTAGTCCATGTACATACCAGCCTTCCCTTGATCCTCCTCTGATACTGCTGGTGACATCGATGTGACCCACAACTGTTGGTTCATCTCACCAGGGACGGACCTGTTGTTGTGTCAAGAGTAGGCCTAGCTGGTCTACAGTGTTTCTTCCACTGGCAGTATCCTGCCAGGGTATTGTGTGGCAGCAGTTTGCTCACACACCTGGCCATCCTCATCTCCCGGTTCCACGGAACCAATGCCCCAGGTGTGCCAAACTGTGCATGAAGCACGCTCACACATCCCCACGGTGTGCACCATATATCATTATTCCCTTTGGTATTATGCAGGACTACTGTTCTCACAGTAAGATTGGACAGGCAATGTTCTGTTCTGCACATAGCCTGCTCATAATACTGTGGTTGAGCAATGGACACGTGTTCTGGTATTAATTTACACACTTATATACATTTCCTATACTGTTGAATGACTGTGCTGGATGATGTGTTTGTGATCACAGCAGCTGAGTGTGTATCCGCCATGACTTAGTAGAACTCATGTCGACTATAGTGTGCAGGGTCAGGGGTTTGCAACCTGGCAGTGCTGATTATTTTGTTAATGGCCACAACAACAACTGTTGGCTACAGAGTGACAAAGGCACTGTAGAACATTTGTAGGTGGGTATGCACTGGTTTGCACGAAGCACAGCATTACTGACCTCTGGTTGTGGTGTCTTGCACTGAGTTATCCTCTACATTGCTTCGCCAGTGTGGTAATCACATACCGGCGGCTAAACAGGCTTACACCCGCTTGCTCCCGCATACACATGCGCAACGACATGAATGTTGTTCACATTTGTCAACTGGGACAATCAGACTGTATGCTCGTCCATTGTCAGCAGTGGCCCAAGATGTAGAGCTCCACATTGACCCCAGCTACTTATTCCAATTAATACTGGGGTGTTCACATTCATAGAGGGCAACAGACGTAACATAGCTACGTCCCCCATTCTTCATGCTTAATTTATGTTAAAATGTTGGTATTATCAATGCTTAGGTCAGGTTTA
Organism: Protopterus annectens; assembly: GCF_019279795.1. NCBI lineage: Eukaryota > Metazoa > Chordata > Ceratodontiformes > Protopteridae > Protopterus > Protopterus annectens. The sequence goes on from NC_056726.1 coordinate 1,332,631,535, forward strand.
CATGTCAGTTATGACTGTTGACAAAGGTCAGTTTAAGGTGAAGTTGGAGTCCTGTTTCACAGGTCTGGATAGGTTACATGCAGGTATTCAGGGTAGGTGTAGTTATTCCATACCTGTGTGGTACAGTAGAGGGGAATAGGTAAGGAGTAGGTAGGTAGGTACTGGGGGTGACATTGTAACTGTATAGTAGTCTGTACGTATAACTGGATGGGGAGCAATAGGGAAGGTTTTTCGGATGTTGGGATTTGTATGCGAGGCAGGACAAGAGGTTGTTGATGTAGTTGTATAGAGTGTGAGGTGGGGGGGGGTTTCAAGGTGGTGAGCCTGTGCTGCTCCAGGTGTGCTTGTGGTGTTCCTACATGTGTTAGTTACATGTGTCCTGTGGGACAGCTGTGATACTACATGTGGGTTGACTTTCCAGATACTGGCAATATAGTGGGAGAAGAGGGTGTCACCTACGTGTAACTGTAAACATTAATAGAAATGGAACAGGGGCTGATAGGTACGCAGTGTGCATGGGGCACAAATGGGGGAGTCAGTAGGGGAATAATCCTGGGATGTGCAGGATGGCTGCAAGGAAGGTCCACAGCTGGCCATGTTGTCTATGACAACAGCTGTGCATATAGACTGCATTTGGTGTTTGCGTTGGACACTCACACCCCTGGGTGGGAGGTGATGACTACAATAATACCTTGTGATGCCAATTAGATTGGCTTACATGCCTACAGTGGGGTGTTGTGACCATGTGTTCGTAGGTGTTGTGTAGTGGGTTATGCAACAACACATATGGTTATACCATACTTTGCCATGTAAACTGGACTGTGCTGCAGTGGGACCCATATCGGGAATGGCTGCCCATTAGGCGAAAACATACCTGTCGACTGTACAGAATCCGCAGACTGAGTTTGATTCATAATATTGGTGTGTTCTTCTTACAATCTGCACCTGTCTGGCAAATACTTGGGAACTGAAGTCATTAAATACAGACAAGTATTTGGGTTTAAGACTCTACATCCTTCAGACGAGTCAGGCTAATGCATAACCTATTATTCTATCAGCTTTCTAAGGTTGTAAGTGGAATATGTAATTTCTCTCCCTATTTGTCCCCCCAATGGTTTAGGTTCTGTCCAGTGGTTTTGCTGTTAGAGATTGAGAGGTATGGGCAGAAGCTCTTCCCAAGTCACAATATTATTTACATCCCCGGGGTGGTCCAAATACAACTGCACCAGCCAGCAACTGCATGCCTAGGCCCATAATTGCATACCCATAGTTCCCCACCTGCCCCTCCTCTACAGCACTCA
>NC_056726.1:1332635335-1332691464 GCF_019279795.1 Protopterus annectens
GTTGCACTGGCTTCCTCCCCTATTATGACAATTTTTGGGGTGTCCCGTAAGGGACACTCCTGTCTCTGTTCCAAGATTAGATTTCACGAGTCCACTGTGGCCCCCCCGGTTGTTTCCTGCCTGTGGTCTGGGGAGCAGTGGACTGTTTACATTGTGTATGGGTTTGTTTGTATGTTTCCTCTGTCCAGCTGGGGGGGGGTCATGTTATGTATTACACATTTCTTGCTTGGGCCTCTCACCTCCATTGGCATAGCCTGTGAACAAACGCCATTCTTGGGTGCTGTATCTTATCATAGGTATATAACTGTGTATATCTATGCACACACACACACACACACACACACACACACATATATATATATATATATATATATATATATATATATATATATATATATATATACATATATATGTATATGTGTGCATACATATATCTATATATATATATATATATATATATATATATATATATATATATATATATATGTATACATATTGCTGTATATATATATATATATATATATATATATATATATATATATATATATATATATATATATATATATCTAATGACATGGGGATGTATGGGTGTCTGGATATGTATATCTGTATTTGTGGGTATTTATTTATATATCTATCTTTGTATGTATACATTTGTACTACAGAGAGGGGAGGTATATATCTATAAAGTTATGGGTATTCATACGGACACGTATACTTCTAATTCTTTAGCTACATATCTGGTAGTGTTGACTGGTATTGCTGGGTACTGTGTTTCGTGTGCATATCGGCCAATGTTGTGTGCCACGTATGCTTTGTGATACCTACGACTGACTCCGTTAATGTACACAGACCCACGTGTGACACCAGCCATTTGATACGCCGTGCATATGGTCATGCAGTACTCCACTTCACATTTAATTGTTATTTGGTAGGTTCTACAGCAATAAAATGTACATAATTGTTTGCATGCAGATTACACTTGGAAAATGGTATGTGCTGCAGTGGGACTCGAGCCGGGAATGCCTCCTCCTTAGGCGGGTGCTCTGACCACTACACTATTGCTGTGCTGCTTCATTTGCTGCACCTTCCTTGTTATCCTCTTCAGCCTTTCATGCTGCTTTACCCGTAGCTACGTGATGGGCAGACCCGCGCACCTACTGTTGGCTGTACTTGGAGTTTTAAAAACATTACTACAAGGGTTTCTTCATGTTATTTTTTCAGTGTACTGTTGCTGTGAACACATGGAGACTGTTGGTGGGGATATGCGGACACTTATGTGCGGTCTCACTCTTTTATGTACACATTCTTCTGTTCTACTTTGCAGGGGCATGTTTATTCTGAGAGCTCTGCTCTCAGCCACGGCCCCTGCACTCATCCATGCTCCATGTAGCATTAGGTGTTCAGGCAGCATGCCTTCCTTAATATGCATGGCATGCTGCCATCCTCCTCTTAAACTGGTGCTTCCGTGCAGGACTAGAGTAGTCCTGCATGGAGGATTAGTGAATCTGGGGGCAGATCTAAATATGGGAGAATTGGAATTAAGATAAGTCCGAATTACAATTAGAATCAATGTTTTGCAATGCTTCCTATAAACTGGTTGTGGCAGAATAAAGAATCTTATGTAATCTATCTTGAAGCTTTTGAGTCTGTTATCAACTAACATTGTGACATCATAATTATTTCATTATGCAGTGTAAATCAGTTAAGATTTATGGCATGACAACAAAGACATATATCATGTACGTTTTAAATAATACAAAAAATTGGGTAAACTCAAAACAAACATTTCCCAAATAGATTTTGTAAATACTTGGTACTAGTAGGTATGTTTAATACAAAAAGATGTAATGTACAAGTTACCCTACATGTGAATAAAGTGTGGTTCTCTAAGTGTCAACTGTCTGAGGATCAGACTGTCAAATTATGATTTCCTTCATGAAATCATTGTTCATAGATTAGTACTAGGCTAACTGCCCTTGTGGACTATTTTAAGCCTAGCCAATTACCACATGTGAGAATCAAACCCTGTACCTTGTGTCTGTAAGGTAAACACCTTAACCATTGTACAAACCTCACTTGTCAGTGAGATTTCTAAGTGTGTGCTGGCAGTAATGGCCTTTGGGAGGAGATTTCCTCTTTTCTGTAAGTTGATGCAATTGTAGAATTGGTACATAAAAGTTCAGGATATGTGGACAACCTGCCCCAGATTGGAGGGTGTGGGGAGGGGTTCCAACTGCAAAAATCAGTTAATTTTTAATTTTTTAAAAAATAGTTGAATGGTCATTGCATTTCGGTAAAGCTGATCAACTGAAATTTAATGTTCAACAACCCATAGTGAAACCTATAGTACATTACCTAGTGTTAGTAAGAGCGTGCGTGTGTGCGTGCATGCGTGTGTGTGTGTGTGTGTGTGTGTGTGTGTGTGTGTGTGTGTGTGTGTGTGTGTGTGTGTGTGTGTGTGTGTGTGTGTGTGTGTATTGAGGGGTGGCTGGAGAAGCAGCTACCTGGACAAAGTGGTCAGTATTGGATAGTACATGCATAAAGCCTGAACCATAAGTACTTTAAACATGTATTTTTATCATTTATGTGTGTATTTGGCAGCAGGACAAGACACATGACAATGTGAATATTGGTTCTAGCTGACTGTCTTTGTTGATGTGACACCCCAACCCCATATACACATAAAAACTAATGGACATTTTGTCAAGCGCAGATTTAAAACAGTTAATATGTACAGATGTATGTGAAAAAACTGAAGGTTTTTCTAGAGTCACTGTACAGATTAAAGATCCTCCGCTTTCAATTACTGTAGCCAATGAAAATTGTTACAGTGATTGATCTGTAAAGATGCCACTTGACGGCACTGGAATACTGTTGATAACTACAAAATAAAGGCATATAATCCTCACTTTATACCCTGGTCAGCATTTAAAATGAAAGTAATTAACATCTTATACCATATAAATTGTATTACAAACAATGACCTTGTTATTATAGATTTTGTGAAAGTATATTTATCATGAATTTCTAGATTAACAAGACCTTCCTGAGGTATGTGACACTATCTTTAGGTAGGGAAAGAGGTTACATTCTTACACCTTAGGTATTCAGTGTTCCTAATCCAAGTTCAGGGGTATATTAATTTCTAAACACTTTCTTCTGTTCTGAACAAGTTCTAGTGCTGAATTTCATCATAGCATAACTGTTTAGACACCAAAATCTTAACATTTAGCCTGCCACTTGCAGACTAATGTGTAGATTAATTGCAGTAGGTATCTGTAAGAAAGGGGTGTGTAGCAATCGCATCTGTACAGTTACTGTGTCTTTACTGAAAGATATTGTAGCTGGAGGCCTATAACGGAAGGATGCCACATCGTTTTCCTCAGTTTTTTCACAAAAATTGAGTTTATTACCACCATCTTCTTTAAGCCATGGTTTAGCTTCTTCTGAATAAACTTATATGAAGAAATAAATTGGTCTATATCACTTCATTGAGCAGTCTATTTATCAAATCTCTATTAATTGAACTCACATTAGCGAATGATAATTTCAGCAAATTTTCTTATAGGGAAAGAAACTAGTGGGCCACCTAGCAACCGAACCAAACACTACACAATTTAAAACTCAGCAAAGTGGTGGGCTTTGACCCCCCAACCCGTAATGTGGGAAGCTGCACCCCCCCACCCCCAACCAAATATACCAACTCGGAGTTTACACTACAGTGGGGAAAAGGACAAATTCTTGGTAATGTCCAACTACCTCCTTTCTCTGTGAGAAAATTCACTGAAATGATCATTTGCTAAAGTGAGCTTTTGCTAACGTGAGTTTGATTAATAGAGATGCAATATACAATGAATGAATACAATGTTCAATGAAGTGATATAGACCCCAAATGAACTATGGTTCTAAAAACACCGTTGCATGTAATACAATAGCTTTTTTATGACTATCTCTGTCGCAGATTTTTCAGGCCATGGTAAAAGAGACATATTACTATCTATTTAGCAGTTATACAGTTGGATAAACATAATCTAAATTCAGGTATAAAATCTATATACATATATATATATATATATATATATATATATATATATATACACACACACACACACACACACACACACACATATATATATATATATATATATATATATTTATATATATATGGATCTACTTCAGTAGATCAAACTTTTACTAGTTCGAGCCATATATGGCCGAGACCATATGTTCAAACTCGTAAAAGTTTGAACACTGATGTAAAACCACATAAAACGAAAAAAGACAAAACTAAACATCTACAGCAGGGAGGCTATGCCCCCCTGCACTCCCCATATGGGGGACTTCACCACCCACACCCCCCTTACTTAAATATGCCAACTCTGAGATCACAGTACATTACAGAAATGGGAAATCTTCCCTTTCTGCTCTGTACAGAAATCTATATTCAGTCAGATCGGACTTTTACAAGTTCAAACATATGGTCTCGGCCATATGTGGTTCGTACTTATAAACGTTTGATCTACTGAAGGGGATCCATGTGTGTGTGTGTGTGTGTATATATATATATATATATATATATATATATATATATATATATATATATATATATATAGATCCTCTTCAGAAGGTCCAAGTTTCAAAACTTCGAACTTCAAATGGCCGAGATCATATGATCGAAGTTTTGAATGTTCAAATGCTTTGAGTGGAGATCACAGAACAGTGTGGAATGTGATGTTTACCATTTTCCTCACTGTAGTGCAATCTCGGAGTTGGTATATTTATTTAGCAGGTGGTGTGGTGGGTGTAGGAGGGACTACTCCCCTGCAAAAACATAAAAATGTGTTTTTTGTTTTTATTTTATTTCATTTTCAAAGTTTCAAAACTTCGATCTTCTGGTCTCAGCCATTTGAAGTTCGAAATTTGGAAACTTCGAGCTTTTGAAGTAGATCCATATATACATGTCTATATATATATATATATATATATATATATATATATATATATATATATATATATATATATATATATATATATATACATATATATATTTTTAAGACAAAGTCGAAGGCATGCAGACTACTGTTACATAAGTTCAATTTCTATTTGTATTATCATCTAGACAAATTATGAAATGAGCTGAAACCAATAAGGGGCAACCTTGTAGCAGATATAATTTGATGCTATAATGACTCTTTTGCCTATGTTGTAAGAATAAAAAGCATTAGGTTAAAAGAACCTTTTATCACTTTACTCATTCTTCTCTACAAAGGCAAGAACTGTGGGTATTTCCTGTATAAAAACATTATCAAAATGTACTACCAGTTAAGTAATATTGCTGATCCTCTGTTAATTGCACCTTGTTTATGTTGATATTTAAAAAAAAATGTTTTGGTAGGTGAGCCTGCTTCCACAACAGGATGCAAAAGTACGTGCACTTTTAGAGCAGACCTGGAATGAGTTTTTTAGTTAACTATGGCTTGTATTATCCTTAACTGATTCATTTTCAAATTTACTATTTCATATATATGGCTAATTAAGTGAATCAGACATATTAATTTTGAATTCAATGTATCAATCCACTGGGATAACTTCCAAGTTATCATGGCTGAAAAACTATTTTAATTCATCATGTAACATTTCTGCTTCCGGAATATTGCCGTTCTTCACCTTTATAGTTATGTATTAAAATAAATTCCCCTAACTGATTTATTTAGGCACATCTTCCAGAATCAATATGTATTATGTGAATTATAATGTATCAATATGTATAATGTTTCAATGTGTACAATGTAAATTAATGTGTGCTAATTACACATATTTATTATTGTTTTAGTTACTTGTTTTGTACTCTGCCTATGATTATGACACACTCCGACATTTAACTAGAAGGAATTGGATAGATTACAGATTTGTTTATTTGTGAAATACCCTTTTATGTGTATATTTTCCAAATGAATCCCCATATCTATTCTAATACTGTTTGTAGAAATTGTTGTAAAATTAGTCAGAAATTAAAATTTTAAGTGAAGACAGTTACTGGTGAGTCAAAATGTTAACTAGGCTTCTCCCTGTTTACTCACATATGAAGATATGAATTTATTTTCTATGAATTAAATGAGTAGTATTCCACCAGTAACAGTGATTTAAATGTACTAACTGAAATTCTTTTCTCATGGATACATGACACTGTGCCATGAAACAAATGCATACAAGATGTGCTGCAAAGATGGTCACAATGAAATGTATCTTAATGAAAGGAACAGGCTAAAAATGTACAGTATCCGTTTTCACAATACCGTCTAATATGGCATTTAAATGGATGGTATTAACCTACTTTGGTTTATCTCATTCTTTGACTGGATTATGGATTTTTCCAAAGTTGAACGTTTTTAGCCATACCCTCCAAAACAAAAAAAAACGACAACAAAAAGAGCCGGTCTAAATTAAATATATAATGTAACTGGCAAGCTGTTTGAGGTGCTAGATAGTAAAATAAAAAAAATACTGACACTGTTGGCATTTTTGTACAGATATTGTAAATCACACATACCAATGCAATAGAAAAGGGAGTCAAGCTGCATTCAGATTTAAATTAAATGTGATTTGTCAGTGCTCCGGTAAGGCATGCAAGGTTGAGTTAGTTTCTAGTGTGTGGTACGAGATGGTTCCAGCATCTGGAATTTGTGTCACAAAAGGATTTGGCTATTTGGTTAACCTTTGACAACAGACAGATGCAGTAATTTAGGAAGAATAAATTAAGTGAAGTGTGTAAGATAAAATTTATTTAAAAAGTTACTGAATGAGATTTGTTCATCAGGTTAGACAAAGATGTTTCTCAGAACAAAATGGGATGGGGAGCCAACTGACCATTCTGAAGATGACCCAGACCCATAGAATGCATCATTTTTTACACACTTTCAGAACTTCTTTTGAAGGCATTCAAGATGAATTAATTGAGTAGGATGTGAAGTGATATTAAATATAGTGTTTACAAGAGATGGACAGATGTGACCATTAGAATGATAATACATATGCAATGAAGCAGATTGTCGGTAAAGGCAAATATCTTACACATGTATGTCCTTCAAGTCAGATCAATTAGATCAAATAGCATTAATGCAACAATCCACAACAAACACAAATTTTCTAAAAAATATGAAGTCTAAAATCTGAATGTCTGTCACACTTTAGTGCTACAATCCACAACAATTCTATAAAGCAGAAATAATCAAAAATCAAAACGCATCAAAGCATCACAAATATAAGGCGAAACAGAAGCAATTGAGAGGTGTGTTGGGAGAAAACTTTACTTTCCCTCTCGGATCAGCCACTAACCTTTCCAGTTCCCAGTCCTACTGTCACTGTCTTCTGGACTTGTCTTCACATCAACTACTTTTCTTTCTCACTCCCATCTTTGTGGAAATAAATGAAAAACTCCACTCCACTTGAGCGTCACTGCAGAGAGCGACAGGGTTTCTGTTTCCTTAGTTCTTGACATGAGTGTTTAGGCTACATGATCACTCAGAGTCAAAGTCCCTCACCTTGCATTTGCATATCAGTTGCAGCTCTAGTGATATCATCATATCCAACATCAGGGCTGTGGATATGTGCTGATGATATAATCACCGGTGAGAGAAAAAGAGTTTAAACAAATCATGATTTAAAGGGGATGCTCAGAATTTCATGGCACTCTGACATTTTCAGTCCAAATGTCATATTTTCTGGCAAATACAGGATAGATGAGAGGTAGCCTGGCATATGTTTACACAGTTTAGAGGTAGCTACTAGGTATGCAGTGCAGGAAAGCATTGAGAAACCTAGCTCAGTTTGTCTAGACCACTCTTTGGTGACTTACAGATAGTGACTTGCTCAGAAACAAACAATAGGCAAATGGAGTTAGGAAAACAAGCATTGGAATGGAGGAATTAGATTAATAACAGCTCATACATTAATCCTTTTCACTAACTGCCAGCATACCTCTCAACCTGCAAATACTGACAATCTGGACAAAGGCTCTTAAAAATTAGGTATATGTGGCCAAAAATTGGACTGCTAATTAGCATTGAATCTGCATTTTCACTAGTATAACTCCAATGTATCCAATAGGATTGTGGGATACCGCCACTTATAAAAATAAGTTTAAAAACAAAGTGACCAAATGAGGCAGCACATTTTCAAGATGGGACACACTGAACACCATTGTCCTGCTACTTCCCCTTTCCCTGACATGGCTACTATGACAACTGTAAAGAAGAGATTTCAGCATGTTATGGTTGACTGTATTAGTGAAATGGTAATTACTTTTCAAAGGCAAGAACATGAATGAAAGGTAAAAGAGCCATTCAGAGATGAGGCACAGGTAAACCTACTACAGCAGGCAACGCATTAATGCTCTGTTGCAAGAGTTTTTCATGGGGATTGAAATATGATTGTTAAAGGATGATTGACAAGCAATGCTCCCCCTGAAATGATAGGTAAAACAAGGAATGCTTTTTCATATGACTGAAGAAGCTGGGGTCAGTATGATTGAGATAGCCAATTATGTGTTGTTTATATCCCATAATGACTGAAAGCTTGAAACTTGCTGTTCCTGTAGTCTTCCTGCGGGTTACCTGGACATTTATACATGCACCACATACACACACACACACACACACACACACACACACACACACACACACACACACACACACACACACACACACACACTTGCTAACAAAAGTTGAGAGCTATTTCCACTGCTGACACTGTTTCATTAAATACTCAGTGTTTGCAAAGGAAACACAGGCAATAAATTACAGTGTTAGAATAAATCTAAAAAACATTCTTCAGCTTCAGTTTATCAATGGTCAAATATGTGTTGGCAAATTAGATTACATCACTGCTCATTTAACTTTGATTAGAAGAAAGACCTAGCAACCTACTTCTGTTTCCCCACTTTGCCTTAAAAACACTTCAGATAATGGTGGCTGTATACAGGGTCTCTCTAGGAATCACATAGGATGCATAAGAGAGCAAATGAGTGAGCAGCAGTCAACTTTTTTCTATTCACGTATCCAGAAAAAAAATAATGCACATTAAGAAAGTCATACTTAAGGATATTGAATGCCATTTATGTTGTGAGCAGTAGCACTTTGATAACTTTTACAATCTATCATTGTTTGCATTTATGCATTCTCAGTGATGGATCCCCTCATCATACTCACAAAAAGATACGTTCATAAATATAAAAAAAATCTTGTGAGCAAATTTCTGCAGCATAAATATTTGAGGCAGTCGCTGGCATGTAAAACATTTAACAACATTCTCTGCTCTTAGGACATCATTGACTGAGCACAAAAAATAGTGATATTAGACACAACAATTAATATATTACTACATTCCAGTTTAATATAAAATATAGTCAGATTTAAATCTTGGAAGAGTGCAGTCTCTGTGATTTTCTTCTACTTGATTTCCATACTGAAAGAAGAACATTTTGCAGTTATTGCTATGGTTATGTCAGCTCTGCTGAACATATGAAAACCCTGATGAAGACCATTCTCTCCTTTTCTCTAATTTCTAAAGAAAAAAGAAAAAAAAAACACTTGGCATTATCAACACATCTAGTGATCAAAACAGGGTTCCTATCACATAGTTGAACTTGCCTTATATGGTCGAGACCATAAGTTCGAACTTGTACAAGTTCTAGCATTTCAATGGAAACCTCCATAAGGGGAGGTTTCTGTTCTGCTGAATGAGGTGCAATCCTGGAGTTGGTATATTTAAGTAGCGGGGGGTGTGGGGATCACAGCCCCCCACATGGGGTGCAGGGGGGCTTGCCGCTCTGCTTACAACAGTTTATTTTGTTTTTCCTTCTTTTTTTTTTTTTTTTTTTTTATTCATGGTTGAAGTTTTGTAACTTCAAATGGAATGGTTTGTACATTTCATGTTCGAAGTTATAAAACTTCAACTATGTGATATAGACCCATCAAAAGATATTGCATGTACCTCTTAACCTTCTTGTACAATAATTCTGGACAACTCCAAAAATAATGATGGGAGAAAGGTCCAAGATCAGGGACATTTTTTTAAATATCACGTGAAAGTTAATAGAAGGTTTTGTATTAACACGCATGATCTAAACAATCAGAAGTATGAAAATCTAATATCTGGCATTACTGACTTATTATAGCCCTCAGTAAAATCAAAAAAATTATGACTGATAGGACAAAAACTAGAGGCAAAATCAGAGATGTTCTGTAAGAGTCATGACAGTTGAGAAATTTGGTTACTGCCTGCATAGCTGAAGACATCTCTCAACCTCTAAGCATAGGAAATCTGGACAAAACAAACAGTAATGGGGGCAATGTCCCAAAATCTGGGACAGATTTTAAATATTGCCCTTATAAACTTAGAAATTTGTTAGAATAACACGTTTTGCATTGACATGCATTTTCTGAAGGATATCAGGTCTGAAACTCAAATGTATGTTGTTATTTATTGACTTCAACCCTCTGTGATTTGCAGAAAAAAAACAAACATTTTATGAGGAATAGATCATAAATGGGAGGAAAAATTTAGACATTCTTCAAAAATCTGGACAGTTGAAAGGTATACATAGCCCACAAACACAAAGTACAGAGACATACCAAGTACTTTTTTTTTTCTCTCAGCAGTGATTTTTGCTGATATGGGGTCAAATCAAGCATAAAATGGCATGTGTCTAGAATTTTATATTCAAAAGAATCAAATCCTTCACATCCAACCATGATAGATATGTCCCTCACCTAAAACACTGCCCAGTTGTTTCAACCCAGAGTAGCCAGCTTACAAAGCTAAAAGCAAACCAAGATTTCTTAAAACTTATTTAAATGTTATTTATTTAGTTATTATTTGCTAACCAGGGTAAAGTATTTATCCCCATAGCATTAGCTTAAGACAAAGCCTTTTTACCTAAAAAAAGTTTAATTATTTATATGTTTCAACAATAATGCACAAATGCACACCAGCTCTCTCTCTCTCACTCTCTCTCTGTCTCTCTATCTTTCTCTTTCTCTCTCTGTCTTTAAAATTCAAACTGACATTCAGCTGCAGTGCTGAAGAATGCTGATTTGCAATTACTAACTTTCTTGGCACTTTCTAACATTCTGGAGCAGCCTATCCTCACTTTGCAGTCACAACCATTGCTCAAGTGATGTCTTGGCCATAGCTGAAAGCTGATGAAGCAATGACTAGTGACAGTGATAAAGGGACACAGACAAGTGTATACAAATCGTGATTTAATTGGATCACTCAGAATTTCATGGTACCCTGTTTCTTTAAGACAAAAAATAGTATTTTCTCTTAATCATTTCACACACCAGTGTCTCATCAGATAAGCCCCTAAGGCATAACACAAAATCAAACATCCTAGTCATAGGCGACTCGGTTGTGAGAAACACAGACGTCCCTCTCATCAGGTTGGATAACAAAAAGGTCATGGTCAACTGTCTGTCAGATGCCAGGATCCACCATATCACACACGCACTCGAGTTTCTCTACAACAAGTACTGTTACGACTCTGTCACAGTCCATGACTGAGCTCTCTGATTATGCATCTCAGGCAGGTATGTCCCTAGCATTAAGTAGCATTTTTATCCTATCTAGGATGATGCCACAATACAAACAAATAAATGATTGACTTCAATAATTGGCTAAGTTTATGGTGTCATTCTAAGGGGATACAGTATCTGTCAGCCTGAGATGATATGATCAACAGACATCATGGAGCTCATAAACAAAGACATTGGGGACCTACAGACACTAGATCCTACCCAGTTCGGCTTTGTCAAGGGTAGATCCTGCCTTTTGAACCTGGTTGACTTCTTCGAAACAGTCACCAAAGCCATAGATGAAGGGAAGGTAGTCCACACAGCCTATCTCGACCTTGCAAAGGCATTTGACACCCACCTTTCGGGCATCATAGATAAGCTATCCAGCTTAAATATAAACCCCTATGTCACAAGATGGGTCACAAATTGGCTCAAAGACAGAACCCACAGAGTGAGAGTTGCTGGAGCCATGTCAGACTTCACAAGTGGCGTCCCACAGGGTTCTGTCCTGGGACCACTCTTGTTTGGTATATACTTTTCCAAGGTACAGGCAACGTGGAGGACTATGGCTCACCAAGTTCGCAGATGACTGCAAACTGGGCCATAATCGACTCTCCAGCTGACACAAACATCCTTCAAAAGGTCTCACAGAGACAGATAACTGGTGCCAGCATCATGGTTTAAAGCTAAATGCCAAAAAATGTATAGTCATACCCTTTGGCAAAAACAATGTGCCCACAAATTACCACATAGGCGGAAACCCATTAAGTACAGAGAAAGTTATTAGGGACCTGGGGACCCAAGTTGATAGCAATCTCTCCTTTGAAAGCCACATTGCCAAAGTGGTTAGAAAGACCTTCTACATAGCCCACCTCATCACAAAGGGTTTCACATCTAGATCAAGAGAGGTAATCATGCCCTTTATTCATCCCTCATCAGGCCCATCATAGAATACAATGCCCCTTTGAGATGTACCTTACCCGACACCTGCAGCAATTAGAAAGACCCCAAAAGTATCTCACCAAGAGGATCAAGGGTCTCAAACAGATGCCATATGCTGCTCGGTTAAAAACTCCAGCTCTACTCAGTTGCATACCGCCTCGAGAGGCGATCTATGCCTGACATACAAAGCTATGTCAAATCCAGAATTAATGGACATGCTCCACCTCAGTAAATCTAAATCCCTTAGAGCCACATGCTCGAGGGACTTGAACCTCAGCACAGAAATAAATAGAACTTGCTGGTGGGACAGGTTCATAACCCAGAGCTGGAATAGAATTCCAGTTCATGTGAGGCAGAGCACCTCACTGAATCTCTTCAAGAAGAATCTCGATAGGTGGATGGGGGATTATAGGTTTGTCCCAGGGATTACTCCCGTGTCACTATTAGACAGAGGCACAGTAAACTAAACCTTAAAAAGGGCACAGTATACTCAAATCAAGGGCGTAGCCAAGCTACAGAATCGGGCTAGGCTTATAATTGCCCCAGGGCAGATAGCCTAGTATGAACCTATGCTTTGCCAGAGATGGTCTTCATCCATCACACCTGGGATTTCAATTACTGGCTAAAGCACTTGCCACCCCCATAGTGCCTTTTTTAGGCAATGTCACAAGAACATAATTCCTGACATGTTGAAACACAGGTGCCCAGTAGGAAGGTAGCTGGAATAAAGAAGCTGAACCACGACAAAGTAAAATCTTCTTTTTTAATACAAAATGGTGAGCGCTTTTGCAATGGTAACCATTGCTTCATCAGACAGTTCATTCAAACAGCAACATCACTTAAAATACTTTAATTCACTACAAAAACAACCAATCCTACCACACAAAGTTAATTCAGCACTCAGCAATCAATTAATTACTATGGTAACGTTTTGCCCTTCGTTAATTGCTGAAGTCAGAAAAACTGTTTAAAAACCACATGCACAAAATGTAAAGACAAGAACATGTGGACAAATATAAATAAAATACATAAAAAGTCAATGAATAAATACATCTACTCATGTTCCCCATTTAATAACTAATGTGCATATATATAAGCATAAAATATATATAAAAATATATATAAAAGTATAAGCAGTACACACTCAACAACTTAATACATATATTCTGCCTAATAAATGCACATGTTGTCCACCTAGTAAATACATATGCTTGTATTAAAATCTACTGTACTTAGTGTTGTAGCTATGGTACTGTAAGTAACCATCTTTTTCTGTCTGACCTGGTTAACTTGTTGTAACATGGATCGCCTTGATGTAAACTTACAATGCTTTCCAAATAAGTACTTGCTACAACATCGTCTACTAACAGTGCTGGTGTGTTCCTACTTAATCGAGCACTTTCTTTTAACTGATGACATGCTCGATATTTCTGTACTTCAGTTACATCAGAAACATGATGGTGTGCAACTGACTTTAACAGTACTTCCCCATCTGCTACCTTTACAGTGATTGCTCTCCCTTTACATTTCTGTAGAATCTTTAATCTACAACATCAGTAATGCTTGTTTTTAACAGTCTTTTCTAAATTATATAGGTAGCTGTCAACATGTAGCATTTGTATATTCTTTTGGGAAGTGACTGTATTGTACATATTACCTACTTTGCCTGGAGTTGGATGTGAAGTGTCAGCCATACTTGCAGTTTGTATGCAGTGTAAAGCACAGAAACTAATGTACTGTATATGTATTTATATAGAGTAATTGTCAATTCCAGATAACATCTGACAATGTTTTTTATTTACTATTCATGGAACATTTAATCATTTCTATAATGTTATGGGTTTTATATATAATTAATATATTTATATTTGCACTTACTTGGTAACTAATTAATATTTCATGAGATGGCTATGACAGGATGTCGTACTGACGTAACACAGCAGCAAGTGTGAATGGGCCAACTATAACTTTTTGAATATGCCGAGTTCAATATTTTAACACTTTGGTATTGTAATAGTTCAATATATTAGGTTCGATATTTATGTTTTCAAACAAAATATAGACCCAGATAAATACACCTCTATACAACATGATTCCCAGGAATTACTTCAAGTGCAATTGACTGTTGGTAAGAACCCTCTTCAAGTCACTGCTTGCTATAGGACCTCCTCCATGAATCAGGACACCCACTCAGCCTACTTGGATCTACTTGAGTCAATCAAAATAAAACTGAACATCTGGGTCTTGGACAATTTTAACTACCTGTGCATTGACTGGGTAAATTATACATCTTCTAATGCACTCGCCCAAAGGTTCCTAGATTTCTTTAAGTCCAATGCCCTGGATCAGCTCTTTGATACTCCCACAAGGGGCTCAAATAAACTGGATCGGGTGTTTATCAGCATGGCGGACTGTTGCACCCCCCCCCCATGTAATGCCCTTCCTGGTGAGATCTGACCACAAATCAATCTCGCTAGAACTAACTATAACACACACACCCCCCTTAGCAGCAACTAGACTAAAAAAATTCTCCAAGGCAAATTACAACCTCTTACGAGATGGCATAAATAACTTCACAGTCCCTCTCCCCACCGACGGAACAGTCACCTACATTGGGTTATACACCAATGCTTTATATGAACATCTGTACAATTGTATTGACTTTGCCGTACCTGATTGGACCAAAGTAAGCTCTTCAAGGAAGAACAAACCCACCTGGTGGACAGTTGCCTTCAACAGGCTATACAATAGAAGGAAATTGCATTCTAAGAGTAGGAAGGAAAGGTCTCAAAACTGGAAACACTCCCTCCTCAACGTAAACAACCAAATAAGACTCCTTGTGAAGTCCTCCAAAGCTAACTATGAATCCAAATTAGCTTCCCAAACTAAAGACAACCATAAGGCATTCTTTAGTTACATCCATAACCTCAAAGGAAAGTCCCAGATTTGAGCTGAACTCATAGTTAATGGTACTACATATACAGAACCTCTGGATATAGCAAACCTGCTGGCTGACAGGTTCAGTGAAAACTCCACTCCTCTGTTCCCATCACACATATTCCAAAGCATCACTCATACCTGTCCCCCACCTAGTATCTCTATGGAGCAGGTCTTAAACACCCTCTTCAAGGCAAAAAACACAGCCTGTCTGGGACCATATAACATCCCAGGCTGTATTATACACAGTTTAAAACAGGAATTAGCAACACCACTGGGAACTCTTTTCAATCACAGCCTGAGCACTGGATTCATCCCAGAGAAATGGGAAACAGCTACCATCATCCCTTTGCACAAAAGAGGTGCATCCACTGACCCTGGGAACTATAGACCCATTAGCCTGACAAGCCTTGTCTGCAAGGCCATGGAATGAATCATCATGGATCTTATCAATAAAGATATAGGAAATCACCAAATGCTTGACACCGCCCATTTTGGCTTTGTCAAGGGAAGATCTTGCTTGTTAAACTTGGTGGATTTCCTTGAGACACTCACCAAAGCCCTAGATGAGGGTAAATCTGTGCATACAGACTATCTGGACTTGGCTAAGGCCTCTGACACAATCCCCCACTGAGGCATCATTAATAAGCTCTCCAAGATGGGTATCAACTCATATATTGTCAGGTGGGTTGAGAACTGGCGCACTGATAGAACTCATACAGTTAAAATAGGGGATTCCATCTCCTCCAGCAGACCTGTAACCAGTGGTATCTCACAGGGATCGGTTCTGGGACATCTACTGTTCAGAATCTACTTCTCCTAAATCCAAGCAAAAACCAAAGGTCTGTGGCTGACAAAGTTTGTAGATGGCTGCAAACTGGGAGTGGTCATTGAATCCCCTAAAGATATCAACATCCTGCAAGAGGGGCTTACACTGTCTAAGGATTGGTGCCAAAGTCATGGTCTTAAACTAAATGCAAAGAAATGTATTATCATCCCTTTCAGTAAGATACCCTAAGCACGTATTCAGTGGTGAGAGACCTGGGGAAATAGGTTGACAGTAACCTTACCTTAGATCACCATGTCTCCACAGTGGTAAGGAGGGCATTTTATATTGCTCATCTCATAAGTAAGGGGATTGTCTCCAGAAAAAACAGGTTTACTCCCCCCTGTCCTCTTTCCTCATCAGGCCATTAGCAGAGTACAATGCACCCATTGGTATGTACCTCTCCAAGCATGTGCAGCAATTGGAGAGACCACAAAGGCTCCTTACAAAGAAAA
The DNA here is from genome assembly GCF_019279795.1 of Protopterus annectens. Classification (NCBI taxonomy): domain Eukaryota; kingdom Metazoa; phylum Chordata; order Ceratodontiformes; family Protopteridae; genus Protopterus; species Protopterus annectens. The sequence continues at coordinate 1,332,652,072 of NC_056726.1, forward strand.
TGTTAGGGTCTCCAGCATCTGTCATATGGGAACATGCTAAATTCACTGTCACTTTACTCAGAGGTGACCTGTGTATATAGATCAATCTCTGATCCAGCTTTATTGGAAATGCTGCACATGAGCTAGTCAAATGGCACACAGGTAACTCGCTCTAAGGATCTTAACCTGTATGTGACATCAACAGAACCTGCTGGAGGGACAGATTTGTCTCCCAGAGGCTGCCTCACCTTTGGAACAGGCTTCCAATTCCTGTTAAATAGAGCCCCTTGTTGAACCTATTTAAGCAAAATTTGGATGATTGGATGGGTAAATGCAAAGTCATCCCAAGGGTTCCACCTGTGTCCCTCTTGGACAGTGACAAGAGGTACTGACTTTACTGTCTGCTTTAAAAAAGGAACTCTTGGGAACAAGGGTCGATATGTGGCTAGGCATGTAAGGGCCCCAGAGCCATTAGCCTAGCAACCGCCTATGCTCCTATGATCTTATAACAGTATTAATAAGATTTGAACTTATGACTCCTTGTCTATAAGGCCAGTGTATTAATCCTTGAGCTGAGTTGGCACATTTATCTTTATCACTCTAACAAAGAAAATAAATGTTCTGTAGAATGTGCTCTTGAAATGTACCAAGTAATTAGAAGACAAATATTAAAGAAAATGCAGGATACTCTTGGCATAAGTTGTAATAAAGCACATATTTTTAATATAAGGATAGTTGGGCTGATGTAATTAAAATAAATGTAAAATAAAATGTAACCTATTGACAAAACAATAAGAGACACTCATGATGTCGAGGGAAGAGAAATATGAATTGGAAGATAGACATTACATATTGTTCTGAGGTTCTGACACAATCATCAGTTCAAAGGAGGAACAAATTACAATTACACACACATGCAAATGCACACACAAATATGCACTTACACATACACAAAAAAAAATCACACATGCACAAATTCAAATAAAGTCTTCTGCTTAGGCATTACTTTTTAATCATGAAAATATGAAAGGCATGGCCTTAAGGCAGGATTACATAGCCAGCCAAGACTAGAGAAGTACAGTCTGTTGACAAGAAAAGTCATTAGATGCTTTCATACTGGTAAAAGGTAATATATTCTACTAATGGTTTTAGATCAAATGACAGAAGGGACATTATTTCTTGACCATGTTTGTCCTTAGTAAGTATCAGTGCAAAATATAAATGCAAATACATAATTTTGAATTCAGTATCTAGCCATATTAAGCACATTGGCATATTCTTACATATGAAACTTTAGGAAGTTGTACTACCTCTTCTGAGATCCCTGAAACAAAAACAGCATTGCCACCATGTACACTAGGGAGAAAGGAGCTCATGCAACTTAAAACAGACTTCCATCAGGATGTCCGCATTGTGCTGTTCTGGAGCAACTGCAAAGACAGCTATGGCACCTTTTTGAGGACAGATTCACCAAATAGATGGATTTTTTTTCTTCTCTTGCAGTTTGTCCTTGGTTTTACTGTATCCATACTAAGCTTCTTATTTTCAGTGTCAAATTCTCTGAGCATACCTTTCAATGTGTCACCTTTCAAAATTATTGCAGGGAACCATCAAAAATCATAGCAGAGGGTTAGAAGTTATAGCAGAATTTGTGTATGAGTGTTTTACTGCCTGGAGGGGTGACAGCATGAATGTATACATTTGTCCTTTGGGCCTTTATTTCAGCATCACATGGGTTTAGGTCAGTGCCAACACCACTCTCTGTATATGGAACAAGCTTCCAGTTCAAATGAAGTAGAGACCCTCTCTGACCATCTTCATATGTAACACAGATCAATGAATGGGTAATCATAAATTCACTCCTGGGATGGTGCCCATGTCCCCCATGGACATTGGCAGTCGGTATTAATTACCATAGTAAGGATTACAGCACTGCAAACTTTACTCACCTGCTATTGATAATTAGGTTAACTTGAGATAAATATGACTAGACTAGTAAGGGATTTTGGCCATTAGCCTAGTAACCTCATATGAAACTATGAAACTATGAACAAACACGTATACACACACAGATACACACATTAACACAAACACACACACACAGGCATGACAATCACTTACACTTGTATGACTGTGTACACCTTGGGTATCTACTTGTAATCAAATAAATGAATAAATACATAGACAATGGTCCGCAAATGTTTATCAGCTCATTACTGTCAGGACCATACAGTGTCATCTGCCCTCTCAACCTCAGCTCAAGAATCAGGGACAAAGACAAAAAATCTGGGACACAGTTTAAACATTACTCATACACTTCCAAAGTTGCTAGAATAAATCATTTTACATTTACAAGCATTTTTTCTGAAGGATATGAGTCAGAAACTCACATGTACATTTTTATTTAGTGACAGTACACATTTTTCAAACAGCAGAACAAAAATATGAGGGACTTGACAACTAGGCTCACTGCATGTGAGCAAACACACACACACACACACACACACACACACACACACACACACACACACACACACATACACACACATACGCTCACTCATAGACATTCATATTCACATTCACACAAGTGCACACTTATTGCTTAGTTCATAGTTTCTGCTGCTGCTGCGTTTAACTGCAAACCCCAAGCCCATGCTCTAAGGCACACTTCAAATAATGCAGCATTAAGTTCAAAATATCATATTCTCAGCACAAATGTTTTTCACAGATCTCAACCCCTTCACACAAGAATCGGCAAAATCAGTGACAGAGGAGATATATCATATGAAGGATGAAACCGAAATGTCTGTCCCTATTTTGTGACTGCAGTTCTTAACATTTTGTGAGAAAGGCACACATTTATAAAGAAAGGACCAAAAGTTTGAGGCAAAAAAGAATCATATATTTTGCAATAGTCTGCAGCTTCTGCAGGATATGAACAAAACAAACAGAAAGGTAGAATAATAATAGTCTGCTGGTGGTTCAGCACTGCTCTTCCTGCCGACCTTTCAGTCTGCCTGACTTTCTTCCATATACCTACAGAACTTCAAGGGGTAGAAAAAAAAAGCAAAGCCACTGAAAAAGTAATACAATGACAAACCACCAACAGATCTGACTTAATGAATGGAATGAAGACAGCACAGCATTAGTCTGGCAGTGGGCAGCAGGCAACAGCAGCTTCAGTCAGTACACAGCTAGCACAGACCCTCAGTCAAACTGCAAAGGCCAAATGATCTCTGAAATAATAATAGGCCAGACTGACTAAGGCTTGCAGTAGCAACATCTTTGGATTGTCATTTGAAGCAACTACTCAGGAACGCAGGAAGGTTGAGAGAGGTCCTGCTTTTCAGCATGTTGACTGTGTCTCTGGCAGCAACAGACAGGCAAACAGCAGCCAGCAAGCTAGGAATTCCAGCCCAGGCAGTTGTCTTTTGGCTTTTCCCAGTTAGGGGTCGCCACAGCAGAACTCCAGTCTGCTAATGATTGGCAGTAGATTTCCATGAATGCATGCCCATTACACTCCAGCCCAGGCAGTAAACAGTAAGAAAGTTCAAGGCAAAGAGCTGCAGCAGTACCCAAAGAAACAACAGATTATCTGAAAAGGGTACAAAAACACCAAAAACAACAGATCTTTCCTCTAGTTCCAAGCCAGTGGCTGTGACAGCTCTTAAATGGAACTAGAACTGTCTTACTAGTCAATTCTTCTAGCTGTTGTACTGTCCTTCCAGCAGACCAGTAGCATAGTGCAGCTAAATGCCAGACAGTTCAATGACACTATGGACTCTGATTTGACTTTGACAAGCTCCTCTGTAAATGTCTCTACAACTGAGCAAATGAAAAAGCAAAACTGGAGCTGTCAAATAACTAATTAGAGCAATGGAGCTATATAAGGAAATCTAAAATCAGAATGCTCCACCAAAATTGAACAGTTCAGTGGCATGTCTCTAAGTACCACTAGAATTCATAAGTGTGGTGTATCTCTTGGAAAAAAATATCCTGAGACTATTGTGGTACAAATGAACAATGCTTGTTAAGACAAAAATACACTGTAAGGCAGGCTAAATGCTCTAAATGCATCAAAAGTTATGCATGGGAAAATAAAGAATATATATTTACTACATTATATTAATTAGACAAGGATATTTCTACAATATTTGACAATACAGCAGCAGAAACAAGTGTACTGCATTGCAATACTACACAAAATGTTGGCAGCACAGTGTATGACAGCATGTAATAGGGCATGCATTTTTTTCTTGGTGTTTCAGATTCATATCTCTTGCAATTACAGACATCCACAAGCACATGCTATACCCTGCTGTGCTAGTCATTAATTGGTGTGTCACTATGAACTGTATAATCAGGACATTTCAGTCCTCAAATTGTGCCTGCTCGAGTAACAGAGACAAGGTTTGGAAAATCTGGTACCAAACTAAACTTTCTAATGATCTGCAAAAATACAGAGAAGTTAGGAAACTTAAAGAAATACACAAACAAAGATAAAAAGGACTTTTACTATAATCCTCCTACTGCACTAAAATCAAACTCAAAAAAATTCTGGCACTCCATTAGCCAGATACTCCACCCAGGCACTCCTTCTTCCTCAAATCCATCCCCAGACAAAACTCCCAAAGAATTCCTTATTTAACTGCTACTTTATTGACTCCACATCCAATCTATTAAAGTCTAATGCACTGTCAACTCCAAACTCTCCTGTCACAATTCCTCTTTCCACCACATCCCTCTCTAACACCTTCTCCCTCAAAGCAGTTCCAACTTCCTTCATCAAAACTCTACTATCCAACTTAAAACCCTGCTCCGCTTCTACAGATAAAATTCCTCCTAACTTTCTCCAACTAGCATCAGAGTCTGTTAACTATATGGAAGCAGTTTCACCAACTCCTCAGATATCTCGAACTTCCATCCCATTGCTATCTTGTCCCCTCTTTCCAAAGTTCTCGAAAAGTGTGTTCACAAACAAGTCATGCAATATCTTACCAAGCAAAACCTTCGAACATCTACTCAACACAGCTTCAGAGCCAGACATAGCACTACCGCAGCACTCATCCTTTCTCCACACAGTTTCTCTTGCCAGGGATGACCACTAGCTAGTTTCATGCCTATTTCTGGATATGTCCAAGGCATTTGATAATGTCTCTCATCCTCTCCTTTCAAACAAATTACAAGAACTAAACTTCTCCTGGTTCTCTAGCTACCTCTCCAATCGAACCCAATCTGTAAAATGGCAGTCTCTCACCACCTCTACCAGACAGAATGGCTATTTTAGAGCCTTTGATGACTCAACCATTACTACTATAGCCAGCTCCCTCTCTGAACTTCATTCTGCCCCCCAAACTGCCTTTAACTCAATTGAAACATGGCTAACTGATAATCAACTTATACTCAATCCAAAAAAAAAACAAACTGCTACTGTTCCTCCCTACAAATCTGTCCTATATCAAATTTACTTTCACTATTCTATCTCCTAACAACACCTCCATATAAGTTGAACCTAGCACCAAACTCTTAGGAATTACCATAGATGATCAATTGAAATTTGACATACATATTAATGACTGTATCAAAAAGACCCATCAAAAACTCGGACTTGTCTACACATTTAAAAAATTCCTTTCCTCTGATGCCAAGATAACAAGAGCCTTACTAATCTTGACTCTACCCTTCCTCACCAAACATGAAACCACCTACAAGAACTATAAATCCCATCACTGCATCTCACTAAAACTAATGAACTGGTTAGAACTATCTCACCTACTTTTCTCACCTTCATATTGTCCAAAGCTCACGCCACTTATCTCCTACTACTCTCCCTACAGACAACTAAGAAGCTGTAACCAAACTTTACTCCAAATCTACAAACCCAAGACTAAAACTGGATGTAAAATGTATAGCTACCACCCATCCATGTCCTGGAATAAACTGCTTACCAACCCAAAATTATTCAAAGTAGCTTTAAAGGAACACCTCAAAAATCATTGGTATTGCCACTGTAGTCAACAACCATGAAAATATCTATGCTATTCCTCTTTCTCTCTCTCCTCTAACCTTCATACTGTCTACATTGCATAACCCACTCTCCCTGTAGTTCCACAAGTTTTTCTATCCTCAACCTCCATTCTCATCTCAAATCTAATTTTCCTACATAACATCCACAGTTTTACCTCTCTTGTTAGAATATGATGTGTAATCTGTATACTTCTTCTTCTTCTTTCGGCTTTTCCCGGTTAGGGGTCGCCACAGTGGATCACCTATCCACTCATGATTGGCAGTGGAGTTTTACAGTGTCGAGTTGCCAGCCCGGCGCCCAACCTTTCTGCTATATTTGTACTCTAATGGAGCTTTTCTCCTGGGTCACTGCTGAAAAAGGGCTTCTGCCCAGCCATACTAACCCGGTCAACAAATGTAAAATAAATAAATAAAATAATTAGGTTTAACCAAGCAAACCTTAGAGGTGGAGGGGGCTGAATGGCTGCAGTTAGATGATGTTTGCATAATATTTGGGAGGTATATTCTAAACGTTTGTGAAACTCCAGACATTTGTGAAATCCTACTGAGGAAGGAATTGTTTACTTCAAAAGCATAAGGATTTTTTATTGTGTCTATGCTGCTCCATTGAAATTTCTGTACTTTTGAGATGAACATGTGCAAACTGGTTGTTTTAACACTCAGAAGAACCATCATTACCTCACTGATTTTAATGATTAAATGGATATTTCAGTATGTACCCCACTGAGGGCGACTGTCTTAGAATTATAAATGCATTTTGCTGTCAGTATGTTTGTGATACAAACAGGAAAGAATGATTATTTTAGACCTACACAATAGACAAGCCTTTCAGGCGACAGTATCATTCCATCTTCTCTGAAATTTTCTCAGATGGTCTTCTGTATGACTGTTATATTACCCTGTGTCTTATTTTCTATTATATTTTAAATAGCAACTGTAGTTCCAAGCTAATGCTAATGTAAACGTGAAGCATTCAATAATTGTAGTTGCCTATATGAGGAACACAGACAGCATGACATTAAGGTAAAGTTTTACTTTCATAAATTTTAAGTTTCATTAAACATAAGCCACTGCACTAATTTTTATTTTAATGTTAGTGGTGCAGTTACCATTGATATCACTACATTTGCAGTTTCATTGCAATGCCTTTTGGGAAAAGCACTGGTTGTGTACTGTGTTAATCTATTTTGTCTGTTACTGTCCACAGCTCCATGAACCATAACTAGGTCACCTGAGTTCTGTTCATCTGACAATCAAAGGATTTTCAGTCGTCATGTTTTATTTGTAAATGGAGAGCAATGATTAACAATTAAACAATGAGTCCAAACTGTGCTGTAGCAAAAGCACTAAATTGTTGGTATCAAGATAACTCAGTTTTAGAATAATTCTTTATTGTTTCCTTTTTTAAATCAGTAAAAAGCAAATTATAAAATTAAAAAACATGCTTTCTCATGTTCAAGACTGTAGCAGAGTAATTTTTTGGATAGTACTATAATTGTTCAAGTCTGATAATTACATTGCAGTTTCCCATTAAAATGAATGGTAACTGGAAGCAGCAAGTTAAAATACATTATAGGGTCATACGTTCATAGGTGTGTACTAGGTGAAAAAACACAAGGGCCTTTTTAAGCCTAGACATGTACCCCAAATGTCTGACAAGTTCTGCTAACCTTGATAAGTGTAAGCAGGGGCTTGGGAGATGAAACTTTTATGAGCTAGAGCCTGGGAAATGAACCATTTATAGGTTGCCTGTGTCCATTGGAGACATAGGTGCCAAACCAGGGATGAATTTCCTGTTCCCCATCCAGTTGTCCAAGTTACCCTTGAATAGGGTTAGGGAGGAACTCTACTTCACATGGATGGGGAGCCTGTTCCAGAGATGGGGTAATCTCTGGGATACATACCTGTCTCTTTGGCAGGTCCTATTTATATTACAGGCAAGGTTTAAGTATTTAGAATGGGTAATTCTGGTGCTGTTTGTTTTGTGGATATGCAGGAGGTCCATCACAGTGGGGTCTGACAATGCCCTGTATGTCAGGCATAGATATCCCCTCAAAAGCCAGTAGGAGACAGAATACAGGGATAGAGCCTCGAGGCAGTCTGCATAGGACATTTTACTTAAGCCCTGTATTCTTTTAGTGAGGAACCTCTGTGGACATTCCAATTGTTGGATATGCCTGGTTAGGTACATACCAAAGGGGGCATTGTACTCAATGATAGATCTGATGAATGCCAAATACAATGGAACAATGAGTTTCTTGTACTTAGATGACATACCTTTGTTTATAAGTTGTGCAACATAGAATGACTTCCTCACTACTGTAGACACGTGATGGTCAAAGGCTAGATTACTATCTATGTGTGTCCCTAAGTCCCTGACTACTGGGTCAATTCTAAGGGGTGTGTTGTCAATATGATACCTACTGGGGTGGTTGACTTCCCGAAGGACACTATTATGCATTTCCTGGCATTTAGTTTTAGCACTGGAGCCATTACTTATTTCACTTTTGGTGATCACATGTCATCAAAGATTGCTATAAGTAGGTATCTGCCTCTGGTGAGAGGTAGTTTTTAGAAGAAAGCAAAGAGCAGTTATCTAGAAATGACTGTTACCAAGACCATTGGTTGGAGGAAGAATATAGTCCAATAAGCAAGAAACACATTAATGCAACCATTTATTTTATTTACATTTTGTTAACCAGGTTAGTCCCACTAGGTCAATAGTACCTTTTTAGTGAAGACCCAAGGTAGTGTTTGTACTGACTAGGGGAAGTTTTGCCAAGACACCGGTGAACTTCCGCTATTATGTTTGATAAATGCAATGGGGTCTTTTATAGGCACCTGAGCTACCATTGACTCTGACACACGAAGACTCAGTTTAACATCTCATCTGAAGAATGGTTGTTACTTCACTTTCATTACATTCCAGCATCAGAGAGGTACATAGAAGGCAGGTATCTCTTGAAAGTGAGTGGAGAGGCAAGTTATATTTGGAAGCACAAGGAAGTTGCATGATATGGCTTGTTTATGGGCAGTGCATGTGTATAGGATCATAGGATCATAGGAAGTTACTAGGCTATTGGCCATGATGCCCTTATAAGCCTTGCCAAGAGTTTAGCCCATGATACACAAATCAGCACCTGATGCCCCTGTCCAGCAGGGACATGGGTGGAATCCCAGGAATGTATTTTCTATTTCCCATCCAGTTATCTAGGTTGCACTTAAAAAGGAGTGAAGAGGTACACTGCCTGATATGGAGAGGGAGACTATTCCACAGATGGGAGAGTCTCTTGGACAAACCTGTCCCGCCAAGAAGTCCTATTGATGTCACACACCAGGTTGAGGTTGTGTGTGCACATTACTGAAGTGGAGCATGACTTGGAGATACGCAGCAGTCCCAACAAGAGAAACCAGGAACCAAACAAGAAAAAATGGATGGAGATCCAGGAAGCACCCAAGTTCAGTATAAACTACACAGCTAGTAGCAACCATGGAAGATTTATTGAGCAAAAACAGCAGTCAAGTGCTTTCGTATTATATCAAGACTTCATCAGAACTGCAGTAATCACATAAACCACACAATATAAAGAAACAGCCTGTAGTCATGTGGTTAAAACCGGCCAATACAAATAATGCTTAAAAAATTAATTAAAAACTTGAAAACTTGCGAATGTACTAACAGTTTGAAACAGTGTGCATGAGTGAAAAAGCTGAGCCAAACATATTACAACAATATATATGCAAAAAATTATAAAGATGACTGATGAATTACACCTCCATACTTTTCAATTTTAGGATTGGGGCAATGGAAAAGCAATCATTAAGCCCAGGGGAAGTAAGGGCATCACACATCAAAATCCAGATTAATTCCTTTCTGTTGAAGTGTTCTTTTGTACTAAAACCCCTTGCATCCCATTCCATATAGTCCAACACTACAGACTTGAAGTGGTGGTCAGGAAGAGATGAAATATGCCTATACAAGGCATTGGTGTTCTTCCCTTTCTTGATGTCATTCAAGTGTTGATAAATTCTTTCTTTCAGCTTACCACTAGTCTTTCTAATGTAGAATGCCTTACAACATTGACAACAGCTCCATATACCACCCCCATGGATATACAATTGAAGAATTTTTTTATCTTAAATTTCCTATTCCTGATGAAAAATGAGTCGCACAATAAAACATGCTGACAATAATTGCAATGATTGCATTTGCATATGCCCTTAGGTCTACTTGAACAACTCACGACACCTTTCATTTCTAAAAGGTTCTTTAAAGACTTGCCCTTTCTGAACACAACCTTTGGCTTGACCCCAAACAATTCTTTGCATTCATTGATACTCATCACAATTGGCCAAAAATTGTGCACTATGTCAACTACATCATAGAGGTTAACAGAAAAAGTGACTATTAGTGAACGTTCAAAAGGGACAACTGATAGTTGTGTTTCTTTGGACAAGCTATTACCAACCAGTTCCACCACCAGGAATAGGCAGTAGCGGTTTGTAAAAACCATTCCTCCTCTTACCCTGGACTTCATCCTTAATACTGTCCAATAACTCATGGGGGTAACCTCTTTTACTGAACATGCCAATCAATTTGTCTATTTCAACAGTGAATGTGGCATCACCAGAAATCATACAAGCAAGTCAGACCAACTTCCCCTTGACCACAGCCCATCCAAGTACTAAACAGGCCTTACCCTGCTTAGTTTCCAAGACTGGGCACATACAGGGTGGTATGGCCACAGATAATATTATGCAACACCATGGTCAATTATATAAAACTGTAACAAACACATTTACTTAATATTATAAAAAATAGTAGCCAAGTCCAAATCCCAAAATCACGGAGGTAGGCACAAAAGTAAAATCCACTGGTAAGTTTGTTGTGTCTCAAACAATAGTTGTGCTACCCTAGACTGAGCATATTAGGTGTAGAGTTAGGGATGGGTACTAAAAGATGTGGTAACTGTAATTTTTGTGATTATATTGATCAATCCAGGTTTTTTAGACATCCTGAAATTTGTTGCCTTTGAGAAATTAGAGCTTGCGCTAATTGTAATACTAAGAATCTAATATATTTAGCTTATTGTGTTAAATGCTTCAGGTTCTATGTTGGCAAAATGAACCACCAACTTAAAGAACATATCAGAGATCATTTATATTGTACTAGAAGGGGAGAAGATTACAGTGCATTAGCCAAACATACTTTGTCTATGGGTAAAGATCACACATTTCTGTTTCAGGTATTGCAGATACAATTATTGAGAGGCTGGGTGATATAGTGAACACCAAAGAATTAACAGAATTGAAGTGGGTTTTTAGGCTTGGGTGCACAGGGGATATGGATGAATGATTCAGTACCCCTTAAACCTGTACTAAAAAATAGGAGGATTAATAAATAGAATTGTTTGTGTAAATATAGTTTTTAAATATATTCATTTTGTATCTTATATTTGTGTGAAAAGTGTTATTTTTATGATTTTTTTTTAATATTTGGTTTATCTAGACACTTTAGTATACAGGTATGCAATTGTTCTTAAATTACTATAAGGTTATTTAATAGTATTTGTATATATTTATAGGTCCCTGCAGAATAGTATTGTCTGTATCTTTAAATGTTTTGGAGGTAAACTTGTTCAATTAATGAATTTAAATAGTATAAAAATGGATTGTTTCTTATGTCTTAACTGTGTGTCTGAAGAAGTAATATTATATTACGAAAGTGCTTACACAATAAACTTACCAGTGGATTTTACTTTTGTGCCTGCCTCCATGATTTTGGGATTTGGACTTGGCTACACTTTACTGTGGACTTTGCTCACATTTCTCTGGAATATTTCACGTATTATAAAAAATAGGTTTAGCCATCATTACCCTTCTTTGTTAAAATTATGTTTGAATTAAACCATAATCAGCCCATTTACCCACCCGAACAGTACAATGGAGAAATAAAAAAAATTTAAAAATGCCAGAGTCTAGCAGGTACCTCCTAACAGCTAAATAAATCCAGGTCCACTTATAGATAGACTTGGACACAAAACTATATCCCCTAACAATGAGATTTTACTTATCTTTCAAGTGCTTTTTCTTCAATAAACATGTAATATTACAATTATTGTTCAAACCCGGGGGTTTAAAAGCATCAAAAACCAGTTGCCAATACAGTTACCTTATTTCCAGCTGTAGAGAACAACCCCCCCACCCCATTTCAATTGAACTACTTGTTCTATGATAACAAATTTAAAATCATGTTCTAGATATAATATTGTGTTTTGCCAGAGCTTTACCATTGCTCCCTTTCTTCATATCATATAAGTGTACAAAATGCAGCTATCATTTTTGGAGCAGGCTGTGTATGAAAGCAAAGGATGTTTTCAGGATCATGTTTAAATGCTCATATATATATATATATATATATATATATATATATATATATATATATATAGATATATATTTTTTTTTTTTTTTTGGGAGGGGAACAGCATATGTCACAGTAAAGTGGCCATGATATATATATCTATATATATATATATATATATATATATATATATATATATATATATATATATATAATTTCTTCGCAGTCATGTACACTAAAGTAGATTATATGAAGATGAAACTATGCCTGTGCCGATTAGCAGATCAGAGTCATAAAATATTATTCTGTGAAATCTGCTGTAATATTCCATATGGTTATAGAGGTATGGTCCTATGTTGCTTATAAACTGCAGACTCTAGTTTTACATTACCATTTGGGTGCTCTGTTTTTACCGTTCATTTCTCACCCAACATGTACATTATACATTTTATTTCAGGTTGACAAGTTGGAATATATCTGGATCATCTTATGAAATGAAAAAAATATTTCTTTCTCAGAATAAGTTATATTTTCTGTCAAGTTTTATAGCAAAATAAACATATTTTATTTGTCTGTGAAGTTTTATAGCAAAATATACATATTTTATTTGTCTGACAGGCATGCAAATCTCTAAGACTGATATATTCTATCTTGAAAAACTATTAGGATGAGCAAAGCAAAATAGAATGGAAATAGTCAGAGATCTTGTCCTGAAATATTAAAGAGAATATATTGAATCAGAAGGATGATATTGTTACTTACAGTTAGGATGAAATTCAGGAAATTCAGGTGAGAATGGTCTTTGGAACCTAGCAAGCTGCAAAATTTACAAATCAGTCAGTTGAAAATGTGCCTCTCTCACTACACTACACCATAGAATAAACAAAAGCTATCAAAAACATAAACATATAATAATATTTTTTCAGGCTTTAAAAGAGCATGTTTTCAATGTAAAAGTAGTATCTTTATATGTTGGAGGATAACAATGACTATAATTAAATTGAATATCTAATGTTTTCACTAAAATTCAAGACACAGTTGGGCTGCGGGTGTAGAGGGATAAGGCATTAACTACAGCCCAGATGATTTTGGTTCAATTAGCAGGTTGAGTGACTGATGGAGTGGCAGGTAGGGACAGTGCTCATCAATAGGGAGATGTAGTTCAAACAGGATAATTGCCTTTGTACATAGTCAATAACTGTGAAAGAGGGGAAAGGGAAAGTGGATAAGGCATATAAAAAGGAACACCATAGATGGAAGAACATATGGCTGAGCCCTCAGGATGCCCCTAAGATCCATGACTATCCCCAGAAAATTCCAGAATAGTCTGGAGGTAAGAGGGTGACTGGTAGACCTCGTTTGGACATATGGTACTGGGGGGCCAGGCCAGTACCACATAGTCCAAGGGGACAATAAAAAAGGTTTAAGATGTACCTGTTCCTTTGCATTTGAAGTTAGGAGTCCAAGCTAAGAAAATCATATAGATAATTATGCTGGAAGTGACATCATCATCATCATTGCCATCATCAACCCCCTTTTTCCTATGTGGAAAGGGTGTGATGTCCCATTAACGTTAGTCAATGTGACTAATACACCCAGAGACAAAGTTTACACTAAGTGACTAGCAGCAATGCTCCCTGAAACTTTCATGAGAAACTTCTTGAACTCTTCTAAAGGTATATACTTTTACATACAGGAAACATAGTTAAAATCAGTCTGTAATTAAGTGACAGTCCTTTGGAAAATGGTCATTTGTTGCAAGGGTAAACCTTGATATATACATAAACACTTTTCAAATAGTTTCAGAAGCCCTGCTGTCAGAAACAGAACATTTTCACAGTGGCCAGTTTTCATTCCACATCTGTTCACTCTCTATTTGAGTAAATGTAAACATTTTGCATTCAGCTGGTAATGGATGGTTGATGATACTTGCTGACATTAAATGAGATTTATTCCAACATTCGAAAACAGTGATACTGAATCACTGTGAAAAAAGTACAGCTGTGTAAGTAAAACTGATAATTTCAGCAGATATTCTAATAGATCACTTTTACAATAACCCAAGCTACTATGTTTATATCCTTTGAAGGATGTGACCAATCACCAGCTTTTCAAACATAAGAGCACCTCCCACTTGCCCAACTACCTGGAGCTCGAGCATAGCTTCATTTAAAAGCCAGTTAGATTTCTAAAAATCTGAGAGATTTCTTGCCCCAAGAAGAGGCTAAAAGGAAAAACACCAGGAAAATAAAACTAAAAAGAGGGGAGGGATCCAAGGGTAAATAAGCAAAAATATATTTTCCACTTATTCATATAAGATTTCCTTGTAGCAGTTTTTAGCCTCATTCAGCATTTGCTGCATGTCCTGAGGAAAAAAGGCATCAAAAGGTATTAAATTCCATCATCCAAGCAGTCATTTGAAGAGTTTTCTGGTTGAGTTGATCAAATTCCTGCCATTTGTGAATAAATCCAGTCTGTGGGGAAACTCATTTTCAAAAGAAGGGAGAACCAATGTTGCCTGGGCCAAAAGAGAGTCACCAAGAAAATCTCTGGGGAGTCTTTCCAGTGCTTTAGAAGAACAGTGGATATCAGTGGAATGGGTGGAAATGCAGAGAAATATTCCTATTCAAGACAATGTTCTAGCTTTGCTGGAATTTTCATTTTGTTTTTACTGATTGGTTTTTCAGTGACCTTCTCACTTATTGTTTTAGTTTGTTGTTTGGGATATTTTTGCAGTGACCCTAATGATAATGGACATCAGCTAGGTATAACAGCCCTGTGTTTCTAATGCATAGTCAAACATTCTGCTTGTGCTGTGCTGATGAGATCATAACAAGGCCAACATATGCATATCCACAGCTAATGAGGTTTGGCTTTATTGGCCTGAAATTGTCCATTAAAGTGATGAAACAAGTCATGGGCATTCAGAATTACCAATTAGCTGAAACACCTGATGTTCATAAGTATCATTTGCATATATCCCATGTGCCTCTGATACAAGAGGTTTGGGAGGTCACTCGGTGGAAGTTCTAGCTTTGCTGGAGTTTTCATTTTGTTTTTGCTGATTGGTTTTTCAGTGACCTTCTCACTTATTGTTTTAGTTTATTGTTTGGGATACTTTTTCAGTGACCCTAATGATAATGGACATCAGCTGGGTATAACAGCCCTGTGTTTCTAATGCATGGTCAGACACTCTGCTTGTGCTCTGCTGATGAGGTTATAATAAGGCTGAAATATGCATATCCACAGCTAGTGGGGTTTGGCTTTATTGGCCTGAAATTGTCTATTAAAATGACAAAACAAGTCATGGGCATTCAGAATTGCCAATTAGTTGAAACATCTGATGTTCATAAGAGTTATTTGCCTATATCCAATGTGGATCTGATACAAGAGCTTTGGGAGGTCACTCAGTGGAAGTTCTAGCTTTGCTGGAGTTTTCATTTTGTTTTGACTCTTCAAGACAATGAAAAATCATTTGTCTTTCAAGGCTGTTTGCAAGGAATCCTAGAGTAGAACTTCTTTAAATGTCTGTTTTGAAAGGAGGCAAACAAATCTACTTTAAATGTACCCACATTTGGATCTTTTTCTGGAACTCCCCCTGGATACATTTTCCATTCTTAATGGTCTGTCCTGGTCCTGTTTACCTTGATTGCTATGGTGCTTTGATCTGACAGAATATATGACGTTTGAAGAGTCAAACTGAACTACCTCATAGCAAGTCTGTAAGGGGATAAGATCTGGTACCCCCCCCCATTTATTTATACAAAGCATCACTGTGGAGTTGTCTGTAATAACTTGCAGAAGTTCTGGAGACCAGCGATGCTGAAAGGTTTTTAGAACTGCCATCATCTCTTTGACATTGATGTGCTTTTGCTAGTCCTGTTTGTTCCACAGATGTTGCAATTTTACCCCTGTTGATACAGGCCCCCAGGCTGAAGATGAGGTGGAAGTGACTTCGGGAGACCTGGACTGAGAGAGAATGACTCCATCCACCTCACTACCTCCTTTTATACAAACTCAATAACTGGAATTTGAAAAGATAAGAGGTATTGATGCTGCGTCCAGACAGACTTGAGGTACCATTGAATTTTTCTTGTGTGCCAAGAGAATCAGGAAAATCATAGAAGCCATGTAACTCAGAATCCTGAGAAATTCCTAGGCAGATAGCAGAGATTGTCTGGAAAAGATCAGAAAAGTCTTCTGGTACATCTCTACCTTGTCTGGTTGAATAATAGCTCTTCCAAGGGTGAACATAGTAGACATTCCAGGAAAGTTATTCTGTGTAAAGGGATATGAGAAGATTTTTGTAAGTTCATTTGGAATCCCTAGACTAAATAGGAGCTTCAAAACAATGTCAAGGACTCTTGACAACTGAAAAAAAGAGTCTGTAAATATAAGACAATCATACAAATATGGAAAAATGTGAATACCTTGAAGTCTTCAGTAAGCAATTACTAGAGCCAAATACTTTGTAAATAGCCATGGAGCAGTAGATAGTCCAAAGGGTAAGACTGAGAACTACAGTGTGAGCTAAATACAGAAAATCCTAAGAAACATCTTAAATGTTTGCCAATGAGAATGTGGTGGTAGGTGTCCTTTAAGTCTAGCTTTACTATGAAAGTTAGCAAAGGGATTAAAGTAAAAGGGTCTGAGGGGATAACATTTTGAGCTTTGGGACCTTGGCAAAAAAGAGAAAGGAGAGGTCTTGCAATGGCCTCAAAGTTACTTCATTCCTTGGCACCAGAAAAAAGCTCTTGAATAAAAAACTTTGGCCATTTGGCAGCAAGTTGCTTGTTTTATGGAACCCTTAGGTAGCATTTTTTCCAGAACTGTAGGAAACGGGTACTCTGCAAAGAGGTATCACATGAAAAGGAGGGAGGGATTCCCACTGGCAAATGTACACTTGTTGAATGGCTTTCATAAGCCATTTGTCTGAAATTATCTGTTGCCACAGAGGAAGATATGGACTCAGACAAGGGGGTGGTGGGGGTTAGAGCCTCAACAGACAGTCATTCTGACTTTTTGGACTCTATTTGACTTTGAGAGGTGTTCTTTTTTAAGTCCTGTTTGCTGGCACCTTGCTACTTAAATAGTTTTTTTATAAAACAGAGCTGAGGTAGAGGAAAAAAATATTTATTTTAAAAAAAGAAGTTTGGAAGACTTGAGTCACTCCCTTGAATCAACTTTCCTCTCTCTTCAAATCTCTTAAAAAACTTGGCTACAGAACGTGAAACACGATTTCCTTAGCCAGAGGGGAATTTAAATTTTCAATTTTAACATCTTGTGGAAGATTTTTTTTTTTGAATGCAACTGTTATAGTATTGGATCTCAAAAAAATGAGGTACCACCTTATAAAATCTTCCTTTGATAGATGTGGAATCCCCTTAAGTAAATGTCTGTATGGTGTAGCTGGAACATGTCAAGAATTAATAAAGGTATAAAAAGCTTAAGTAGAATAAACTGCCTTGCAAAAAGAGCCTCAGTCAAGACAGATTATAAATTTCTAGTGCTTGTATAAAAAGTGCTATCTCTAGCAAATGGAGAACTACCAGTATAACTGTACATTTAATTTACTGAAAGTAATTCCTCTAAGAGGGCAGAAGTAAACTAGTTATAACAAGTAAGCTTCAAAAAATGCAGTGTCAGTTTGTTACTGTGGTTAAACTCAGCATAAAACCCTGTTAGCTAAGAGTTAACAGAATGGAATGAAAGGTCACACAGTATATTTGGCTATGAATCGCAGTAAAAATACTTAAATATTCTGTTTGGAAAATATCATAACATATGTATATGAATATGTTAATATGTAAATTTTGTGAGTCTGGCGTCTCTTGTATAGCCTATTAGACTTCCTAGGGACAGAAGACTGACTGTCAGGTAAACTACAAGTTGTCAGCATAACATCATCTAGAACAGGTAAAATAGGAGGGACAACTGCAGGTTGTGGAATGCCCTATTGTAACAATTCAAAATACTTTTAATGGGAAATACTAATGTAATTTTGTTTGCATTGAAATACCTCCTTCCTATTAGTTAAAGTCTCAAAAGAGGATGAATCTTCTGGAAGGAAATCTGAAGCAATAATTTCCTCAGAAGTAGAATCCTTAGCTTGAGAAGAGACTGAAGCACAACATTCTCCCTCTGTTCCTTGCTGTTCTGACTGAAAATCAGAGTGAGGAAGAGAGAGCACTTTTTCTCTTTTTCATTTTCTGTCCAAATATGAGTTTGTCATATTAAAAGCAGACATTAATTCCTTAGCAAATCCCTGGAAGTCTTCCCTGTCCACAGAAATTGACACAAAAAAGATATGTTTCTTTTTTTTTTTCTTTTCCTAGAAAAAGACCAACCCAAGCAGGTAAATTATTCCAGAAATCAGGAACCCTTACTCAGGTAAGCTGTAAACATTCACCCAACATTCCCCTAAGACTGACAGATGTGGTTCTCCCTTGTCTGCATAGGACATTTCTGCAGCCATGGAGGACGTGTCCATCTCCAGGTCCTTAGTGGCTGTAAGTGCTTTACCAGAGGGACCAGGACCAGGAAAAATGATAAGTGGTCTGAGGAACCAAATGTGACCAGAGCAGAATTACCCATCAGTGACTGAGGCAGGTTAGGAGCCAGTCTGACAACCAAAGACTCCCTACTGACTTTGTTTTCCTTGTAGTCAGGGGAGGGGGGAAGCAAGGAGACTGGTAACCGATGCATGGGTTAAGCCAGGAAAGATGCCTTGAAGATGGGTAGCAAAGCCTGGAAGAGCCTGTGAACCAACGTTATGTTAGAAAAAAGTAGTCATGAGGTGAGAAAACACACTGACAGACTGCCAGAAGTGCATTGTCATGATCCTAAGACTTGAAAATGTGCAACCACAGTAGAAAAATGTAAAAAAGCAAAATTTGTAAATAGTTTGCTCACATAAGCATTCACACATACCCCTCCCCCCACAATTTTCTTAGCTAAAACATAATATCTCATAGAGAAAAAAAAAAACATTAGTTTTACTTAGGAAAGCAAAGTAATTTGATGTTTTCCCCAGCAGGGAACTTATCTGCCCATCCTTGTAGGATCGTTAGCCAACCGTCAGTATCACAATGCCCACAGAAGGAATGCACTTCGGCAGAAAGAAAACTCTGAAGATTTTGGTGCTCTAACTGCCTTTTATATGGTGGTCTAGTTGAGATCCTGATGGTCAGGACATATAGAATTTGGCTATCAGCTTTGAAAAGCTGGTCGGTTAGTCATATCCTTAGCAGGACATAACCCCTATTTCTTAGGCTACTGCAACAGTGATTTAATGCTAACCGTTCTTCACTATAGTATGTATCCTTGAAAATGGTCCTTTTACATGTTCAAAAATCTTTGCAAATCTAGTCTACAGCTGATTGCTTCCCATGCTGGTATCAGCACTGACATAATGCCTCAGATTAAATAATTTGGATTGTTTCTTGACCAAACAGAATAATCTCCACATGGAGATCAAATCAATGGACAATGCTACATAAAATTTAGACTATTTTATAATCTCTCAATACCGCGGTGGTGGTGCTGCGGCAGCATTGTCGTCTCACAGTAAGACGCTGTCCGGTTTGATTCTCAGCTAGAGCGTCTTCTGCGTGGAGACATGCATGAATGGGCATACCTTCATTGAAGGTTGTGTGTCAGGCCTGGCAAGCCGGTATGTAAAAATCAACTGCCAATCATTAGCGGACCAGAGTTCCGCTGTGGCGACCCCTAACCGGGAAAAGCCGAAAGACACAAACAAACTACATTTCTCTTACAAAATTTAAATTTTGCAAGTGACAGAGTATTCACTCATTGGCTCCAACATTTGATGCAGTGGTTCTGTTCTGCTGTTAGCAGTTATAACCTGGCAAGCCCTAAGATTATATAGTATCCAACAAGGTCTCCCCTATAAGTTGACCACTAAAAATGCATTTTCCTGACTAAGCTGTTCAGTTTTCCAGAGTTGACTACCATATGACAGACTGAGAAAATCCACAGACTTCATATAAATGTAGACATTCCAACGTCCCATTATTTACCATAAGAAAAAAAAACTGCTGCCTGTTTTCAGACAGATAAACTGCAATGAAGCCAGAACCTGAGCTTACATGACCTCAGTAGAATCTGTTACTACATTCATTTTAAGAAATGATCTCCATCAATACATTTTAAGTGAACTTTAAAGTACTGAGACTCCCTGTAAATCATGATACTCATTTAGAGGTTACTGCCAAGTGAAGGAGGCCATAGAGGGCCTACTCTTCCCTCACTTCTGTTTCCCTCTTTACTTTGTCACCTGACCATAAACTAAAACATATTATCTTGTTTATCTGAGCTGTCTCAAGTGCTATGAGAAGCCCACTGCCTCACTGCCTCATTGCAAATGCCTGCTATCAATACAGTGTAAGTCTGAAATGGTCTATGATTATAAAATTTCCATTTACAACGCACTTATTTTTCCACCCATCCATCTTACATGATAATGGTTGCAGTTATATACTGTGTCTATCTAGAAATCCCTTCACATTATTTACTGGCTCTAAGTTTCACTGTAAAGTGCAGTTACTTGAATTAAATACAGCACATATAGTCTATGACTTTTGCATTCCTTGCCAGTATGAATACATTCTATTCTAACTGGAAAATTGGAACAATCTAGGATTAAAAAGTTATGGGCATGTTTAGCCAGCCCAGTGGTACAGAGGGATAAATTCCTAACTACTGCCTGAGTAAAATGAGTTTGACTAAGTGGTATAGGCATCCTACCCAGAGAATGGATATACTTATCTTGGGGGCTGTAATGGCATTGATGGATCTTTCTTCAAATCCAGCTGGAGGCCAGCACTTGAAACAATCACAGTGCTGGTCATGTGGGAATGGTCCATGAGGTGTGGTCACCGTAAGGTCTGGGACAGAAAGGTCAGCATGTTGGGTTAGGACAGATGAAAAAAGCCCAATGCTCTTAACAACATAAATGACACTATCTGCTACAAAGGCTCTACTTCCCAATCCTTTCCCTTCTCTGATGGGCTCTGCTGGGAGAATACCAGCTGAAGAACCATAATATTCAACGTCCCCCTCTCTTGTTTAGGATGGCCCCACTCAGGTGGTTGAACCAGAAATAAACATAAGGAGGAATGGTAGTAAGAACAGAGCAGCCGTTGGTACAATTGGAAACCAAAAAATGCATTTTTTACTTTTTTGCACATCAATACTATATACTGGATGAAATAATGACTAAGAGAAAGAAGCAAAAGTTGAGGCTGAAATCAAAATGATTTGGTTAATGTACTTTTGTGAAGTAAATTAAATTATTTAAAGTCTCTTTGAGTGCATACATTCATAAGCTGTCTCTAAATGCAATGCTTTTGTGTAGATGAACTGAGTTTGACGAGTGGTATGTACAGTGTTAGTGATGCAACAGGTAGCTCACTCACCTTTGTTGCAGAAGGCTGTGGGCCCTATTCCCACACCAGGTATATTGATTGCTAGCACTGCAATGCAGCATAAGGGGGGGTCCTGCCCTCCTGAGTGTGCTGTCCTTCAAATGAGATGTTAAATTGAGGCCCCATCTCTTGAGTTGTTGGTAACTCAGATGGATGTAAAGGATCCCACGGCATGTACTGAGAAGAGTAGAGGAAGTTCCCTGATGCCCTGGCCAAATTTCCCCTGAGAGTATAAATCCAACCTTGGATTTCCCTTGAAAAGAGGCTACTAGCCTAGTGGAACTAACCTGGCCAAAAAAGGATAAATAAATGATTTATGTGTATTCCATTTTTCGTTTTAGCTAATGACCCATACAGCACATTGCACAGGTGCTAATAATGAGTGCATTGTTTTATTTTGTGTTATCATTCTTTAATTATGGAGAGCTATTTGCAAGGAGAATGAGTGCATTCCAGTCCATGGCTGATTGTGTAGTGGTCTGTCTGTACACTGTCAATAAATTAGGTTTTAGAAATAACAGTTACTGAATTTATGCATCTGCCAAAATGTAAGGTTTTAAAAACAGTATGCATTTTATTTTCATTTTAAACCGATATGTACACAGTACAATGCTAAAGCTTCACATATACAGCCAAACCTGCGGTAGTTCTTATAGGCTAATTAAACACAATCCAATGCTTCGACCACAAAAGCAAATTTTAAATCATGGATTTGCTTAAATAATGCACAGATAGCATGAGGTTGCAGAGTGCATTGTATTTATAGCTGTAAATAATATGTTCGCCTATAATCTTTATATCCATGTTTTATCACTTTTAATCACAGATTTAGCTGGTCTGTAATTAACCTTTCAGTATATGGTAAAACACAGGATTGTGTTTCCTCAGCCACTAAATGTCTAATGGTCTGATGAATATTTCAGCGGTAATGAAGAAGATAATGCATAGAAATCCTTTTCTGTACATCTGCTTACGGCACTTTGAGAAGTCATGGTACTAAAATGAATGGTCTGAGTGCTAAAATCCTAGTTCGAACAGAAGGGTGTACTAATCGCTATAAATTTAGCTCATTGTAATCTGTAAGAATACAACAACAAAAAGCAAGACATTGGTTATTGTGTAAATTCATGCCTAGCCTTTAATGTACTGATAGTTATTAATGATTTTTTTTACTACAAAAGCAAACTTTAATGCAAAAGAACTAGTAATAATATGTGAAATGAAAAGAAGTGTGTTGCACTTTATAAAATGTCTAATGACTGCCTGGCAATAACAGCTCAACCCATTTGTTTACTACTGTTAGTACTGTTTGGAAATTAGTACTCCTAGTACTACTGTAAAATTAATCCTGCAGTGCTCTCATATCCACATAAATGTATTGAAGTCCTTTTGCTTTCTGGCTGAATATGATGCTAGACATAAATCAGTCCATGGTATGTCAAAGGGGCACTCTTCTTGCAAATTCACAGATTTTATTTTCCAAGCCTTTGTGAGTGGAAAGTTGGAAACTTGCAAATCTCATTGCAAAGATAATTCCTGGGATGCATACGCTGTGAGTACATAATGGAATGGTCATTTAATATGGACAGCTGTATTAATACTAATTAAATGGAAATTCTAACAGGCAATAACCAGAGCATTAAGATGCCCCTAAGAAGCTGAAATAAGTTTTAGTGGGTAGTGCAGCGACAGTCATAGGCATAATATAATTTGTTCATCACCTGAGGTGCAGACTTCATTTTAAATCCCAGAGATTATAATTAATACATCTAGATTTGTTGTGTTCAAGGAAAGACTAGACAATCGCACAGGAAGAAGTTAAGTCTGTATACCAAATGCAAATGTGGCAGTTCTTTGATGGGCAATCCCCACTGATATGTACTGTGAAATATACTTACTTAAGTACTTTTTAACTAGGTAAGTACTCAGAGCACACCATTTTAAAGTATCATTTAGGAAAATGTTATAAACATCAAGATTCATATGTTTTGATACTAATATTAGACAACTGCAATCAAAGAAGATACATGATTTCTTTCACAGTTTATTATCAATCATATTAAAGTAAGTATTTCATATAACAGTAGTTTTCACATTGACATACATAGCTGAAAATGCATATGCACATCATCTCTTACCCATACTGAATCTGGATTACTCAGACTGTTGGCTGAAGCTTGTTTGACTGCTGTGCTCCCTCACCATGACTCAGACAATTTTGAGCACTCTTCCTCTGTGCATCTGTTTTACCAAAGGTGCTTGAAACCCTCCCTCTCAGTCGAATATTTATCAACTATTGACTCTCACAGTCCACCAGCAGCTCCTCCAGTACCCAGGTCACTAGGTGATCCATGGTCATCTGGGCTGCACACAAAGCTTTATGCTTCCATGAGGCAGAGCCAGACAAGATCATTGGTCATGAATATTTGCTCACATCATGCCAGTGATCTGCACAACCAAATGAAAGAAACAAAGTGTTTACATTTCATAACTGCAGTTCAGCACAATATTCTTGCAAGAAATATATCATCTTAACCCAGAGTATGTCAACTTAAACATGCAAAACTATAGGTTCCTTGCAGATTCTTTTCATCCATTTGGCAGAAAAGGCGAAATTGCCATTTGAATTTGAATTTTCTTCTTCCTCCCAAAGTTTATAGATATATATATATATATATATATATATATATATATACATGCATGCATCTGTATATCTGTCTGCCAGTCTATCTAGCTAATTATCCATCTGTCTACTACTCTATCTAGGGTCTATATTAGATCAGCAAATGCTTAAAAAAGCAAATGCTGATTGATCGACCTTATGTAAGCAAAAGCTTACAATCTCGAACTGGCAGATCAGCGATTTTTTTCCTAGGGAAAAAAAATTGCTGATCCAAAACACATACACACAACACAAGCACACCAAACAAACAGAAATCCACACACATACACCTAAAATCTGACACCTAACCCTACACTAAACTATGCACACACCACTAACTATCCACTTACCTTAACCCAAACCCTAACCATAAGGTCCGTCACTATCGCACACTCACTTCACCCACTCCCTAACCCTAACTCACCTAACCCACCCTAACCCTAACTCACCTAACCCACCCTAACACTCACATCCCACAATCGCACACTTACCTGAATCTGACCCGTAACTTTCCACCACAGCACTAAAAATACTGAAGCAACAGAAACAGACAACCAAATTCTTTCCCTAGGAAAAAAATTGGGTTTCTGTTGCTTCGATATTTTGAACATTCACGTAAATAAGTTTGATCAAATAGCATTCACTTGTTTAAGCATTCGCTGATCTAATATAGACCCTCTATCTAGCTATCTATCTATCTGTCTATCTGTCTGGTTGTGTGTAAGTCTATCTGTGTCTCTATTTATAAATTTACTTTTATTTACAATATGCTGACCTGGGTAATGAGCAGATATATAGGAGACCTATTTTAAGTGCAGTCTGGCTGCATACAAGATGTTTATAATGATCAAAGTTTATTTACAGACTATAAAGCAGAAAAAAAAGAGTACAATAATTCCTAAAGACATAAGCTTTAGCAAATGTCAGAGGCGATTAATATGTAAAACTCACCGAAGAGTGCATAGAAGTTCAGATATATATGCAAGACCATGAGGTGTTCTGATTCAAAAAGTTTAATAGGTCTAGCAGAAGAGAAACCACCAATATCTTAGGCAGTTATAGGTAAGATGCGGAATCGGGGTGGGAAAGGAATGGAGAGGATTCAGGTGAGTGCTAGATAGATAAAATTGCATTTTGCTCTTTCTTCGTGGAGAAATTATTAGCTGGAATAAAAATGCTTATAATAATTTTGACTACTTAAGGAAGTAAATAAAACCCTGTCTTTTGGGCCCAGTTAAGAAATAAGTTAATGCCAGTTACAGCAAGTTTACTATAGGGACCATTGTAAACCTAGAAGGATATTTTGGTGATAAATGGAGTTATGTAGGTATTGACTAGATGCTACAGCAGAGTATGCATAGGGTTTGAATATTTTAAACAGAAAAGATCTGAGCAGTATAACAATATAATCCATTACAGAAAACAATTTAGATTTGAGGCTTGCAGTGATATCTATACCAAATGACAAATGCAATGAACTTGCAGATTTTTTTGTTTGTCTAGTGAGATGAATCCCGTAAGGTGGATGCATTGAATAGGTTGTGATTGGAGAATGCCTTTTTCAGTGGGTATTTTGATCAGAAAAAAGTAATGAGGAGGTTTTCAGGCAAAAAAGAGAGTTTTTTTCATTTAATTTTTTATAGTGTGATATCTAAAATATTTGTCTGACAGCATACAGGATTAAAGATATCAGCTCTTAATGAGCTTTCTCCTGTAGCACAGGGCTTGATTCATTCAGCCTTCATGTGCCTTCTATGTAGCTGTGAGTAAGTCACTTAACCAAAAATGCTCCCATGTGGCTAAATTGGTTACCTGGGGAATGGATTACTATTCCAGTAAAAAAAAAAACAGAAAAGAAAAGTAAAGACACAACCAGTCTCAACCCTAGGCCAAGACATTTAAAGCAGGTGTGCTTTGTGTTGTTTGCCCTGAGGGACCACGTGGCTGAAGTGGGAACCTGGTGATTGGACCACTACTCCAGTAAATAAAAAATAAAGAAAAGGAACAACCCGATCAAACCACAGGCTAAGATGGGTGTGCTTTCTGAAGTTTTCCCTGAGGGATCAACTTTTATCTACTTATTAGAGATTTAATTGAGGTAAGCTCTGAGTCTGAAAAATCATGATTTTTTGTTTCAACTGGGTTAAGTAATTGGCCATGGTCTCTAAGTGAGTGTTTTGGATGGAATGGTCTTGTTCAGGATAGCTTTTTAAAATGATGGTGGGGGTGGCTCACCCATGTCATCTTCGTACAGATAATCTGGGGATTAGGGATTCTTGCTGGTAGGTGGATGAGAATCAAAAAGAAGCTGAGGTGGTCAAGCAGTGAGCCTTGTGGCACACCTGTAACAGGTGAGCTGATATGGGAAAAATGGTGGAACTGATTTTTATGTAGAAGGAATTATTGTTAAGGAAACTGAATAACTAGTATATCTTTTCTGTGCTGGAGACAGCCCGAAGAGGAGCGAGGCTTAGGGTTTGGTTGTTTACCTAAGTAAGATCCACAGAGATGGCTTCATTGAAAAAACCTTTATCATATTCTTGGATTATGTCATCAGTAAAGCTTCAGCGGGCAGGCATTGTGCTTCTACCAGTGTATAATCCATGATGGAGTGTAAATAGGAGTTTTTCAGGGATCTTCCTAAGGACATGAAAAACAAACAGGGAATATAAAGCTGTACTGGTAAGGGTAGTGAAACTTAGCCTGTAAGCCAGGGATTTCACCTATGACCCTCCTAGATATGGGCAGCCATTGCTAACTAAGTGGGTTTCTGTAGTATTATATTGGCACACACAGCTAGGCTTATAAGACCTTCAGATCAATAGCCTGGTAACCACCTATGAACCTATAAACTGACAATGTTCATTATTACAATTTTCCTGACAGCAATGACAGTATTTTGGAAGACTAATGTGCTGGAAAATTTTTAGAATGATCTTTAAACATTGTTTAGTAATTCACTGAGACTAGCAGACCCAGAATATCAAGAAGCTGATTGTTAAGTTTATTGATTGACTTGAGAGTAATTTTTCATAAAATTTAGGATATGCTTGAAATGTGAAGCTTGTATAGGTTTTGAGTGTGGAGGCTGAGTTAGTGAGAGAAGAAACTGATAAGCAGGGTTTGAGCCCTCTGAGATAAGACTGGAGGAGGCTCTTGAGCTGGAACCTTTGGAATCCATCCTTACTCTAGAGTTGCCTTTTTTCCAGAATTTTCCAGAATTATGTAGTAATTAATTATTCTGGCAGACCGGCTGTTTCCCGATTTGTCATCCTCCTCAACTTTTGCTGAGGAGCAAAAAAAAAAAGGACTATTCCCATCTGGTGTGCATTATCTAAGGAGAAAGTCTACTCTGTTCTTCTGTTCTGCATTTTTGCTCCTCAATGCAGAAAAAAATAATCAGTGGGAAAAATGGGTCCTATTACAATCTGCACTCCTTACTAAAGATAATGTGCAAAGGCATTTTTCTTACTGTTCCTTTGTTGTAGTAATTAGGTTCTCACCATGTAATATGGTCTGTCTGATTATAAAATAAGTGTTTTTATTTTAGTTTCTTCACTTGAACTATATTATTAATGTTAATAAGTTAGTGTTTGTATTCTCTGCATGCTGAGCAGTTGTCAGGTACATTCTGATTCTTAGTCTTGTGGTCCTACATTTTGATGAGTCAGCTAAGAGGCAAACCACTTGTAGTAGATGGGCATGTTTTCTGTAGTCTGCAGCATAGCTGAACAAATAAAATGACATAGACTGCAGCACAATTGATCACCCACATAATCAAGAATCATCGTCAATTATTATCAACATCAAACCCCCTGTTTCCCACTTTTGTCAGGTTGTGAGATGGACATAAGGTCTTTACTGGCAAAACATCAAAAGAGACAAGTTAAAAATATGACAGTTGATGAATTTGAACTATTTAACTTGTTGAAAATTTGCCATGTTAGAGTAATGAAGCCAGATAAAGGTGGCGGCCTTGTGTTCATGGATGATCTGGACTATATTAACAAAATGTCAAATGTTTTATCTACTGAATGTTATTCTAAAGTTAGTTTAAACAAAAAAAATAGTGCACACAGAAGAATCAAAGAAAGTTTAAATGACATGTTTTCGGAAAACAGTATTGATATAGACACATATAATTATCTATGCATGCCAGCACCAGTAACACCAGTGTTATTTGGATCTCCCAAAATCCACAAAAGTATAATGGATCCACCCTTTAGGCCAATTGTGGATGGCAGGAGATCCATTACTTATGCATGTGCCAAATATGTGGACAGTAAACTTAAGCCATTTATTTGCAGCGAACCCCAAATTTGTAAGGATTCATGACTGACTTTCTGTTTGAATGTAACACATTGAAAGTCATGTTTTGTGAAAGGGGCTATGCAGGACAGCTTTTTCAACAATTGTTTGATGAAGTGGCTACTAAAAGGACTACTGGTCATTTTTAACCTATTTTATGCAGGAGTTATGGAGAAACAATAAGTGATACTCCCCCTGATGAGCATAGGGAGAATAATATTAGGAATTATGATGGCAGAATAAGCTCTCTTACTACTTTCTCTATTGATGCACATGCCATTAAGAATATTATGATTAAAAATTGGGTGATAATATCAGAGGACAGTGCTATTAATATGAAATTGGGAGATAGACCACATATTACATATAGAAGAGACCTAGATTATAAAGATTTGTTGGAAATGAACAATCAAAAATGCCCCAACAACCGGGGGATGAGAAAGTGTGGGAGATGTTAGCAGTGCCAGCACATAACTAATAAAGTTTGCATATGTAACAAAATCTACACCATTTCTCTTGAAATTTTTGCCCTATATTTTCTCTGAGGACCTGCTTATGGCCAATTACATACATTTTGCCCTATATTTTCTCTCCATATATATTTTATCTAAAGAGACATGCTGCCTACAAATCCTTTCCCTAGGATGGAACTTGGCAGAGTGTCTTTCTTTGGACACTCTTTGGAAATTTTTTTTTTTTGCCCTATATTTGAGAGTGGGAAGGCCTATACACTCTTATTATACATTCAACAAAAGGCCACCTACTCCATATATATTTTATCCTAGAGACATACTGCTCTGCTGCATCCTTTCTATTTTGGAACATGGAAGAGTGTCTCCCAGAATTTTACTTGCCAATTTTTTTTGCCCTATATTTTCTCTTGGGACACAATTTGGGGACACAGGCATTCAACAAAAGGCCACCTACTCCATATACTCCATACTCCTAGAGCACATACATTCTGCTGCATCCTTTTCCTATAGAGGAACCTGGAAGAGTGTCTCCCAGAGGACTCTCTGTGAGATTTTTTTGCCCTATATTTTCTCCTGGGAGGACACTTAGGGTGGACACATGCATTATACAAAGGCCACCTAACAAATTCTGTACTTATCTAACTTTCACATCAACAATACTGCTCCCTTTTCATCCTTTTTTTACTTGGAAGAGACATACTGTGTCTCATGCATCCTTTGTATGTACATCTGTTGTCTCTTGGGCTCTCTACTTCATTGTAACTCCTGCTTATTGCCTTAACATCTAAGCTGTATCTCCTGCCAGACTAGCTAGCAGCCTAAACACACTTCTATATTCCCTTTCCCATCTTTATCTGAGTTATGTCCCTGCTTCTCCATATTCCATCCTATCTAGTCCTAGACCTTCCTAATTGCTCAAGACACTACTTGCATTTTACCACCACTATTGTCCCCTACTTTACTTTTACTTTGTTTCTTTTTCTTTGCTCATTTTAAGCTTTTCTATTCTCACCTACCCTCACTTTCAAATCATACTCTTGCCCTTTCCCATCTTTTTGAGTATTAAAAAACCTCTTCTCTACATTCCATCCTCCCTCCTCTCTATGACTCTCTGATTGACTCTCGATCTCTCTGGTTTTCTTCCGCCTTTTTAAGCCCTCTCCACTCACTCCCACTCCCTACCCGTACCCCCATTCCACCGCCCCCCATACCTCTACACTTCACACTCCAGTTTCACCACTTCCTCACTACACCAACACACCAGCCACACCTTGGCCTATTAGACACAGCCCTGTATCCAATTTCCAACCACTCCCTCAGCTTCCCTTGGACTTCTTCTCATTCCTCCTGCTAAATTCCACTCAACTACACTACCCTCACCTCTCCCTCCCCTACTCCCTATCCCTTCCTCCCTTATCCCACTTTTTCTCCATCCCCCCTGCACCCAACAGCCTGTTATCCACATATAAGACTATAACTTAACATACATTTAAGCGGCCTTATTATTCATATCTCTAAATCCTCCATCATCCTTTATCCTTCTTTTACTTTCTCTTATCTATAGATACCTTTATTACCTCACCTTAACCCCATACTTCATACCATACACAATGTTTCATACATTTCTTACCACAAACTCCCTTTTAACTCCTTGCTCTCTCCATCCTTCCCCATCTTTACCCAGTAAATTTACTCCTCACCTTCTCATTCACTCTTTTCTCCAAAACCCCAAACTCTCTCCCCACTGCCAACCAAAGCACCCATAATCATTACAATAATTACAAACTTCTTGGACTCTCATTCATCTTTTGAACCCATCTTTTCACCTCATTCTCTCCCTTTTTATCTGGTGATATCCATCCCAACCCTGGCCCCTCCTCCTTTTTCCTCCTCCCACACATCTTTATATGCAATCTTTCACCTAAACTCCAGTCTTTCCCCAAATAAAATCCCAACATGCACCCTGGCCCCTCCTCCATGCATAATAAACCTGATATACCATCTATTTCAGAAGCATGGTTAAGACCCTCTATAAGAACCCCTCTAAATTACTCTTAGACATAAACCCACCCATATTAAGACAAAGGGATTTAAAAGCCCTCTATTCCTCCTCCTGATTTCCTCCCCCTGCTAGTTACCCCTCGACAGTTACACTCCTACAGGAAACAAGCAGGAAGTATATCACTATCCTACAAGTTAATAACATATTGTACACATCTGCCTTGCATCTCACTACATTCCAGCATACACAATAAGGGGACCTCTGAAATACTCTCTCTTGGCTCTCTGACAATATTAGCTGACAAGAGATGTAAGGAGGAGATGTAAATATTAACTCCCTATCCATCCAGTCCTAACAATCAGTCCTAATACATCAACCTAAATAACTTTCTTACCTAATCAAAACCATAACACACCCATCCAAAAGACCCTCCTGTAACCATCATGACTGGTTCTGGTATCACATCCCCACTGGCCTACCATTCCTGACACCCTCTTCCTGACCCTCTTAGTGATCATCCTGCCTACTCCTGTATCTCATACTCCTGTATCTCTTTGGATTTACAACTACATTACTACTTTCGTGCGCATCTCACTCAACCCATCCAATCTTTGCAGATATCTCTTGATAGCAATTAGTGGAACAATCTAAAGAAAATAGCGACAACTTCCTTACAGCTTTCACTTTAACTCAGATTTCTTAAGAATACTTGATTCCCATGCCCTCTAAACAAAAAGAATCAAAGAAAATTCCAAATTGGCAAAACCACACACTATCAGCTTATACTTGATTAGGGGGGACTCTAGACTCAGAACTAAGACCCTAGACCCAGAACATCATATTAAAAACAAAACCCCAAAAATAAAAAAAATAATAGTAAAAATAGATAAAAATACTTCTTCACACTCCAAACAAAATAATAAAACCAATCCTCAAAGATTTTTTGGGAAGGGGATCCTTAAATCCACTAGCAAATATACCAACAAAACCCCACCCAAACAAACAGTCCGACTTAGATTTAGCCCTACGCAGTTAACCTTTTCATCAACTCATTAGCAAACTCTACCTCCTCCTTCACATGCCCCACTCACTATCTAATACACCTCCCTCCCCACCCACAACCCCATCCCCAATTCAATTCCACCTCACACTGCCTATCACCTGCTCCCTCTATTCAACTGCCTCCATCATTTTACACCCCCTCTCTCTCTCTTTCCTTACATTTCTCTCCTCTCTCCTTTCAACACTCACCCACTTCCTAAATATTCTCACTTCTTCAAGCCCCAACTTCATACCCCTGACACCATTCGCACCATTCCCTCCTGGCAAGCTGCAGATGCTTTAGATGCTATTAGCATCCCATCAACATTCTAATCCAGCAGCTCTATTCAGATGCAACATGCTAACTGGAAGCTCTCATTTCATTCATCCCTCTACATAAAGGGCAACAATTGTAGCACGTAACAACTTTTCGTCCTATTGTGCCTCCCTGTCCCACAACAACTAAAAGAAGAATTGAGTCCACAGCCACCTTCAACCATACCTTAGTCAACAACCTTATAACTCCTACACAGCATGGATTCAGGCCAAACCACAACCACAGCACTATGGCAGCCACTCTTATCCTTCCTTGGACTGTTACAGCAGCCGCATTCAGCCACGTTGTCTCTACCCTACTACTTGACCTCTCTTGACCTTGACACTATCACGACAATCTGCTCTTAACCAAACTGTCAAAACTTAACCCTCCCTCCCTCTCTCCTTAAATTGGTTCTCAGCTATCTATCAAATCTGAAAATAGAAACCAAGCTAAAAATATATGGAAAAAGGCTTGGTACTTACCCCTGTTCCTCAATCAAAGTCTATTCTTGATCCCTCCTCTTTAATGGAAAATTAAATGTGAAACAGCAGGAGTAGTATATTCTGCTTTATGCCAATGTTGTCAAAGCTACTGCATTGGTAAAACTGAAAGAATGTTTAAGCAGAGAATTTATGAACACCAGTACCAAATTAGTAGGGTTAATACCACAAATGCTTTGGTCAGACACATTCTAGAATACCCCACACATAAATTTCAGTTTACAATATTACAACAAATAGTTAGAAACATTAGAAGTGGGCCCTGGGAATTAAAACTTGAAGAACAAGAACTTGTTTGGCAAATTAAAACATATGTGCATGTTCCACCAGAGCTTAATGAATACTGCTCGATAAAATGTATTTTGAAATTAAAAGCCCTACAAAGCTGAAATTCGGTTCTATAACAACTTTTCTAATACTTGAATGAATTTGTAAATATTTATTTATACATATCTATCTTTATACATTTATACAAATGTTATATTTCCATTTGTTTGAGTTGTTCAAGTTATCTAGCATTTAACAATATTTATTTTAATTTATATACACAAGAAAATTAAGTAATAAGACTGACGTATTTTGATATTAAAATTGTTGCTGATTTTTAAAAAAGAGCATTTATATGTATTTACATATACATTTTACCTTGTATAACACTGGCTTTTTAAATTTCTCAAGTTATGTTAATTGGTTTTATAATTAATTATCTCATCTTAATTGACAGTTTTATTTTAACTGAGGACTCTTGGGGTTTCTTTGTCTGAAGAAGTTCAGTTATTTCCTGAACGAAAGCGCTAACAATAAACTGGTTGGAATTCTGCAGCTTGCTGCCTATCTTTGTTTTTGTTTTTGGTTACAAGTTTATTTTTTGTTTTCTTCGACATTCATGCCTGACTGTCGCAGATCTTCTCTCACACAATCCATCCACCTCTTTGAAGGATGCCCTTGTTTCCACTTACCTTATTCCTGTCTATACCAAATCTTCCTCACTAGATTGTTTTCTGCTTTTCTACACATGTGCCCAAACCACCATAATCTTTGATCCTTTCTGCAATTGGTGCTACTTTGGTTTCTGCTCATAAGACCTTATTTCCTCATCTGTCTGAAAATATGCATCCTACTGCCCTTTTCAGACACTTCATTTCCATCACTTCTAGCTTTCTTATCTGCGCTGGCTTTTTTACAGTTTTCTGTACCATACAGTAGCACTGGTCCCACCACTTTTTTTTACACTTTACCTTTTAGTTTCTTTGAGATTCTTTTGTCATAGACTACACCTGAGACTCTATGCCAGTTGGCTGCAGCCCCTGTGATTTTAACTTTAACCTCTTTATTCAGACTTCCCTTCTCCTCATCCAAAGGGAAGTGCAATTGTTGTACTGAATAGATTTGATTACTTAACCAGTATGTATACTATGCTAAATGATGTTTGTACCTATAAGAAGGTTCTAGATAAAGAAGTTAATAGATGTATTGCTAATGTGAAAAATGAACGTTATGATTTGTTGATGTGTGGTCTTATTGACCATGATATGTATGAGTCCTTGACCATTGAGAATCCCCTTATCCCTACAATACATGGGTTGCCCAAAATTCATAAGGATAGTCGCAAGCCTCCACTCCACCCTATTGTCTCAGGGCGCAGCTGGGTGACTGAACCTCTTTCTAAATATGTTGAACTAAAACTTAAACCTGTACTTAGTGAGTCTTTATCTATTTTAAAAGATACTGAACATTTTCTGTCTAGTTTATACTCCTCCGCAAATGGTGTCGTACTTGATAATGTTTTCTGACAACCTTGGACGTGAAAACTCTGTTCACTGTTATACCTAATGAAGTGGGTATTGATGCTGTCAGGTTGTTTATTTCTCATCATGGCTATTTCTCACATAACATGATTACTGTTATTTGTACTTTGCTAGATTTGATTCTTTGTGTTTAAAGGTCAGTATTATCTGCAACGAACAGGAGTAGCCATGGACATCCCCTGAGCCAATAGCTATGCTAATTTGGCTATGGTGCAGTGGAAGAATGAGCATGTTTATAATGATAATCTTTATAGACATCTTATCAAGTACTACGCTAGATTTGTTGATGATATTTTTCTCTTGTGGGGAGGTAGTAAGGAAGAACTTTTGAATTTTGTCAGATATCTTGAAAGTACCACAGACTATCTAAGGTTCAGTCTAAATTACTCTTTCACATCTATTGACTTCTTAGATGTTACTGTATTAAGAAATACTGAAGGCACCCTTGAGATGCAGCTCTACAGGAAACCTTGTTGGGGGAATAGTTTACTCCATCGGTCTAGCATGCATCCTCCACATATTTTTTCTAACATCCTTAATGGCCAATGTTTAAGAGCCTCTAGGCTATGTACCAACAATCTGACTTTTCAAGAGACTATATATAAAATGGGTGGAGGCTTTAATGTTAGAGGGTACTCATAGACCTCAATAATTAACTCCAGGATTACTACTTTATTGAATCGATGCACTAGAGGTGCTCCCTATTTTTCTTCAAATAATCACACTACGAATAAAAGACAGGCTGGTAACATGGGTTGCTCTCCCAGGATATTTTTAAAATATTCTAATAATATACAACATTATTGTAATGTTATTAGAAAAAATTGGCCTGTTCTAGCAGATGAAAATGTAAGACGGGTGGTGGGAGATTAACCCACCTTTACATTCAGGAATAACATGTCATTTAAAAGGCTTTTATGTTATGGCCCAAGGTCTATATGTCCCATACCCTCAGGGAACGTTGGTACCCTTCCCTGTTATAATTGTAAAGCTTGCTCTGCTATTTCTCCAGATCCCTATTTTACACACCCTGTCACTGGATATGTTTTTACACCTAGATTTGTGGCAACATGTAGGAGCAGGAACTTAGTTTATCTTGCTACATGCTGTTCCTATAATGGTTTTTACATTGGTAAGATGAGGGAAAGGTGTTACACACAGCCTACCAAGACCTTGCAAAGGCCTTTGACACCTCATTCCCCATTCTGGTATTATAGACAAGCTCAACAGCCTGAACATAAACCTCTACATCACAAGATGAGTTGCCAACTGGCTCATGGACAGAACCCACATGGTAAGAGTTGCAGGAGCTAGGTCTGACTCTAAACCGGTTACAAGTGGCATTCCCCAGGGCTCAGTCCTAGGACCCCTCCTGTTTGGCATATACTTCTCAGAGGTACAGGCAAGCACAGGAGGACTATGGCTGACCAAGTTCACAGATGACTGCAAACTAGGGGCTATAATTGACTCTCTGGCTGACACAGACATCCTCCAAAAAAGGTCTCACTGAGACGGACACCTGGTGTCAAAATCATGGCCTCAAGCTAAATGCCAAAAAGTGCATAGTAATCCCCTTTGGAAAAAACAAAGTACCCACAAACTAGCACACAGGTGGTAGTCCCCTAAATACGGAAGATGTAATAAGGGATCTGGGGACCCAAGTAGTTAGTAAACTCTCCTTTGATAATCACATTGCCACAGTGGTTAGAAAATCCTTCTACATGGCACACCTTATCACAAAAGGGTTCACATCCAGATCAAAAGAGGTCATTGTGCTCCACTACTCATTGCTCATCAGACCCATCATAGAGTACAACGCCTCATTTGGGATGTATCTTACAAGACACCTGCAACAGCTGGAAAGACCATAGAAGTACCTCACCAAGAGGATCACTGGTCTCAAACAGATGCCCTATGCAGCTCGACTGAAGAAACTCTAGCTGTACTCGGTTGCATACCGCCTAATCAGAGGTGATCTTTGCCTGACATACAAGGCCATGTCCAACCCAGAACTGATCGACATGCTCCACCTAAAGAAAAGCTTATCCCCTCGAGCCACACGCTCTAGGGATCTAAACCTCACCACAACAATAAATAGGATGTGCTGGAGGGATAGATT
Source organism: Protopterus annectens (assembly GCF_019279795.1). Lineage (NCBI taxonomy): Eukaryota > Metazoa > Chordata > Ceratodontiformes > Protopteridae > Protopterus > Protopterus annectens. The sequence continues at coordinate 1,332,689,117 of NC_056726.1, forward strand.
CCTGTCACAAAGACTTCCCATGCTTTGGAACAAGATTCCAATCTACATTAGGCAGAGCTCCTCAGTAACACTCTTCAAGAGAAACCTTGACGAGTGGATGGGAAACAGAAAGTTTACCTCGGGGATCACTTCAGTGGCACTGCTGGACAGAGGCACATGGAACTAATCTAAGGGGGCAGCAAAAGCCAACACATTCTGGCTAGGCTTATAAATGCCTTCGGGCAGATAGCCTAGTACCTACCTATGAACCTATGAACCTAAGACCACACGCCAGCTGAAGGAAAGCATTCTTGAGCATTTAGGAAACATACGCAATCAGGTTATAAATAATGCCCTAGCTAATCTTGCCTTATCTTATCCAGGCAATAGTACCTTTTTGTTTAGGGTTCTGCAAGTGCTGCATCCCAGCAGAAGAAGAGGTGATTTTAACAACACTGTTGAATTGTGTGAACTAAAGTGGATTATCTCTATGAGGGCTTAACAGTGGCACTTCCCTTAAACCTGCCTTATTAGGCAGAAGATGATGTAAAATGATTTTTGTTTTTTAATTGGGTCAGTTTTAATTGTTTCTTACTGATTGGCTGAGTACTTTTTTAAAAATGTGATTTTTATTTTCATTTTGTATTTGGTCTGATGAAGCGGTAACCCCACGAAAGCGCTAACCTTTTTCCAATAAACTGTTTGCTGTTTTACATATCTTCTGGACATTTATTTGGCTGGACCATGGTGGTTTGACTCACTTATACTTATTTCTGGATTTGCTGCTTTGTTTTGTGAGTCTTGTTTAGCAGTTGGGATAGCTTATATTTATATATATTTTTCACAGCAATACCACATTGTCTGCATACAGCAAATTCGTTGATCTGCCCCCTCCAACTTGTTTGCTAATGCAGTCTAACACTAGTATGAACAGCAGTGAGCTCAGAGTGAATCCTGATGCACACCCACTCCCACTGGGAGCCCCTCTGTGAGACCAAACACTGTTTGTACTTGAGTCATTGGGTCCTTGTACATAGCCTGCACTAATTCTACCAGTGTTTTGGAGACTTTGAACCACAGAAGTACTGCCCAAATCTGCTTTTTGGGGACCTTGTCACTTGCTTTCTCCAAGTCTAGAATGCCCGATTGGATTCTTTCCTCATCTCTAGCTTCTTCTCACTGCAAACATCAGGTCAGGTGTGCTGCATCCTGATCTGAAACCGAACTGCTCATCTCCCATCTTACTTTCTACTACTCTGCATATCTGTTTTTCAATCACCCTTTCCAGAACTTTCATGCACTGTGACAGGGGTTTGGTACCACTGTACTTCCCACAGTTGTGGTTGTCCCCCTTGTTCTTGTACACTTCTCCAGTCATCTGGGATATGTCTTTCCCTGCATACTGCCATGGATAACCTCAGGAGCAACTCCTCCCCTTTCTCACTCAGCATCTTTATTTTATCTGCTGTGACCTCATCTGAGCCTGATGCTTCCCCTGACTTCATTTTCTTTAGTGATGTTCTTACTTCTTCTTCTAGGTTGGGGTCCTGTTCTTCTCTCATTGTAGACTGTGTCTGGGGGCAGTACAGCTTCTGTGGAGTTTTCTTCATTCAGAAGCTGCTGGAAATACTCCTTCCAGCTGCCTTTGATGTCCTGTGGACTGGTGAGCAAGTTGCTACTGGCATCCCTTATGAAGGGTGTCTGACTATCTTCTTTATCTTTCTGTCTTTGCCATGCAACTTCATATAATTTTTGTGTGCCACCTACTGAGTCACTTTACAGAAGCTGGTTGAGTGCCTCTGATGCCCTATTTTTTGCTATAGCAACTCCTTTGTTAGCCAACCAGTATTCTTTCCTAGCCTGGTCTGTTTTTTCTATCTCCAATTTTTTTCCTGCACGCCTTCTTTCTTTTGATGACTTCCTGGACTTCTGCATTCCATCACCAGCTTTCCTTATGTACCTTATTTCCATACCTGACTCAGCCACATATCTGTTCTGTAGTCCTCACACATGATGTCTTGAAGTGCTGACATTCCTCTTCAACTCCACCTATTTCCTCATCTTCTTGGGATGCTAGAGCTCTGAGTAATTCATTAAACTGTTGTACTTTATCTCCAGTCACCTTCCAGGTTTTACAGCCTACTCTGACCATTGCTTGCAGCTGATTGTGGCAACCAGTAGTTTATGCTATGGGCTGACTGTTCCCCTTGAAATGACTTTGCAATCAGTGATTCTTCCCCAGTGCTCCTTCTTAACTAGGAGGAAGTCTACCTGAGTTGCATGTTGACCACTGTTGCATCTGATCTTGTGAATGACTATCTGTCTTTCTGTACCATGTGTTGATCACCATCAAGCCATTTGCCAGACAA
>NC_056726.1:1332691964-1332769356 GCF_019279795.1 Protopterus annectens
AAAAAAAAGTGAAGGAAACCTTAAAAGGGGGTTGGGAAAAATCTAACTCTGATAACACCACAGCAGGATACATAATGGATCCCCAAATTATGGAGAAATCAGTAGAGTGGGCAACACCTGATCAGTTACCATATGAAGATATGTTGGAGCCTTCCATAGGAAACCAGTACAAAAGTTCAGTTGGAATTACATAGCCAGGAAGGAACTGGCAACTGTGGCAACTCTGATGCAGCCAATTTTGTGGAGGGATAGGGCAGTGAGCTCCTATATGAAAGAGCAATGGATGACACAGGAAGAAACTGAAGAGAATGTGGCACAGGAAGATGCGATGGAACTTTCTAGAGAATGCTTGCAGGAAATGGAGGACAAAGAATGTGTCCTCAATTTAGAAGAAAATGATCTAAGGGAACATTAGCTCGATTTAATAGAGATGAACAAACATATTAAAAATCAATGAAAGAAAGACTACAGAAAGTCAATAAGACCCAAAAAGTTAGAAGTTTGATAAAACAAATGAGCACCATAATTCATAGTTCATAGAAATTCAGGCAATATAACAGAAGCAAATAGGATATATTACTGTGCAGCTAAATTAATCACAGATCAATTCTTATCACAAAAACACAGGGCAGTAAAGGAAAGGAAGGGGAGAAATCAAATGCCATCATGAAAGTACTGAATAGAGAAAGCTATAAAGGAATTAAGACAAGAAGTATCACTGTTAGAAAATTATAGAAGAGGGAACAGATCAACAAAAATACTAAGAAAGACATGATAAAAGCAATGTGCAGTATCAGAACTGATTAGGTTCTATTATGCACTATTGCAAATAATAAACTAAAAATATCAGCACAGGCAGAATAACGTAGAAGATATGCAGATAAATATAAAGGAAAAGTACAAAAAAAGCAATTTATTGATGACTCAAAAAAAGTTTTATAGAGAATTTGCAGACAAGGCAAAAGGAACTGAAACACCACCAAAAAAGAAGAACTAGATTTTGAAGAAATATCTATGAAAATCCTGTCGAACATAACAAAGATGCTGAATGGACAGAAGCAGTAAATGAAAGAATACAAAGTTCAAATGTACAGGATATTAAATGGGATGAAGAAACAGCTAGAGAAATTGAAACAAAATTAATAAAAGCTCCTGAATGAAAAAAATCCAGGCCCGGATATAGTACCTAACTTTTAACTAAAAGTATTAATGTCTTTATATGAAGATTTAGCCATGAGTAAGAAATATTTACATGTGCTCCCAGATCAGACACCAACCTGGTTAACAACAGAAAAAAAAATAGTCCAATTTAAGAGCAAACCTGCAAGCTATCCTAAAAACTATAGACCAATAATTTGCCTTCTGACAATGTATAAACTATACACTGGAATTGACGTCAACAGACTTTATAATCATTTAGAAGAAAATTCAGTCAAGGCAATGGAGCAAAAGGGTAACAAAAGAAAGTCATATGGAACAAAGGATCACTGTTGTTAAATAAATTCATAATGGAGAACTGTGAAAAGGGGAAGATTCAAGTATGGCATGGATAGACTACAAAAAAAGCATTTGGCAGTATCCCACATTCATGGATAAAAGAGTGATTAAAAATGTATAGGATGCACCCTACACTGATCGATCATATTACAGTGACCATGACACAGTGGCAAACAATTCTTCCAGAGAGAAAAATTCAAAGGGAGATATTCCAGGGTGACTCTTTGTCTCCGTTGTTCTTTTGGCTTGCCCTTAACCCCATTAAGCTGTCTAATTAACAGATTAGGTCATGGCTACAATTTGGCTCCCAGAAATCAATAAAGTGTAAAAACTTCTCACCTTCTTTTTGTGGATGATTTAAAACTGTATAATTCATTAGATGAAAAACTGAAAGCACAACTACAAGTAGTCAAAACTTTTTCAGATGATGTAAGAATGCAATTTGGGCTTGATAAATGTGCAAAAGCAGCCTTTAAAGCAGGAAAGCTGCAGCACCAATAAAACATCAGTCTGGGACAGAAATGTGGTATAAAAGAACTTGAGTAAGAGGGCGTGTATAAATATTTGGGGGGTGATGAATGAGCAACAATAAAACATGAACAAATATGAATAAAACTTTGTAAGGAATATTTTAGAAGACTAAAATTAATACTGAAAACTGTGCTGGTTTCTAGGAACAAAGTCCAAGCTACAAACCAATTTGATCTTCTTGTCCTAACTTACAGTTTTGACTTCCCCAAAAGGTATTAGATCAGATGGACAGGAAAGCAAGAAGGATGCTTCAGGCGTATCATATGATTTTTAAAAATCAGTGTATACCAAGACTATATATCGCATGTTCTAAAGGAGACATGGGACTCCTCAAAATTGATTACCTGTATAGATCTGCAGTCATAGGACTCCATATATATCTGCTGATCTCACAGCATCCAAATGTAGGGAAAGTTTTAAAACATGAGGAGAATAAGTCTAAGATGACTTCCCTGCTTACTTTAGAAGAAGCATATCAGTGTTGAGTGTGAATGGAAATCAAACCAGAAGTAGATAAAAATCTAAAAAAAAAAAAAAAACAAATATAAGGTGAAGGATCAAATGAGAAGGTAAGAAATGTGGAAAATGCATATAGCTGCAAGTGTAGAAAACTCTTGGGACAACCTTGTGTTGATCAGGATTGAAAGTAGGAATGGTTAAGGACAGGTGAATTTAAACCAAAAGATGAAAGATTAATACTGGCACCCAAGATAGTGGACTACATACACGTTGGTTTACAAAGTCCATTGAACATATGGGAAAAACAGACAAATGTAGCTTTTGTAAAACAAAACTGGAAACAGTGGCACACCTTGTTGCTGGTTGTGATATACTAATGGCAGAAGGACTGTATACTGAAAGGCATGAAATTGTGGCAAGACTGTTGTACAGGGGATTGAGCAAACATTATAATACTGAAGTAGATGAAAAACATTGGAAACATGAGCCACAAAGCATTATAGAAAATTATGAAGTTTATATCACATGGCATCACATATTACCAACAGTTCAAAAATAGATACAAGAAAACCAGATATAGTAGTCCATGAAAAGAAGGCAAAAGTAGCATTGACTACACTGTCTTATGTACAGAGACACAAAGTCATAAAATACCAAGATTTGCAGGCAAAAACAAGGGCAATATGGAAGGATACCCAGACAGTTCCAATAGTAGTAGGAGCTACAGGTCTTATAAAAAAGAATTTACAATCGTTCTTTTATATGTTACCATACATATAATTCCATATGAATTGCAGAAGGAGTTAATTCTGGGCACATTGTGAGTGCTGTGAAGAGCCCTTCTGGCTAACATCAAAGAGTGAAACAATACTAATTTCATGATCTTTAATCATACTTTGACTTAGGAATGGGGTCCATCCCCTTTATGGTATTAGAAACCCAAAAGACATGGAGAAATTAAAAAGGAAGAAATGTTAATTACCAAATGCTATCCAACCTGGGAGGAGGAAAGATATGGATCCGGGACCCCTCTGGAGAATGGTCCTAACAAAGCTTGTCCTGGATCTAGAAATGGAATCCACTTTATAAGCTTTGTAAACATATGCATGGATGATCATGTAGCTGCCTCTAGAATGCTTCTAGAGTCCCCCCTTTCCAATAAGTCTTCAAAGAATACAAGGCTCTAGTAAAATGTACCTTGATACTGCCTGTAATGGCTTTATCATGGCAGAAATAACAAAAAGCAATAGCTGAGGACAACCACCTAGAAAGTGTTTTTTAGATGCTGGAAATCCTTTTTTGGTCCCTTGATATGAAATAAATGTATTTCTATGTATTTCACTTGCCACAGTTTAATGTATGACACTGTAATGCAATAATGTGTGGTTGTGATGAATGTAATGTGTGGCACTGTAATGCAGTAATCTGTGGTACTGATGAATGTATTTCTATATGTATTCAATATGTAAAATTTCTATTTTCTGTTGGAGCTTTTATCCTCGGGCCTCTGCTAAAAATGGGCATTTGTAGCCCAGTCATACAAACCTGGTCAACAAATATAAAATAAATAAATAAAATAAATAAATAGCTGATCAACTTTTCTAAAGGACTTAGTTCTATCAAGATAGTACCTGAGCTGCCTATGCATTCCAGAGTATGCAGAATCCTTTCTCCTTGGTTTTTAGGTTCTCTGTAGTAAACTGGGAGATTAATGGTTTGATTCAAAGTAAACTCTGAAACCACTTTGGGCATAAAAGTGACCCTATCTTTGAGGAAGATGGTTCACCCAACATGAGAGCTTGCAACTCCGATACTCTTCTTGTGGATGTTAGAGCACTGCTGAATACAGTTTTTCCAAGTCAAGAACCTTAAATTATTTTGATGAGTAGGTTCAAAAGGTGGCACAGTCAATTTCTTCAGCAGAAAGTTGAGATTCCAAGGAGGAGCAGCCTGTTTAAAAGGAAGTCACAGGTGTAAAACTCCTTTCAGAAACTGGTTTAACACAAAGAGAGAAGAAAGAGAGAGAACCATGGGCAGACATGCTGAAATGGCCTCAAGATGAACCTTTACAGAGGAATAAGAAGGCCAGAGAAAAGTAACTCATACAAATATTTGAGCACCAGTGGTACAATATTCATTGTGGGCACTTGGTTATTGGCTAGGCAACAACTAGAAAATAGCTTCCACTTACAAATGTATGATTTTCTAATAGCAGGATTTTGTTCCACCTGTAGCACCTGCTGCACATCCTGATAAAATATGTGCCTAAAAGGCATACCTCTCAACCTCTTAGAGGAAGAAATCTGGACAAAGCCTGACATAATGGGGGGACAAAGGCCCAAAAGTAGTGACATATTTTAAAACTTGTTCTTATACACTTAAAAAGTTGCTAGAGTAACTGGATATGTGTTAGCATGCATTTTTTGAAGGATATGAAGTCTGAAGCTCAAACGTATGTCATTATTTACTGACTTCAATTCTCAGTGATTTACCAAAAAAGCACAAACTATATGAGAACCTGACCAAAAATATGAGGCAAAAATATGGACATTCTCTGAAAAATTGTACAATTGAGAGGTATACTAAAAGGAATCATCCAGACAGTCAGTTGAAGTTGATTGCAATTTGTGTGTATCAAGCTTTCCTTTTTTTGTGCGAGTAGATCAAGTCTATTTGGAAGCTTGTGGTAGTTGCCCTTAGCTAGTTCCATAAGAATCCAGATCCAGTGTTGCCTGGGCCAAAATGGAGTCACCACAATGACTTTGGGGATTTCTTCTGAATCTTCAGAATTACCCTGGATATAAGCAGAAAGAGTGGAAATGCATAAAGGTACATTTCCTGAACACGGGAATGAACATACATTTGTTTTTTAGGCTTGCTTGCAAGGAGACTGATGCATAAGGTGTTTGTGTGTTTTGAAAGGGGGCAAATGGATCTATCTCCGGGCTTCCCCACAAATGGATCAGTTCCTTGAAGACTTTCCTCATTCAATTTCAATTTGTGAGTATTTGTTCTGGTCCTGCTCATCTTGTCTGGCACTAAGTTTTATTTTGAGAGAATGTAAGATGCTTGGGGAGTTAAGGAATGCTGTAGAGCTACCTCCAAAGCCATCATAATCAGCCTGCATGGGGGGTATGACCTTGTACCTCCCTGTTTGTTTATGTACCACATAATTTTGATATTGTCTGTAATCACTTGAAAAAGTCCTGGTGACCATATGTGATGAAGAGATTTCAAGGCATGGATCCCAGCCAAAATCTCCTTTATACTGATGTGCTTGGGTCTGTCTGAATGACTACACTGATCTTGCACCTTTACTTCCATGCAAACCTCTTCTCAAGCAACATTTGAAGCATCTGTGGTGAGAGATTTTTTTTGGGGGCTGAAGTGAGAAAGAGAGACCTGGGTTTGGTTAAATCTGTTGTCTCAGCCAATGCAGTTCCCATTTTAGAAAGCCAAAAACTGGAATTTCATACTGTAGAGAATGCAAATGCTGATTACATTTACATTTTTTAAAAACCATTACATCTTTCTCATATGTAATCTGGCTAGATAAATCATGAAAATCAGAGAAGTCACGAACCCTAGAATCCTGAGAAATTCTCTTACAGGAGTCTGAAACTAATGGGAAAAGCTCTGGAAAGGTTCCAGATAAAAATCAACCTTTTCTTGTGTTAGAAAGGCCTTTTGAAGAGATGCATCTAGAAAGCAACTGAGAAACACAGTCCCGTGCAATGGTGACAAGGAGGATTTTGCAAAATTTAACTGGAAGACCAGACTGGTCAAAAGTTGTATAACTAAGGTTAATGACTCTTGTCATCTGGGTAAAGACTTCTGCAATGATAAGTAAATCATCAAAATAAGGAAACATGTGAATGTCATTCAGTCTGCAATGCGCTATGATAGAGGCTAGACATTTTGTGAACATCCTTGGAGGTGTAGATAATCCAAAGAGTAATACAGAGAACTGATATTGTGACTGAGAATCAGAGATCCTTAGAAATTTCCTGAATCCCATGGCTATAGGACACATTTTGATTAGAAGCAGTATAAACAAATGAGTGTGAATCTTAACTGAATTCTCTCTCATAAGGTTGCTGTAAGTACTCTTTAGGTGTGCAATACAACTTAATCTCATTATAAATGTTTCCCGACTGCATGTTGGGATCATATTTTATTTGCACTATTTACTGGTCCAGAACCCTAATAGTCGTTGATCAAAGCTAGACCCCCAGTAACATAAATCATTTAACTCTATGGCACCTTCTCTATGTACTTCCATTTAAACTCATGGCTCCTCAAGCCATCCTGATATTTTTATGGCTGGCTCCCTTAACAAAATTACTTACTAGTCAATAATTGGAAGTCCATAAAAGGGCAAGTTATATGAAAGAAAATTACACTAACTCTGAAATTCAGAAATATCAATTACACAGTAAAGCAATGGCTAATTAATACAGCACAAATATAATTAATAATGTAAAAGGAGATAATTAGTGAGATGGAAATTAGCTAATTAAGGATTCCAATAGTGAGGACAACACAGACTGTGTAAAGTGGAATATACCATGATGGCTGTCATGTGACTCGTATTCATGAAGCATACATTTAGCATACTTGTGAATGTTCACTTCCTAAAACACAAAACTGCACCACTACATGAACTGCTAAAAGCCCTAATAAGGACTCCCAGAAAAGTCCTTACCAATTAATTCTTATTAATTGAGGAAGGAATGGGTGTAAAAGAAAGGGGGAAGAACAAGAACAGAATGACATAGAAGGACAAGGTGAAAGAAAGACTAGGATGGTGTGGAGAAGCAAGGGTAGATTTCTTTGTTTCCATTATATTAAGAAGCATAGATGGGAAGGAAGTAAAAGAAAGATGTGGACAGTAAAGAGGGCATAGGGAAGGTAGCAGGGACAGGCAAACAATGACCATGGATAAAGAGAAATATGAGTGGTGCTGATATAAAAGAGAAGAGAACACAAAGGAGACAGACAGACAGAGGGGATGACAACTGCTGATGAGTAGGGTTGGACAAATTGGGAGGAGAAATGAAGTTCAAGGAAGAGGAACATCATGATGGGGAATAGGGTGGGTTGGCATCTCCCTTTAATGCTACTCAGGAGTGTTCCCATCCAGAAGACAGTCCTCTCCACAACTGCCTTCCCTACTGGACCTCCCTCTGTTGACATGTGGAGAAAGGCTAGGCAGCCGTGCAACTCTGCCAGTCAAACAAGGATATTCTCCAGTAGCCCAATGCAGACGTCAAGTCACCAGTCCACCACTGCCATCAATAACTCCTCCAATTCCTGTTGAGTAGTATATCCTTAGAAATTTCTGCGAGCCTATGGTTATGAAAAAATGTCTGATTATAAGCGATATTATCAAATAAGGAGTGTAAACCTTCCAATGACATTCCTGAGAGCACAACAACCCCCCCCCCCCTGGTGACAGACCATCAATAGCCACAATGGAATCTTCTAGGTTACACACCCAAAATGGCTTTCATCGCCTAGTGTAGAAGCAGGAAGAGAGGCAGATGGAAATTCAACAGGGGATAGCAGGGCAGGTCCATAGTGAGGTGACTGTTAATGCACCATAGTTATAAGTGTAGCTGACACTATATAAAATAGTAACATAAACCAAGAATTATAAAACAAAAGCATCCAATAAATACAAAGAAAGGATAGCAAGAGTAACAAAACACGGAAATCATTAGCAGAGCTATGCAAGACTACTGGGCATGCAAGCACTTGCAGGAATGAAATGTTGTGAATTAAGGACTAACAATATGGAGGATATTTCATATATGGCAAATTGTAAGCCAAGGTAACATAGCAGGCATTCAGTTATAAGGGGCAGAAAGATATAAATCATAGTCAGTCCTTTTGTGGGTATGTGGGAGTACAATGCACGTGGTGCCATGCGGGATAGTGGTGCCCATGGATGTGAGTGCATGATGTCCTTTATTTGATGCTGTATGGACAAGGGACAATGAATGGCATGGCACATGTGACCTAGTGTGACAGCTGTGACAGGAAATGTGTTGAACATGACAGTGGAACAAAGTAATATTTGAATACCAATGGCCTAGACACTGGCACCATTCAGTAGCTAATGTACAGTTGTGTAAGTTGAACTTACCATAACAGTAGAAATTCAAATGATCACTGCTGCAGAAGCCTTAGAGATATGGGTTATATCCTGCTAAGGATATAACAGCCAGCAAGCTTGTAAAGATTCAGGGGTTTCAGGCACTTAAACAACCGAGCAGCTCAAGCTGAGCTGACTAAAAGACATGTTTTGGTACAAAGACCTTCAGAGCTTTCCTGCCAGCAGCAAAAGGGAGGCTGAGCACTAAAAAAAGACTATGTTAGGAACAAAAAAACATAAATGCCCACACCCTGCCTTAAAGAAGCACACCAGAAAACAAGCAGATGGGGGGACGGAGTGGATACAGCAGCAGCAGTGATCATTAAAACATATGGAGCATTTCTCCCCAAGCATCTGCTGAAAATGGTCTCTCCCAGTTTGACTTTCCTGGTAAAGAAATGTTAAATAAATAAATAAATCTACTGTTATGATAAGCTTAACTTAAACAACTGTTCTATGTTCATGATATTGATCACTGCTGCAGTAGCCGTAGCTATATGTTCCCTGGGGAAATGGTCATAGCAAAGCTTGGTCTGGGCCTAGAAAAGGAACAAAGCTAATAGTGCTTTGTAAAAGTATGTATGGAGGACCAAGTGACAGCTTCTAGAATATTTCTGGACTCCAACCATCTCCAAATAGCCATAGATGAATCAAAGGCCCTGGTGGAAAGGGCCTAGACCCTGCCTGGAATAGATTTATTATGGTGAGTTTAACAAAAGGTAATAGCCTTAGATAACCATCTGGAAATAGTCTGTTTTGACACAGTTTGTCCCCTCTTCTTACTGTCACAAGAAATAAACAATTGAGCTGATGATCTGAGAGATATGGTTCTGTCAAGATAGTATCTGAGTTGTCTGTGGAAATCCAAGATATGGAACATCTATTCTCCTTCATTTTTAGATCCAATAAAGAAAACGGCAAGATGGATAGTTTGGCTTAAAGTATAGGCATAAAAGAAGGATTAGTTCTCAAAGATATCCTGCTCCTATGGAAAATTAGCTAGGGTTGACTCTCTAGAAGAACTTGCAACTTCTTGCAGAGGTCAGAGCAATCATAAAACTGTTTTTCATGTTAAGAACCTTAAGTCAGCCAGATTAGCTTGTTCAACTGGAGCAAGTGAATACAAAATTAATATCACTTGTAGGGGCCACTGGTTTACTTGATGGCCTCTTATGCAAAACTCCTTTCAAGAACATTTTGACATGAGACTGCCTTGAAAGAGGAGGGTCTATGGGCAGACATGCTGAAATAGCCAATAAATGAACCTTGGTAGATAAATTAGAAAGGCCATAGGATAGTAACAAACATAACTATTGTTAAACTGGAGAATAACTAGTCCTGAATGGATGCTGGTTATGTCATTAGCAGTAATTACAAAACCTCCTTAATATATTTTTTCTAATAACAGGCTTTCTTGCCTACATTAGTACCTACTGCAAGTCCTCAGTAAACAGTTGACTAAAAAGGAATTAAGGCCTTATCATCTAGCCAGTCAACTGAAAATGACTGATGCCAGAGTGTATCAAACAATCCTATCCTTGAGTGAGTAGATTCAGTCTGTGAGGAAGCTTGTGGTAATTTCTCCAGGCGATTTTCAAAAGAAAGGAGAATCACAGCTGCTTAAGCCAGAAGGGCATCACCACAGTGATTTTGGGGGATTCCTCCTGAATCTTCAGATGTACCCTGGATACTAGTGGAAAGGATGGAATGCATGCAGGAACATTGCTGTCCAAAGAAAAGAAAAGGCATCTGTTTTTCAGGCCTTCTTGTACAGAGCCCTGGAACAGAATCTTGCCAGCTGATTGTTGAAAGAGGATGCAAAAAGATATACTTGAGGAACCCCCCCCCCACACACACACACAGATGGAGCAAATGTTAGAAGACCCCCTAATCTAGTTTCCATTCATGAGGGTCTATTATGGGCCTGCTCAGCTTATATGCCACACACTTTGCTCTGACAGAATGTAGGATACCTGTACAGTGCGACTGTTCTGTGAAGCTATATCCCAAGCTAGTCTGCAAAGGGGTACTACCCTTGCTTGCTGATGTACCACAAGACTATGATATTGCCTGAAAATACTTTAAAGAGGTCCTGTGTGCCAAATATGGTTCAGAGTTGAGTGCCTTGATCAGGGCAAGTATCTCCTAGATATTTATGTGCTTTTATCTGTCCATGGGGTGCTGCTCCACTTTTATCTATCCTGAAACTGTTACTTAAGCAAACTCTGAAGCATCTGTGATGAATGACTGCTTTGGAGACGGAGGGGAGAGATGGGGAGACCTGGATTTAAGGAAATCTGTTGTCTTCACCAAAAGAGTTCTGTTCTGACAAACCACAGCAGTGGGATTTCAAAAGTTAAAGGGTGTTGACGCTGGGACGAAAGAGATTTCAGATACCACTGCATCTATCTCTTGTGGGGTCTTGCCAGCAGTATCATGTCTGGTATAGGTAAAATGGTGAGCTTATCGACCCTCTTCCAGAAACACTGCAGCATTGCCTGTACAACCCATCCTACAGGTAGAGTATGGTACTAAGACAAAAGATGTCTAACACAGCAGCCCATGGTGCAACCTTGTCCCCTGTTTGCTGATGACAGTGCATGCTAGAAGCTTGTAAAAGCATGGAGAGGAAAGTAGATGCTGGTGTGCTGGCAGCTACCAGTGCCTTGGTTCCATCTCCAAAACTTAGCTGAGTGTTTCTCTGGCCATCATACAATGGATGTGCTGCAGGGTGGTCATATAGACACAGGTTATTGCAGCTGCTGCCAGGGCTGACTGGTATTGTACATAGACTGTGTGTTGACCCCAGAGTGAACTTTTTCTACTTATGCAGCATTTTGGACTGGTACAGTGGGGAGCCACATAGACTGGGAGTACATGCTGAACCTACCCATGGCACATCCCACTGTTTAAATACGCAGAAGACACCATCGTCTGTGTCAGTTGTGTATAGTGACAATGACATTGCTTGGAGGAGGCAACTCCATGAATGGGTAAATGCATGGCCAGCATACATACATCTTGAAAGTGCCCTGGACCTTTACCAGAGAAATATGCACAATGCAGAGACTTCTAAATAACTTGTGCTCACTCACACACAATCAGACCACAAATCATCCCCATCTCTACCCACATACACTACTATGAAGACACCACCCCACTCCTGTGGCATCTTTCCAGCTCACCAATCTCACTAAGATGTCTCTCTCATAGGTTAGTACTAGGCTAATTGCCCTTGTGGGCCATTTTAAGCCTAGCCAATTACCCCACGTGAGAATCAAACCCTGCACCTTGTGTTTGCCAGGTAAACACCTTAACCATTATGCCATCCTCCCATCACACACACACACACACACACACACACACACACACACACACACACACACACACAAACACACATCATTACACCTCTCCCCCAACTGAAACAATGGTTGGTGCCAAGTTCTAACACTGTGGTCCTCCTCACCTGTGCATATTATGACAATTTTACCCTGCCTACAGTGCCCTGTTACCATGGTAGCCTGTGTCTGATGCACAGAATGACTAGTCCAGACATAGTACAGCATAGCCTGGTTGTACTAAATCATGCATCATTGTTGCTCTTTATGTCTAAAATACCCCATAGTTATGAATTAGACACCATCTCTTAGAAAGTGCCATGGCATACCTCACCCATCCCTCTTCAATTGACATCTCCTCCACTGCTAACTCTGGCATGTCCTCTGCCCAAATGTCAGTACAATGCTGCATCTGCCTATATACCACCATTGTTTAACTATGCACACACAGAAATATTTTGTTGCATGTTTGTGTAGCCTACTGCAGGGTGCCACCAGAGGTGTCTAAACAACACACACACATATATAAGTTGTGGCTGGGAAGCCCATTATACTCCCATGCCCCACACCCAGTTCCTACCCACCCTCTATTACCCAATATTATACTTCCTATATATACATTTCACTTCAGACTCCTATTCCAAATAACCTTACTACTTCTATACATACACTTCTGTTTCTTATTTCCTACCTCCCTATCTCCATTTACCTTTTAGCCCCATTCCCAACTATCTTTCTCCCTCCCATACAACTTTGACTATATCCATTCAAAATCATAACCCTTCCTAATAGTACCTTCCACAGTATATATTTTACTTTTCCCGAATAAACCCTCATTTCTTCTTACTCTGACTACGTCATCATACTCTAGCCTTCCATACCTCTCTATTCCTTACATTCCAGGGCAACATAACTCTCTTATTTTATAGAAAAGACTTTTCTCATTATGTATCCTCTAGCAGCTTTCAGAATCCACCATCACTGAATCTCCTACTGCCTTTCTTGTTTCCTACTTCCCCACTACCTGACATCTATAAAATACAGATTCCTGTACAATTATGCTAATCTTCAGCTTATCCTCTATTCTTCTCCCATGACTCAACAATATCTCTCAACATCTTTCCAACCCTGTCCCAACCACCTATACATACTTCCTCTTTACACTCTCCACACATTGCACCAAGCCTATTTAATAGTGCACCTAATCTTTATTCCAAATATAGAGTGATTAAGTGCATTTCAGCTCAGACTAAAACAAAATTAAATGCAAGAGTCCAATCCAAAAAAAAAAAAAAAAAAAAAAAAAAGCAAAAAAGAGTATGTATAATCCCCCAATATACTAAAATCCTTCTAGGAGAAAATACCCTAGTCCTGGCTCCACCTATCACAATGAACACAAAATGAACACAAAGATAATTCTCTCCCACACACTTTTCTAACCCAACAACAGCCACTCTAGTGATTTAATTTTCTCTGCAATAAAGGTTAGAAGCATAAGAAATAAAACTGCTGACCTACATGCCTGGATTACCCAACATAAATCTGGCATTTTCTCTGTAACTGAAACTTGGCTTAAACCCAGCACAAATTACTCCAGAGTTCTACCTCCCGTCTATAATGCCATCTGCAATGACCGTATACAGAGGAAAGGTAGTGGTATTACTTCAGTATTTCCCAACACCTAATGCATTTTCCCAAACCAACACCAAAATTCAGCTCAGCAGAGCTTCTTATTGCTTTCCTCAAAATCAACAATTATAAACAAATATGTGTTACTATATTTACATCCCTCCTGGCAACAATACAGCTATACTGAAAGATATCCTACACTGGACATCCTTAACATTTCCATAAGAAAAAAAAAATAGTAGATGATGTGAATGTCAATTAGTTAGACATAAACTCTTAACTTCCCTACATCCAGCATAAACTTATATGATTTCACACAACTATTTAATAACCCCATGCATTATAGCAAGACATCAAATTCACTATTAGATTGGATCCGAGTATCAGACCCTAGCAAGTACTCTGTTAGAATTTATATGACTGTAGAATACTGGAATGAACTAGAAATAACTGGAAGAAACTGGAATGAATGTCTTTATCAGTATTACCCAAATTTGTGCTGAACAGGTGCCAGTCTCTCCTGTATGTGCCAAATCTTCGTGTACCTTTCAGAATAAAGTCTGCATACACTGTTGTTCAGTTAAAAATGTTTTATTATGTACAGTGCAGGTAGATGCCAACAATATCTGAATGAAATATTAATGTCTGCAGCTTCTGCACTCATTTTACTGTCTGTAAATTTTGTACCCATAATGTAACAGTGCTGATAATTATGTCTGTAGTTTATGCACTCATATTCTGATAATGTCCATAGCTATATCATTAATATTCTGGAGTGCTGGATATTTGACCTGACCTCTGTACTCACTCTCAAGTGTCTGTACTGGACGTCTGAGAACTGTACTGCAATGACTTTCTGCATATCATTCCAAACAAACTAACTGTTAATGAAGTATCTCCTAATAATACCAAAACCCTGTAAATTTCTACACATCTCTTTATTCTTGGTTTCCAAGCCTTGTACCATACAAACAAAATACGTTTGTACTCAATATACTGCACATTCTTTTCTTATTAGTATTCTTGACTGAAGGTTTTTTCACTGATTGAAAGTGGATTCACTGAAACTGTATGCACACTGTGAAGGCCTGCTTTAATATGGCTGCATTTCTAGACTTAAGCAAAGAAAATACTGTAGTTTTGTCTAACAAAATGCATTTAAATGAAACCTGACCTTAAATACTCCACCACAGATACAGCATCACACTCTCTCAGTGATCATCTCCCAATCTATATGACCGGACATCACACACATCCAGTTAAACAGCATATTTATAAAACAACATGCAATCTTTCCAAGTTTAACCCTGAAATGTTCATTACTGCTCTATCATCTATTAACTGAAACATCCTAAATATCTTCCCCTTAGATGATGCTGTAAATGAATTCAATACAACTTTAATAAATGTCCTAAATAGCCTTGCCCCTCTTGGAAGGAAGAGATTAAAACAAATAATACAATTTGGCTATCCCAAAAAAGTAAAATGCTAATACAGGATAGAGAAAAAGCATAGAAAAATGGCAAAGATATAAAACATCTCAATATCTTGAAAATTTCAGAATGCTTCACAATCATACTAAAAATAATATAAATGAAGACAAAAACTATACTATAATAACTTTCAGAATAATATTAAAAATAACCCTAAAAGATTTTGGACATCCATTAAAGAAATCTTACATCCTAACTACAAATTCAATCCAAACCCCTCTCCTGATAACTCACCACTCGAAACTGCAATATAGTTCAAATAGTATAGCATCTCTAACCAAGGATTTCTCAACATCTATTCCCAAATCTGCCTAACAGCCACATATCACCACATCTAGTTTCCCCTTCAAACCTGTACCCACATCATATATAAAACGACTCATAAACAAACTTAAGCCGTGCTCTTCTTCAGCTAATGACCTTCCAAGTGAGTACCTAAAAATAGCAGCCAATAGCATTGCCTATCAAGTATCAATCCTTAGAAATCGGTCAATCCAAGAATCCCATATTCTCATTCTGTGGAAAAAAAATCAAACATTATCCCTCTGGACAAAGGAGAAATTTCAACAGACATTAATAACTTTAGACCTATAGCAATCTTATCTCCCCTCACCAAAATACTTGAAACATGTATTCAAAATCAATTGCTAGACTATCGCCTGCAGGAAGAATTCCTGCCCTCTACTTCAAATGTTTTCATTAGGTATCTCTCAGCCCACTCTTCTGTGGGTCACAATCTATCTGTTCAATAGGCATCAGTCAGTAAAATGGCACTCCGTGCTCACTCCTTCCCTCCCAGTCACCACTGGTGTACCAGAAGGTTCTATCCTTGGTCCACTCCTCTTTAACATTTTCACCAATACCCACTACACATCCACAAAAACAGGCCACCCTAATACAATACACAGATGAGTCTACTCTCATTTGCACATCTTCAAAAAATTACTCAGGAAGCTTTAACAGTCACTGAAACATGGCTATGTAACCTACAACTCATGCTCAACCCAAAAGAGACCAAACTACTACTTTTCCCCCAAATCCCCCTCTGTCATGAAAAAAACAAAATTTAAAGTACTCTCTCTTAATAATACAACCAGTGAAGTCACTTGTCATAGCAAATTATATGGGGTGATCGTGGATGATAATCTTACATTCAAGATCATCAAAAACTAGGGATGCTTTACACAGCCAAAAACGTTCTCACCGATGCAACTAAAACTACAGTTGCCGTTACTAATCTCTTTCCTGTTCTTCATTATGCTGCTCCCATCCTTACTAAACTCCAAACATCACAAAAATGAAAACTTGAACAATGCTATAACAAAGTTAATAAATTTGCAGCAAATACCCCTTTCAGAACC
Source organism: Protopterus annectens (assembly GCF_019279795.1). NCBI lineage: Eukaryota > Metazoa > Chordata > Ceratodontiformes > Protopteridae > Protopterus > Protopterus annectens. Next base: position 1,332,708,430 of record NC_056726.1, read on the forward strand.
CACTACTGTGTAGCTCTAAAAGCGCAAATGGTTTAGAACTGCTCCATCAACTAAAACATACACAGATTCTTACCACCTATAAAATTATCCAGCATCCATCTGCCTGTTCAGCACTAAAAAACATTCTACACAAATATGTTCCCAGTCAGTCATTGTGATCCATTGACCAAAACTCCAGTCTGTCTACAAACCTATCAGTTCTGCTGGGCATTGTCTGCACTCATACGAGGTTGCTAAGGCCTGGAACTCCTTATCTGTATCCATCAGGTCAATACCCTACCTCCCATCTTTCAAAATCACTCTGAAGGACTTCCTGGCTAAAATCTGGCCTGTTCTTGCTAAAAGCTAGAATAAACTATATCTCTGAATGTGCACAAGTACATTTTTATTCCTTATACTTCCTTATTCTCCCTTCTTCACTTATGTCCTTACTTCTATCAAATTCTTTTCACTGGCTCTCTCTAGAAATATACCATAAGCCTTTTCCCCTCACTTCATATTGCAGTTCATGTTTGTATTAGACTAACTTAACTTTAATTTATCTACAAACTGTGTACAATTTCTCTAAATATTAAATTATTGTCATATAACTTGTATCAGTTCTTAAACAATGTTTTTATATTAGGCTTTTGTTTATTTTTGAAGATTTCAAGATTATTGTTCTAAAAATGTTTTGTAATAATTTGGAACTTTTGTCCCTAGGCCTCTGCTGAAAATGGGCTTCTACCCAATCAGACTTTCTTGGTAATCAACTGTCAATAAATAAATACATAAATAAATAGGTACCACAGGAGGAAGGCAATTTTTATTTGCCTTGAAAACAGGAGGAGAGAAACATATGAGTCACTCCTTCAATCAACTTTCCCCTTGCATCACACTTCTTGAGCACTACAGTTGCAAAAGGGCCAATCAGAACTTCCTTTTCTAAGGGAGAATCTAAAATGTCAGTTTTATCATCTTTAAGAAGGTTTTCATAATGAAGCCAAGCCAGTCTTCTCATTACCGAACCTTAAGGAGGATCTCTGGAGGAAGAATCAGCAGCATCATGACCATGATTTAAAACATCCGCAGTAAGATTTCAAGCAAATGTTAATGAGACATTCAGTGATTTTTTTTTATCTCAAAAGGAAAATTAGTAATTAACTTCTACATATTCTCAAAAGATAGAAGGAGATACTTTAACGTATGAACTTGACACTTTAAAATCTTGCAAGTTAAAGCAGAGTAACAGACATTCTTCCTTAGCTTGTTAAAGCTTTCCCATCCTTGATAAAAGGAATGGGATCAGCAGTAGCAATTTGTCTAGCAGAAGTAGTTTTGGATAGGGAAGTCACTGACGGATGTGCTTTATGGTCAGAAAAGAAATAGTTAAGTCACTGAGGTATCTTGTATAACCTATCAAACTTTCCGGGGCAGTAAGTACACTGTCAGGCAAAATAGAAGTAGTGAGAAAAACTTTCTCTAAAACAGGCAAAACAGGAGGAACAGTTGCAGACTTCAACATTTCCAACTATAATAAATCATAATACATTGTACATTTTCTGTGTAAAAGCAATTTCATTCTGCTCCTACTGACAAACTTCTTCCATTACAGATAAAACCTCAGAAAAGGATTAATCTTCAAGAAAGAAATCTGAAGCAATATTTTCCTCAGAATAAGAATATTTAAATTGAGAAGAAATTCCCAAAGTACAGCCTTCAACCTGTAATGTTTGCTCTTCTGACTGAGAATCAAAGTAAAAAAGAAAGGGAACTCATTTTCTTTTCTATCCTGAAGAAGTAGGCAAGGAAAATATCACATCATATCACCTGCCCCTAGTAAGCATACTCATCTCGGATTCGGGTACCTATCCCAGCTGCGTGTAGGACTTTCACCTGCTTCTTCTTCTGAGATCAATAAGAGTCATTCTCCTTTACCCACCATTGGCATCCTTACATCTGCAGAGGATGTGGCTATCCTCCAGTCCTTGGTGACTGTAGGTCCAACACCAGAGGGAATGGAGAAAAAAGATGAGCAGTCTCAGGAAACAACAGTGGCCACAGCAGTGTCACCCACTAGCAGCTGATACACAACAGAAGCCAGCCTGACACTCAAATACTCCCTGACAACTTTCTTCTTTTTGCAGACCGGGGAAGGTAACACTGTGGAGACTGGTAGCTGCTCCATAGGTTGTTTGAGAATAAGTCCTGAAAGTTGGATAGTGTAGCCTAGATGAGTTGGCAAAATGTAAGATAGAGAGCAAGTGCTGCTGTAGCAAGTAAACCACTGGCAGTCCCCTATAAGCACAAAATCCTCTCTAAAATGCACCACCCTACAACACTTGTAGGTAAATTTTGTCAAAAAATAGATGTTTTTACACAAACCATTCAGAAAAAAACATTTACAAGTAAACTCCCTTAGATATACATTGATAGTCCCAATAACATTCAGTTAATTTAGTCAAAAAATGCAAGTTTTTTGAAAGAAAAGGAATTATATTTGCACGTTTTCCCTAACGGGGTACTTATCTGCCCAGCCTTGAAGAATAGCTAGCCAACCAATAATTTAATGGGGCCCACCAACAAAATGCACTCTGGCGGTGAAAAAGCTTTACCTGATTTAGAGCTCCAGCTGTCTTTCTATTGGAGCTCCCTTGAGCTTCTGTCAGTTACAGTGCATGGAAGATGCCTTTAACCAAGACCCAAATAGCTTAGGCTACTGCAGCAGTGATGCAAGAGTACAATATCCATTGATGATGCTGAAGAAAATTATCATTGCTAATTGCATTATAAGTTGAACAGCCTGACAGATTTATGTGTTATTTATACTGATACTTATACAAGTAAGTATATGTGTTCATATTTTTGTAAATATTTTGTAAAACACTAACATAAATTTCTTCCCATTACATGAAAGATCAAATCTGGCTAAATAAAGTACATTGATACTATATGTCTAGATTGCACAGTTTCCAAGATATGAAAAGTTGCTTGCGAAACTTAAAAAAACTATATGTATGGGTTTGTTTCAAGTGTAAGATATTGCTGTATTGATGCAAAGACTGTGAATTCACTGACTATTATCCTTTTAAAGATATTTAACTGAATAACATTGCTGTTATGATATAGTGCTGATATAGTGTGGACCTGCCAGGGAGAGTGCTACATAGGGAATCCATGAATTCATGAAAACTGCAGTCACTGTGCAAGTGTGTACACCACACTAAGATAGGTCCCAAGACCCAGTACCACTGGCATGCAAAAGGTGTGCTTACCATGATGTGTGCTCACATGTGTCTCATAGTGCTATATATATGCAACATGAGCCTTTTTGCACTCTGCACTTAATTAACCTGCAGTTTTTTATCTTAGTTTTGAATCGATATTTTTTGCTTTTTGTCTATACGTGCAAGGCCATTTACATTCAATGATCATACGGATAGAGTACCCATTATGACAGAAAGCTATTACTCCCTCCTATTATACATGACAGTTCTTTTAAGTGTGTATTTCTGGCTTTTATCTTAAATGCACACACTAATGTTTGGCAGGTTGATATGTTATGTAGTTGCTTTTTCTCATCTCAATTTTAACCTATGTCATATTTTTCAAGACTTTTTGCTTTATTGAAAACACTCAAAAGTTAAATGTTTCCTAATTTAGGAATATATAAGACTTTCAATGTTTATTATAGACTTTTTGATATGCAGTCCTTATTGTCTGACAGGCTGATAAATCAATTTATATGTGACAATGCAGTGTTATACATAAGGCCTATATTTAGGCCAGTGTCAAACAACAATTTAACAAATCAAATCGGTAGCTATTAGTTTGTTTGCAGGTCATACTGAAATTATGTAGTCTGAATACACTAAGCACCTGTTGATCATGTCTGATATTCCCTGTCTCTGTCTATGATACTATTAATCTCATTATCATGAGTTTTCTCCATCAGTGTCTTCTGTCTAGAATTTTGTATTATATAAGATAACTGATAACTTTTACAACTTAATAAGCCAGTTTGTCCTCTACTGCAAAAATAAATAAATAAATAAAACATAACAGCTCAGTAGACACACTGATGATTGTATTCATGGAGCAAACAGAATGAGAAATAAACTTACAGGCTGGTTAGAAGGTGAAATGAAAAATGCTGGCTGGGTATCTGTACTGTCTATGATCCTTAACACTGGTTCTGAATTTATTCTGAAAGAGTCTTCTGTTGGTAGCTTAAGGAAAGAAAAGTACTGTGCTTTTAAAAGCATTGTATTTGGATTAGTGGTTGCCTTGAGAAACAGAAATTCCTGTTAAGAAAAAGCAAAAAGTTAAAACGTTATCTTTCCCTGTCAAAGTTACTTTAGACAAGAATGATTTATTCAGCTTAGCTCCAAGTTTACTTCAGCATCTTCATAGGATCATAGGTTCATAGGTGATTACTAGGCTAATGGCACAAGATTCTTTACATGCATAGCCAATAATATCCTGGATATGGCAGCATTATATCTTAATTGCCCAGATATGGGATGGGGTAGTATCAGGGTAGTGGGGATTTGGGTGTTGGAGCCCTGAATAATTTTACAGACTGCTTCTGCCCATAAGGGACATGGGCAGTACTTCATGAGTGAATTTATATTTCCCATCCATTTCACCATAGTTTCATGGGTTTGTAATAGGTTTCAAGGCTAAAGGCCCTAGAGCTCTTAAAAGCTTAGCCATGTTAATCCCAAGTTGATTGTCCTTATTAAATGAATGTACTTTGCAGAGCTAATCTGTGGTCAGCGCCAACTCCCCCTGTCCATGAGGGACATAGGTGCCATGCCTGGGGTGAATTTGCAGTTTCCCATTCATTTGTCCAGGTTGAGCTTGAATAGGGTCAGTGAAGATCTCTGCCTCATGTGAATTGAAAGTTTATTCCAGAGGAGTGGCAGTCTGTGGGAGGCATATTTGTCTCTCCAGCATGTTCTGTTAATTTCACAGGCTAGGTTAAGATCCCTAGATTGAGTGACTCTTTTGCCATTAGATTTGTAGATCACGGGTAGGGTCGGAGACTGCCCTGGAGGCCAGACACAAGTTTCCACTCAGCAGCCTACATGATACAGAGTACAGGGACAAGGCCTTTAGTCTATCCATGTACATCATGGTTTGGAGGCTCTGTATTTTCTTGGTGAGGAATCTCTGTGGTCTGTCCAGCTGTTGCAGGTGTCTGCTGAGGTACATGCAAAAGGGAGCATTGTACTCTATTAGTGGTTTGATGAGGGTCAAGTACAGTACTGCTATAACATCCTTAGATCTTGATGCAATGCCCTTACTTATGAGGTGCACAACATAGAATGCTTTCCTTACCACAGTGGAAACGTGGTGATTGAAGTTCAGATTGCTATCAGCCTGTGTTCCTAGGTCTCACACCATTGGGTTAGAGCTTAGAGGGGCATTGTCAATACTGTAGTTATCAGGAAATTTCACTTTGCCAAAGGGAATAATAATGCACCTTTGTGCATTTAGTTTTAGGCCGTAGCTTTGTCAATAATCATTTGTCTGTCTTAGCCCTTCCTGTAGTATGTTAACATCATTGGGGGACTCAATTATTCCACCCAATCTGCAATCATCAGCTAACTTGGTAAGCCAAAGGACATCTAATTCAGCCTAGACTTCCGAGAAGTAGATTCTGAACAGTGAAGGACCCAGCATAGAACCTTGTGGTATGCCATTAGTGACAGGTATACTGATAGAGGTGAGGTCATCAACTTAGCCAGTATTTGTTTTGTCAGTGATTGGCTGCCTATCTAATGACATAAGGGTTAACCCCAACTGACAGAGTTTTTCAATGTCACTGTTGTGAATGCATATTTTCCACATTTGTTTTCACCTGTATTTTTAGCATACTGCAGATAGCAAACTTCAGACTTATCCAAATTCTTTTTGAAGAGATTGAGGGACAGGCTTTTTTTTTTCAAAGATGGGAAGTTTATTCCATAGACAAGATAGTCTTTGGGATACAAATCTGTCTCTCCAGAAAGGTCTGGAGTTACAAATACATTTCAGGTCCATGTAACGCATAACCCTTCTATATTTTTTTCTTGTGAATATGTATCATTTTCATCAGGGCTGGATCAGAGAATGTCTTGTAGGTCAGGCAAAGGTCCCCTCTCAATAAAGGTTATGACATGGAGTAAAGGAATAGGGCCTTTAGTTTGTCTGCATAAGACTTGTGTCTTATGCTTTGTATTTTTTATTGAAAAATCTTTGGGGCCCTTCCAACTGGTTTAAGTGCCTGGTTAGATACATGCAGAAGGGAGCATTGTATTAGATTATGGACCTGATGAAGGTCAAGTACAATAGCACTATGACTTCCTTTCATCTTCATGCCATGCTTTTACTTATAAGTTGAGCCACACCAAGGAATTTCCTTACTACTGTAGCTACCTGGTGGTCAACATTTTGGCTACTATCCGTGTTCCTAGGTCCTTCACCACTGGGTCTACTTTTAGGGGTGTGCTATCAATATTATAATTTGCAGGGATATCTGATTTACCAAAGGGTATGCTTATGCATTTTTTAGCATTTAGTCTCAAACCATGGTTTTGGCATCAATCGTTTGTCATTTTTAGGCCTATTGTTAGGATGCCAATATGGTTTGGGAATTCATTGATTGCTCCCATCTTACAGTCATCTGCGAACTTGGTGGACCAGAGTCCCCCAACATTGGCCTTTACTTCAGAGAAGTATATATCAAACAGGAGGGGTCCCAACACTGAGACCTGTGGGACACTGCTAGTAAAATGTTTCTTATCGGAAGTGGATTCACCTGCCTGGGCAACATGTGTCCTATCAGTGAGTCAGTTGTCTGTCTATGTGATGATGTAGGGATTTATACCTAACTCAGTAAGTTTATCTGTGATCTCAAACAGGGGAATGTGTCAAAAGCTTTAGCCAGGTCTAGATAAGTGGTGTGTACCAGTTTACCCTCATCCATGGCCATGGTGACTTTCTCGAAGAAGTCCACCAGATTGTGCAGGCAAGACTTCCCTTTGACAAAGCCAAATTGGGTTTGGTCCAGTTTTTGGAGAGTTCCTATGTCATTATTGATCAGGTCCCTGATAATTCTCTTGATGGCCTTACAGATAAGACTGGTCAAGTTTATGGGTCTGTAGCTTTCTGGGTCAGTTGATGGACCCTCCCTTGTCCAGAGGGACAACTGTTGTAGCTCTCTTTTCCTCTGTGACAAAACTCATCCAGAGGCTTTGGTTAAAAGGGTTTCCAGTGTCTCAGATAGAATCTGTTTGAAGTTATTTAAGAAGCATCCTGGAATCTTGTCAGGACCCATAGAGGCTGTGTTTTTGGCTTTAGCAAGTGCAGTAAGGACCTGTTTCCTCATAATGACTGGTAGGCGGATGCTTGTGGGTATTTCTTTGGGTGTGGTAGGAGGTGATGGGGAGGGAGTTTGAACTGAATGTTTTGGTCAGTAGGTTTGCTATAGTTTCTGACTGGGTGTAAGTGTTGCTGCTTATGATTAACTTAACACATTTCTGAGCATTTCCCCTGAGGTTATGACCATAATTAAAAAAAAAACCTTATGATTATCTTTCACCTGCGAGGCTATCTTTTCCTCATAGTTTGCTTTGGCATATTTGACCAGTTCTCTAACTCACTTGTTTGTTTAGACTGGCGAGTGTCTTTTTGCAATGTTTTGTCTGTTCCTTCTTGAATTTGGAGATAGTTTTTTTTTTTTTACTTTTGTTGAATAACCTATTTATGCTAGGGTCTACCAGGACAGTTTATTTTTGCCAGTAATCATAGCTCTGATTTGCACAGGTACTGCCTCATCTATGCAGCTATGAATGTGGTTGTATGGTGCTTTTGTGTAAAGCTCAGAGTAGGCCTCAGTGTCATCCGGGTATGGAATGCCTTGGAAATTTAATAAGCTGTCTCTTGGTTTGAGGTAATTGGCCTTAAATTTCTTAACATATTTGGAGTTTGCTAGGGGTTCTAGGATAGTTTTAATACTAAAGAAGATCATTTTCTGGTCAGATGTTACAAGGGAGGATTTAATGCAGGGGAGTGAGCAGCATCTCCCTATGTTCTTGAGTATTAGGTCTAGGATATTTGTACCTATAGTTGGGGAGATAAATAGTTGCTCCAGAGTTTTGGAGTTGAAAAAATCCATAAACCTCTGAGTAAGTGAATTCTGGGTTGTAAAAGTTTCACAGTTGAAGTCATCCATAAGTATGGTGTAAGGCTGAATGTTAAGAGATTCCAGTAAGTTTGAGTAAGAGATGTATTTTTCAGGTCTATATCACTTTGTTGAATGGCAGATCATCAAACTGCCATTTGTCAAACCTCTAATTATTGAAGCCCTAATCGCCAAATGGAATTTACAGTGAAACTTTTCCTGGGGCAAACCAATGGTTGGCCACCATCTGGAATTTGCCCTTTTCCCCCACTGTAGTGCAATCTTGGAATTGGTATATTTAGTTAGGGTGTGTGTGCTGCTTTCAGTCCCCACCTGGGTAAGTTTTAAATTTTATTATTTTCTTTACCGTTAGTAGGGTAGCCTATCTCTGGTTTACCTAGAAAACATTTTGATGAAAATTCAGCTCAGTGATTAGCAGCTTTGATAATTAGGGGTTCAATAAATGGCAGTTTGATGATCTGTCATTTAATAAAATGATATAGACCCTTAGTTTTCCAGACTCATGTGAGGGGATCAGTAGCCAGCAACAAAAAGGATATGATCAGGGTCGCACCTATGGTTAAATGGGCATGGAGCAACTCAAGCGAGTAATATTGTTGAATCAGTATAGCAGCGTACTCATCCTTTATGAACACTGAGACATCACCTCCCTTTGTTTTATCCTGAGCTGAGGAGGATCACAGTGTATGAAAGGCATTGCAACTTTTGATAGTCGAAATGCTTTCCATGTTTCTGAACCACGTTTCTGTTACTGCACATATGTCAGCATTCTCCAAGGTGAGGAGTGTCCAGGGAGTGCAGTTTTCTTATTTAAACTCCGAGCACTGAGCAACAGTACCTTTAGGTAGCTGCAAGTGATTTCTGTTATGTTGGAATATTTAACAAGCTGGCACAGCCTAAAAAGGCACTACAAGGATAGATATTGATTTTGCCAGTATCTGGAAGCCAAGTGATGACAAGTGCAAACCATCTCTGGCAAAGCATCATTGTTTCTCAATCATGTGTCCCCAGGGTGACAGATATTGGATACCCTTGTTGTGACACCAGCAACTAGGCCAATTGTTTAAGTCAATCATTCTTTGCTGGTACTATAGCATCATCATAGATGAAGATAGGTGCTCCTCAAGGTTAGATTCATACCCGCATGGGACATATATTCAGAGAGCTCCATCATACCTCTCTTCATATAGTCCAGTGAGGTATGTTTTAGGGCATTTATGCCCACATGGGCTATAACAGTGTCATACTGGTACTTGTGGTTTAAACACCTAACTGCATGCGCGATCTGGTGGATCCTGGCTCCAGACAGACAGCTCACTGTGATCCTCTACTTGTTTAGCCTGGTAAGGGGGACATCAGTATGTCTTATAATGCAATCCATAATAACTAGAATGTTTGGTTGTGTGGTGTGTTGCTTTATGGGCTTTGAAGTGGGGCTACTATGATTTTCAGTTATGTGTTTTGTCAGGTGCTGTCTTTTTTGACTGTGTGCAAGGCCACTGAGAGCCACTTTTAGGAGGTATTGGAGGTTTGGGTAGATTACCTTTGCATATATGGGTCTATGTGTTTGTTCCTTAGTGCTGGTAGTGAGTGTTTTGAGTGCAGCTCTAACAACCTGGTTTGCATTTTTTGTGTGTGTATGTGAGACCTTTGCCTCCAATGACATTGGGTATCTGCATCTCTCACACACTGTGTCTGTTCTAAAATGTAATGGTTGTCAGTGAGCATGAGGCAGTTACTTGACACCTCTAATTCTGATTTTGCTGGTAAAATAAAAATGAATTCTTCATTTTCTGAAGATTCCCAGTATAATTAACATGGAAATAATTTTGAAAGAACAACTTCTCTTTTTTTTTTCCCCCAAGGAAAAGTGTTTTCCTGATGGTGCCTTGGGAGGATTTTCTTTTTCTGAAAACATGTTTAGGATGAAGCACTTGTTTCAGTGGGAGCACAATGACATTCCAGAGTCTTTTAAAAATATTTCAAATCAAAGAGTTGTCACTTGAGAAACATAGCATGAGGAAATTAATTTTTCCATAGAAGCAGATTGAATCCCCATTCCTTCTTCCAAGGCTATAAAGAGTGGCTCTCACATGCTAGCTAAGGGCACACCAACAGACAGAGAGGATGTGTCTAACCCCCAGCCAATGGTGGCTGAGGGGAATACACCAGACAAAACCAGGCTAGAAGATGGGTGGTCTGAGGAACTGGAAATGCCACAACAGAGCTATCCATCTGTGGCTGTGGAAAATTCTAAGCCTGCTGAAGGGGTAAAGACTGCCTGGAAATGTTCTCCTTTTTGTGGCCAGAGGAAGGAAGAACTAAAGACCCAGTAATTTTTTCCATGTTAAAGCCGAAAATGTAGGCTGAAGGCCGAGTATCTCTGACAGCAGCAGACGTTAAAAAAGGTGAGTATCAAATTGTAGCAATTTCCACAAAAAATCATGGTGAAAAGTGCACTTACCCCAGTTGTTAAGTACAGATTCATAATGTTTTGACTACAAAAAAAAAATGAAACTATAGTTCTAGAAAGTTTTTACACTGATGTGAAAAATAAAAACATAGACTTTAAATGCATGAAAAGTCATGTCACAGTTCAATAAACTTAAAATTCCTAGCATCAAATAACTTATTTCACAGAAAAAAGTAATGTTTCTGTTATAAAATAACATGTGAAAGTTTTTTCCCCCCAAAGAGACCGTATATGTCCAGCAACCGAGAAATGCTACCCAACCATCCACCCTTAAAACCTTGCAGCAGGAGCACTCTTTGGTGGCAGGAAAGCTCTGAAAGTCTTGACACCCAGACCACTGATTTTTTACATCTCTGCTAGAGCCATCAACTGTCTGGTGTTTTGGATACTGACTGGGTAGCTGTTATATCTGGTGCAAGATATATCATATATAGCTAAGGCTATTACAGCAGTGATCAAATGAACTGTTAAAAAGAGATTATTAGCAGGGCATATAAAATGTTGCATGATAACTGTAAGAATGAATCAGAGAATGTTAGAAAAGACTGGGAAATAGACTGGGGTGGCAATATTCAAGGGAACAATGCGAGGACATCTGTATGGCTCCCAAATATGCAACAAAGTCCAAAAAGTTTAGAATTTTTTGCTTGGAAGTGTTTGTATAGGTATTTTTATACCCCAAGCAAACTTCATAGAACTTTTTTCAGGTAGATTGCAAATGTTAGAAGTGTTATGGTAAGGAGTGATATAAATATTTTTTTATGAATTTAACAGCTTGGCAGATTTAAAAACAAAATCAGAGTAGAAATGGCTATAACTAAGGAAATGGTTCTTTTGAGATGGGGTGTAGTGTTTGAATTGCCCAGACATAGTATGCTTAATGCTACTGGCTGCCAAAAAAAGCAATTATCAAAAAATGGAAATCAAAATCTAAACAAACTGTAATTGAGGTATGGAATATTGTAAAGGAGATAAAAGAACTGGAGGTGACATCTTTAGAAAAGGAAATGGGCAAATTACATACAAAAAATGTACTTATGTCACTTTTAAAAATGTCACATTTAAAAAAGATGATTAAAAATTTCAAATAAGATAATCATCCACATATTCCACAACATGCAATTAGACCTCAAATAGACCTTAGATACAAAAGGCTACAACAAACGCAAAATAAATAAATAAATAAATAAACATAGAAGACTGAGCCAATAAAGGCAAAGGGAAAGGGGTGGCTTTGATCTCTGACATATTCAAACATATGCACTGACATGTAACATCATTCATTTGATAGAAACAGAAGAGAAGGAGGTTAAACAAAACAAACTAAGGGAGTGGGAGACATGGAGAAGCTTACTAAATGCCATGAATGAAAAAGTATAAAAACAATTACGATACATGAAGTGGGTAAAGAGAACCACAAAATACTACAGGGAACAGAAGGGCGAGGGCAAAGATAGCAAAGAAAAATGAAGAAATCTGGAGGATAAGTAGAATAGCACAAGAGGAAGATTTGCTATGCAAAGGAAATGATTATGTTTAAATATTTAAAACAATGTTTTACTTATTACAGGAATGCAGAATACCAGAGGTCCAGTGGTAGAACTACTTTGTATTGTGGAATACCTGGAAAAAGAATACAGAGAAGCAACAAGAAATAGGGATAGACAGGAAGGGATGGCAGGGGAAAAGGAATGATGATGGAACCCTGTGGACAGTGGAATAGGTTAGGGAGGCAAAAGAAAAAAGAGACCTATGAAGTGTTCAGGAAACAAAAGAGATAACATTGAATACCAGAAAATGAGAAAAAGAATTGGGGAAGAGAGGATGTAAGGAAGATGCGGGATACTAACAGAAGAAAATTCAGGCAGTGAGGCACATGCAGAAAGTACACAGAGCGGGGGATTAAAGCCTGAGAATACTGCATAGATGGTATCTAACCCCTATGAGATTGGTAAAGGAAGCCAGGAATGAAGCTAGTAGAAGTTGGAAATGTCACTAGGAAGAAGCAGGAGTGATGGACATGTTCTGGAACTGTGGGTGGGCTGAAGAAGTCCGGAAGCAGGCACCGAAGATTTGAGGAGACATTTTTCAAAAGGAAGCAGAGCATTATTTATTTTATTTATTTATTTTACATTTGTTGAGCAAGATAGTCCAACTGGATACATGTCCATTTTCAGTGGAGGCCCGGGGAGAAAAGCTCCAAATAAAGCAAAACAAGACAATACAAACCTAATGGCATAGAACATGTTACAACATCAGATGCATAGACCATATTATTCCATAAGATACACACTTTTTCAGTATAGGTTCATAGGTTCATAGATTAGTACTAAGCTAACTGCCATTGTGAGCCATTTTAAGCCTAGCCAATTATCCCTTGTGAGTATTATTAATACATAGCTGTTAAAATATAATGCATCATACCTGGATAGATAGGTTTTAATAGAGTTTCAAGCATACTTAGAAATTATGTATGTGGGACATAAAGAATGTGGACAGCATCTGGAAAGAAAGAAAAATGAATATTATCAGACTACTGAATACTGAAGTTAAAACTATCATCATTTAAAACTGGAAGGAAACAAAAACAGTAAGGGAGCAATAATTACACAAGAGGTTCCTGGACATGGGGAGAAGACGGCAGAAACTGACTACAATGAGGAAAAGTGTGGAGGAAAAATGAAAAAGCAATGGAAACGGTACTAGAATACTACAATAGTGAAAATCAAATAAGGAGGAAGAAATGTGCAAACTCAAACATTTTAACAGTAACATTCAAGATTTGACACAGTTCAGCTGAAATTCCTTATCCTTCTGAAGCATTATTATTAGCTAGAGCCCATTTACATTCACTTTCCTGGATGCTCAGTGATGCTATGGTCCTTTTTGGATACTTTTACTATATACTGCTGCCATCTCTTCCTATTATCATCTGCTTTCACTAGGCCCCTTCCATCTTTGTCTTCTTTCATACCCATTTGTACTTGGAAGTGTCCCTTAATGTTTGTAGCTTTCTTGAAGAGAACTCTTGTTTTTCACATTTTATTTGTTGACATTTGAATACCAGGAAAGTTTTTTGAAACCATATAAGTTCATGCTAGATGTAGGGGAGTTACTGTTTATATCCAACCAATTCACATTAACATCACCTAGTAGTATTTTTTCTTTTGGAAATGTTAGGGATATCCAGTGTAGGATATCTTTCAGTATAGCTGTAGTGTCGCCAGAAGGGATGTAAAGGACAGTAATACATATTTGTTTGTAATTGTTTATTTTAAGAAAAGCAAATAAGAAGCTCTGCTGAACTAAATGTTATTATTATTTAGTTTATTATTTGTTCATTTACATTTGTTTACTGAGTAATGTCCAACTGGGCAAAATATTCCGTTTTCAGTAGGAGACCCGGGGAGACGTTTGTTGTCAGGGGAAAAGTGGTAGATGTTGGGAAACTTTAAAGCAATACCACCACCTTTTGTCTTTATTTGGTCATTGCAGATGATATTATAGCCAAAAGGTATAACTTTAGAGTTATTTATGCTGGCTTTAAGCCAAGTTTCAGTTACATTGAGACCATCAGGCTTATGTTGTGTAATCCATGCATGTAGTTCACCAGTTTTATTTCTTATGCTTCTAACATTTATTACAGCAAAAATGAAATCACCTGGGTTTTGGATTGGCTGTTGTTGGCATACAGAAGTGTGGGGGGTTGAATTTTCTTTGTGTTCATTGTGATAGGTGGGGCCAGGATTAGGGTGTATATCTCCTCTTAGAAAGATTTTAGTATATTGGAGAATTATACATAATTGTCTTTTGGAGAATATTCTTGCACTTAATTTTGGTTTGGTTTGAAATGGAGTTAATCAGATTATATTTGGAATAAGGATGAAGACCAATATTAAATAGTGGTTGGTGCAATGTGCAGAGAGTGTGAAGAGGAAGTATGGATAGGTGGTTGGGACAGAATTGGAGAGATATTGAGAGATATTATTGAGTCATGGTAGGAAGAAAGATGGCACAGTAGGAGGAGAAGAACAGAGGACAAGCTGCAGAGAAGGAAGCATAACTAAGTACAGGAATCTGTATTTTATAGATTTCAGGTAGTGGGGAAGTAACAATGAAAAAGGAAACTAGAAGCTGCAGGGGGTTCAGTGATGGTGAATTCTGAAATCTGGTAAAAGGTAGGTAAGGAGAGAAGTATTTTCTTTACAAAACGAGCTAAGTTGCTCTGGTATCTTCTTTGGAATGTAAGGAATAGAGTAGTATGAAAGGCTAGAGTATAATGATGTAGTCAAAATAAGAAGAAATTATGATTTATTTGGGAAAAGTAAAAGATGCAATGTGGAATAGATATGTACTATTAGGGAGGAGTGTAATTAAGAACAGATATAGTGCAGAGCAGTATGGGAGGGAGAAAGAAAGTTGGGAATGGGGCTAAAAATTAAATGGAGATAGGGAAATAGGAAACAAGAAACAGAAGTCTATTTATGCAGGTAGTAAGGTCATATAGGGAGGGTTTTGGAATAAGAGGCACAAGTGAAATGTGTATGTATGAAGTACAATATTAAGGTAAGAGAGGTTAAGTCAGAATTGAAGATAGTCAGTACATATCCAGTACGAAGCAAGTAATGAAGATATGCAAAGCAAAACAGGTTGTTCATCATTTCCTGAAACTAAATAACTGGCATTTGCAGTATAAACTATTGGTCAGTCAAACCTGATGGAATAAAATGAATGCACAGCAAAGTTCTTCATGATAAATGTGCTTAAATCATCATCTTCTTTCGGCTGTTCCCGTTAGGGGGTCGCCACAGCAGATCATCTGTTTCCATTTCTTCCTGTCCTCTGCATCTTGCTCTGTCACACCAACCACCTGCATGTCCTCTCTCAACACACCCATAAACCTTATGGCCTTTCTCTTTTCCTGTTACCTGGCAGTTTCATCCTTACTATCTTTTTCCCAATATACTCTGCATCCCTCCTCAGCACATGTCCAAACCAACGTAATCTTGCCTCTCTGGCTTTGTCTCCAAACCTTCCAACCTGGGCTGACCCTCTAATATACTCATTCCTAATCCTGTCCACCCTCATCACACCCAGTGCAAATCTTAACATCTTTAACTCTGCCACATCCAGCTCTGACTCCTGCCTTTTTGTCAATGCCACTGTCTCCAACCCATATAATATAGCTGATCTCATTACCCTCTTATAGACTTTCCCTTTCACTCTTACTGGCACCCGTCTATCACAAATCACTCCTGACACTCTTCTCCACCCATTCCACCCTGTCTGCACTCTCTTCATCACCTCTCTTCCTCACTCACCATTACTCTGAACTGTTGATCCCAAGTATTTAAACTCATCCACCTTCACCAACTCTATTCCCTGCATCCTCACCCTTCCTTTGTCCTCTCTCTCATTCACACACATATATTCTTAGTCTTGCTAACCTTCATGCCTCTCCTCTATAGAGCATATCTCCACCTCTCCAGGGTCTCTTCCACCTGTTCACTACTCTCACTACAGATCACAATGTCATCTGCAAACATCATAGTCCATGGGGACACCTGTCTGATCTCGTCTGTCAACCTGTCCATCACCATTACAAATAAGAAAGGGCTCAGAGCTGATTCTTGATGTAATCCCACCTCCAACTTAAATGCATCCATCACTCCAACCAGAGACCAAATGTGCTTAAATCATACAATGTCAAAATTCTTAGTAAACTTGTAGGAGCAGGGCCTTGTGGCAGAGCTTCTGCAGTATCAAGGTCAGATTC
The DNA here is from genome assembly GCF_019279795.1 of Protopterus annectens. Taxonomy (NCBI): domain Eukaryota; kingdom Metazoa; phylum Chordata; order Ceratodontiformes; family Protopteridae; genus Protopterus; species Protopterus annectens. The sequence goes on from NC_056726.1 coordinate 1,332,724,849, forward strand.
ATTTCTTCCAGGTCTTTGCATTACTTGCTTAAATATACCTGCTTATCTCATTTTGCTGTTCTCTCGACCTCTGCATTCTGTTGACATATTTTCCCTAGCTCCATTGTCTTTTATTCTAATTCTTTTCTTGGGCATTTCTAAAAGCATCTGCAGACAACCTTTCCACCTTAACCCTTTTCTATTGGAAATATTTGTTGCTTTCTGCTGAAAAATATCACAGGTACTCTATTAGTTGCCTTTGATTACTTAAGTCTGTTCTTCATATTCATATGAAAGGCTGTTGAGCTCATACCTGATTGGCCTGGAAGATTTTCCTGTTTTCGCTAATTTGATTCTAACATTTGTGAAGCTGATGATTTGAGCCACAGTCAGTTCCTGCTCTTGTTTTTGATGAATGAATGCAGTTGTGCCGCCTCTGACTATAAAATATATACTCAGTCTGATTCACTGTTGGACATAAGGTGATATCCATGTGCAAAGCTACCTCTTAGGCTGATGAAAGAGAGTTTTTATTCTAAATAGTGAATTGTTATGGCAAAGTTCTACCAGTTTATGTCCCACTTCATTTGACCATTACTAAATTTACTAGCAGTATAACATGCTGCTATTGCAGCAGCATGTGCATTTAACAAAAAAAGTTGTGTCAGACAACCCCTAAGGACAGGTTCAGTTCACCCCTGGACTGGCACCCATGTCTCTAATGAACAGAGGGTGCTGTAAATGCTTGGCCAGCCATGATATATGCTACATATAACCATTAAAATATATCCCTAAAAAGTAACATAAAGAGCACAACAATAAAAAAAAAAAAAAACTTGCTGGATACATTTGGAAAGCTTGGCTAGGCTTGCAATGGCCTTTCTAAGTTGTTAGCTTAGTATATACCTGTGAACCTGTAAACCTGTCAGGGTGTTTTGAACATTTACCTATGAGAATTTCAGCTGTATTGCAGGTAATGGGATACTAACTGCCATAGGCTCATGTAAACTGTTAAAAACAAGTGAAAACATATGAACTGCAAAGAGGTAGGCTGTTCCACACTGGCTGGAGTTCAAGCTCAGGAGAAATGCTATGCAGAATCTTGCCTGACATATTTGGACTCCATCTTGGTTGGATACAGAGACTTAAAAAAGAAAAAGAAGAAACTTAGTAAAGAGATAAACCTCCACGTGAAACTTTGTAGAATGGCTAGATACGTTTAATTTTATTTTGGAGGATAATTAATTTATTTTTAGGAGAAAATCCTTCATTTAAAACATAAGAAAATACTTTAGTTTAAGACATAATACGTAATTATCCTAGAATATCCTATTCTACTATACTACTGTTAATATTTAATATGAGACCTTAGCAACTGCCAGATACAGTGAGTAAGGAATAAATGCAGAGAGAAGGGAACTTGATAAAACTTATTCATTTAGAGGGGCCTGATAGATGGAATTCTGGCAGTATTAATGGCTAAATGGGGGGGGGGGGGGGTTATACCTCACCTTCCTAACTGAAACTTTGTGGTTATTATGCAGAATAGCAAGGTTCAGTCGAGCACAGTCAAACACCCTTCATATGAATGGCCTAGTCCAGCAAAAGGGTTGGGGCATCTCACCAAAACTTGGAGAATGGTGGCCGTAAGGTAAGAAAGATTGGAGAATGGTGGCTGTAAGTTAAGGAAGATTGGGGAATTGTCACTGCATGGCAAAGAAGATTGGAGAATGCTGGTTGTATGGTAAGGAAGATTGGAGAATGGCGGTTGTATGGTAAGAAAGATTGGAGAATGGTGACTGTATGGCAAGAAAGATTGGAGAATGGTGGCTGTATGCCAAGGAAGATTGGGGAATGGTATCTGTATGGTAAGGAGGTTTGGAGAATGGTGACTGTATGTCAAGGAAGATTGGATAATGGTGGCTGTATGGTAAGGAAGACTGGGTAATGGTGGCTCTACGGTAGGGAAGATTGGAGAATGATGGCTGTATGGTAAGGAAGACTAGACAATGGTGGATGTATGGTAGGGATGACTGGAGAATGGTGACAGTATGGCAAGGAAGACTGGATAATGGTGGTTGTATGTCAAAGAAGGGAATAGTGGCTGTATGGTAGGGAAGATTGGAGAATGGTGGCTGTATGGTACAGATAATTGGAGAACAGTGGCTGTATGGTAAGGAAGACTGGACAATAGGATCATAGGATCATAGGAAGTTATTAGACTAATGGCCCTAGGGCCCTTACAAGTCTAGTCAAGTTCTACCCTTATTTCCATGGGTCTATATTAAATCATTGAAAGCTTAGAAAAGTGAATGATGATTTATTGACCTCATGTAAGTGAAAGCTTACAAACTTGAATGCTTAGAACAGCAATTTTTTGATTTTTTTCCAAGGGAAAAAAATTGCTGTTCCAAAAAAAAAAAAAACACTTAAAACATAACATAAAGTGGGGGGCTTCACCCCCCCCCCCCCCACAACCCGCTACTTAAATATACCAACTCCGAGATCGCACTACAGTGACAAAAACGGCAAAGTAACAGACGCGGCCAAGTGATTTCTTTCTCAGGGAAAGAATTTGCTTATATGCCGCTTTGTCATTTTGCCGTTTCATCTTTTCAAATTTGAACAAGACGCATTCAAAAGAATGCATCTTTGGTCATCTAATAGGAACCCATTTCCATGATCACCACCTATTGTCCTTGTCCAGGAGGGAGAAAGGTGGAATCCCCAGGGTGAATTAACGGTTACCCATCCAGTTGTCCAGATTGTATTTAAAGAGGGCCAATGAGGTGCTCTGTTTGACATGAAGTGGGAGTCTGTTTCAAAGGTGTGGTAACCTCTGGGAGACACATTATCCCTCCAGCAGGTTCTATTAATGTCACATACAAGGTTAAGGTCTTTAGAGTGAGTAACCCGTGTACCATTTAACATGACAGTATGCAGAATTTGCAATAAATCAGGGTCAGAGATTGCCTTATATGCAAGGCAGAGATTGCCAATGAGTAGTCTGTATAAAACAGAATAAAGTGACAGTGATTTCAGATGATCCACATAGGAAAGATGTTGAAGATCTTGAATTTTCCTTGTGAGGAACCTTTGTGGTCTCTTCAATAGCTGCAGGTGCTTGGAAAGGTACCTCCCAAAAGGGACATCATACTCAGTTATTGGCCTGATGAGGGAACAGTACAGGGAGGTTACAACTTCTTTTTTTCTGGAGGCAATGCCCTAACTTATGAGATGAGAAATATAGAATGCCTTTCTTACCACTGTGGAGACATGGTGGTCAAAGGTAAGGTGCTGTCAACCTGTTTGTCCAGGTCTCTCACCACTGAGCGCATACTTAAGGTGTTGCTATTCATGTAGTAGTTAGCAGGAACATTGCTTTTACCGAAAGGGATAGTAATATATTTTTTTGCATTGAGTTTAATGCCATGACTTTGGCACCGATCATTTGTTTGTGTGAGATCCTCTTGTAGGATGTTGACATAATTTGGAAATTGTATGACCACTCCCACTTTACGGTCATCAGCAAACCTTGTCAGCCACAGACATTTAGTTTTTGCTTGTACTTTGGAGAAATAGATTCCAAACAGTAGAAGTCCCAGGGCTGATCCCTGTGGAATACCACTGGTTAGAGGTCCGGTGTTGGAGGTGGATTCTCCTATTTTGACTATATGGGTTCTATCAGGGAGCCAGTTAGTGACCCATCTAATGATATAAGGGTTGATACCTAGCTGGGTGTTTTTGTCAATGATGTCTGAATGGGAGATAATGTCAAACGCCTTGACTAAGTCTAGGTAGGCTGTATGCACAGATTTCCCCTCATCTAGGACCTTGGCGACTGTCTCCAAGAAGTCCACCAGGTTTAGCAGGCATGTTCTCCCTTTGAAAAATCAAAACTGAGTAGGGTCAAGCATTTGGCGATTACCTATATCTTTGTTGATTCACTCCATGACCTAGATTGGCACACGAATATCATCAGGTATGTCCTCCTCAACAGAAAACTGTGCTGTTGGTTGGCTTGGAACACACTCTGGATGTCCTCTACAGCCAAACTCCACACATTTATAAGCAAAGAGAAGGACAACAGTCCTTTGCTGTTCATTCAAGAAGAGATTCTCAGAAACTGAACTGAGGTATTGGATGCCTGCTTCCATCCCGAGGTAGCCAAGGCAGATTATTCTATTTAACTAAGGCTTAAAGTGCTGAATCACAAACCAACACGTTAGTTTGTCTAGCTGAACAGTTTCCCAGTGCAAGCCATAAACCAGATTCATCCAAAATCCTTTTCCAAACAGAATTTCATGAGTTTTTCAAACTCCAAACTGACAACACTGGAAATTTGAAAGGTGTCAGGGGTTACTTCAAAGAAGAGAAGGATTTAGAAGCTACCTAGTGGGGAGAACTCTGACACTTCTATTCATGGGTAGATGAACTGGCATCTGTTGGCCATATGCTGTCCACCTCTTGCAAAGAATCTGAAACCAAGAACCCCTTATCTTATAATTCTCTCCAAAAGGATCTCTTGAGTACGTGACACCCTTCATTGGATAAAAAAAGTCTTACATTTGGATGCAAAACAGTACTAACAGGCCCAATTTAAGTACTGGACTTTCATCAGTCTGTATGAGCCTAAACATATTGCTGATGTTCATCATACCGATCACTGCTGCAGTGGCCTTAACTATATGGGGTTATATCCTGCCAAGGTTATAACAGCTGACCAGCTTCCAAAGTTTCAGGGCACCTTCCATGCATCCAAACCATCAGTCAGCTTGAGCTGGGCTGATGAAAAAAAAACCAGGTTTGAATGCCAAGCCCTTCAGCACTTTCCTAGCACCAAAGCGTATGCTCCTCTAAGGTTTTCAAGAATCGACAATCAGCTTGTGCTGTATGTTTGTTAGATAAGCTTGCTTTGGGGGGGGACTTCCATTTTAAAAATGTTTTTGGTTTATAACACAAGCAAGGTCAGCCAACTGCCGCTAAAATGTATAAAGTTCATCAAACTTTTAATGTTTATACACTCTTTCCAACATCTGTAGCTTTTGTTAAGCCTACTGCTGTTAAACATTTAGTTAATTCCAGACCTACCCTTTCTGATATAGATGGGAAGATTATTGATAAGTAAGGGAAAAAGTCTTTGCTTCTGAAACTTTGATTTTCAGAATTTTGAATTGTCATTCTCATATTTTAAAGTTTGTTCAGACTAATTATGAAAGTATGAGGAATGTTTTGTCTGCATTTTCTTTTTGTGAGGAAAAATCTGATTTAAATAATTAAATTTTTCTATTGTACACTGCGGTGGTGGTGCTGCGGTAGCGTTGTCGCCTCACAGTATGAAGTTGTCCTGTTCGATTCTCAGCTAGAGCGTCTTCTGTGTGGAGACATGCGTAAATGGGCATACCTTCATTGAAGGTTGTGCATTGGAGCTGGCAACTTGGCACGTAAAAATCTACTGCCAATCATTAGCGGACTGGAGTTCCACTGAGGCGACCCCTAACCGGGAAAAGCCGAAAGACACAACAACACAACAAGTTTTTTCTATTGTACAAATCACTTCTCATTATTTACAGTGTGTGTATGACTCCATTGATACTTCTTCCAAGGCTATGGCCACTGCTACTGTTTTGATGAGGTTTGCCCGGCTACATTCTCAGAACCTCCTAGATGAAGTCAAAATGAGATTTAAAATTCTCCTTTGGTTAGATATTTAGTTTTTGGTCCTTCTGCTGCAGAGGTGATCATATAATGTGATGAAAAGGGAAAGCTGATACAGGGAATCTCTAGGATTTTTCTGCCATCTTTTTTCAAATTTTCTAAGGGATTCTCAAAACCCTCATCCAATTTTGGCAAAAAAATGAAAAGTCTCAACAAAATCAGGTAAGCATGTATTTAAAAATCCGCAAAAATTCGCGAAGTATCTGGAACTGGAAGAGAAATCCAAGCAAAGAACAAACAACTGAGAAAGAAGCCAAAGACCACAACAAATGAATCCAGCAATGGTAGAAGCCACTCTAATGTACAGTTGTTTTATTTATTTATTTATTTATTTGTTTATTTATTTATTTATTTATGTAACATTTGTTTACCAGAAAAGTTTGACTTGGAACGAGCCAATTTTCAGCAGAGGCCAGAGGAGAAATTCTCCAATGCACGTCGTTGTAATGTGGTAGGAAACTGAAGCACCAGGTGGAAATAGGATTACCATGTTTGTTGGGGCTAAAACCAGACCGAGGCCACACCTCTCACATCACCCATAACCCCACCCATTTCCGCCCAATCTCCCGTCCAGGTTCTGCCCATTTTGTAACACCGTTGTGATGCTAACTGATGGGAACATTCTCTTTTTCCATTGCTGATCCCTGATTTCTGCCAACTTACTATGCTTTTCTGTAAAAAAATCATAGTGACTCCACTGATTTTACAAACTGTGATAGTCAGTTTCCTTTCTTGAAACAGAATACTGAGTTTGTACAGTATTTTCCAGACTACTGGACAATCGGTTTGATTTCCTGATAGTCCAGAAAAAAAACAGATAGGTGGCAAACCTAGGAGGAAACCTACATGATTACAGGGAGGACATACAGACTCCACACAGAAGGCACCCCAGCCGAGAATCAAACTGGAGTACCTCTTGCTGTGAGGCAACAATGCAAACTGCTGCACCACTGCACTGTCCATAGATGACATGTTTAGAATGTTGTAGAAAGAAACAATGCTTTATTGGTAAAACCACAGCAATTCATGGTTAAGCGCTTTCACTCAAACATAGATTTCTTAAGAACATGAAAACTCCTTTAAACACTAAATATAAGAACTGAGAGAAGTAAATCCACACCCCGAAGAACTATCAATCAACAGACAGGCTGAACAAAGCCCAGGAAAATTGCTAAAGGTGTACACATACCAAAAAAAAAAAAAAAAACACTTCCACATTACACCAAGTAAAAATGGCTAAACACAAATCTAGGATGACATAGTACTACAGAAAGCCATTACAGACCAGTATGGTGGTGTGGACACACAGATTTACAGGAAGCCCACTTTCTGTAATTTTTTTTTTTGTTGTATGCAAGCTGTCACCTTTTCCATCAAAAGAAGAGGATTGTGAAAAGCAAACATCAGTATTTCTCACCTGATATCTGACAACATCAACTGTTCAGCACAGTTTAACACCCTCAAATCTATGTTTGTGGAAACAGGGTATCCTGAAACTGCTCTTTGGCTTCCTGGTCAGTTATTTGTTTTATAGGTTCATAGGTCCATAGGTATGTACTAGTTTATTGGCCCTAGGGCCTATATAAACCTAGCCAAAAAGGTACCCTGGCTTTCACCATCCAAGAAAATTATTTTTCTGTGCCACTATCGAGCAGAGCCACAGAAGTGATCCCCAGGGCGAATTTCCTATTTCCCATACAATTATCAAGATTTTTTTTGAAGAGTGCTAATGAGAAGCTTTGTTTGATATAGATAGGTAGTTTGTTCCAGAGTATGGGGAGTCTTTGGGACAGGAATCTATCCCTCCAAAATGTTCTGTTTATTGTGGTGACCATATTTAGGTCACTAGAGCATGTGGCTTGGAAGGATTGGGATTTCTTTAATTGGAGCATGTCCAACAGCTCTGGGTTTGACATAGCTTTGTATGTTAGGCAGAGATAGCCTCTGAGTAGGCAATATGCGATGGATTAAAGCTGGAGTTTTTTGAGACGGTCTGCATAGGGCATCTGTTTGAGGCTGGTAATCTTCTTTGTGAGGTATTTCTGCAGCCTTTCCAGTTGTTGTAGATGTCTTGTGAGCATCTGTTTGAGGCTGGTAATCATCTTTGTGAGGTATTTCTGCAGCCTTTCCAGTTGTTGTAGATGTCTTGTGAGGTATATACCAAAAGGGGTATTGCACTCTATAATGGGTCTAATGAGTGACGAATAGAGGGGAACAATGACCTTTTTTCCTGGATGAGAAACCTTTTGTGATGAGGTATGCCACATAGAAGGATTTTCTGACTACTGTGGCAATGTGATTATCAAAGGAGAGACTAATGTCCACGTGTGTCCCAAGGTCTCTTATCACACTTTTGGTGTTAAGTAGACTACCACCTATGTGGCACTTCATGGGTACAGAGTTTTTACCAAAGGGGGTGACAATGCACTTTATACATTTAAAAAGAAATGCCAAGGGGATACCAAATGGAATTCTGGAATCTCCCAAAACCAAGGGCAGTTCAACAAGTCAGAATGACTACTTAAGGGATCTTCTGTCCCCCAACCCCTCCACATTAGCATCCCCTCTTCCCTTCCAGAATGTATGAATCTCCACTTTTCTGTTTGGCAACAGATAGTTCTAGAAAATGAATTCTGAAGATCATTCATCAAGGTTACAGATGGCAGTGGGAGAAAATTCTATCTTTCCAAGGGTATTCCCTCATCCAGCAGACAAGACTCTTTTATATCTACCTGTTCTTCTGTGTATGCTGTCTCCGGGAGTGTTAGAACCAGTTCCTCCTTCCCAGATAGGAAAGGTTTTAACATGGATGGATTTAGTGCCGAAGAAAGAAAATGTTTGGAGACCAGTTCTGGATCTTTCTTCGTAAATCTGTTTGTGATGGTGCCCAAGTTCAAAATGATGTCACTTCACAACCTGTTGCCTCTTCTTCCTCTTTCTAGTTTTGTGGTAACACTAGATTTAAAGGATGCTTATTATCACCTTCCTGTTCATCCAGACTTTAGGCATTTCTTACGACTTTTTATGTCAGGGCCACATTATCAGTTCTCTCCCTTCCCCTTTTGACTATCTACCGCACTAAAACTGTTTACAAAGTGTTAACTCAGTTACAGCTCATTGCAGGCTACAGGATATCCACATTTTTCCATATATAGACAACTTGTTTATCTTTGCAGAGTCTTTTTCAAAGTGTCAGGAATCTCTCACTTGGGACAGATTTTGATCCCTGCAAGGGAATACCTTGGATTTTAGTTCTCGTGACATGTATGATTCTCATGATACCCTTGCAAGACTCCACATGAAAAAAATACAATGGTATCTGAAATCTCATTGGTCCCAGTACTAACAACCTTTGTCTTTTCAAATGCCAGTGCTGGGGTTTGTAAGAAGAGAAATCAATTGGTGAAGACTCCAAATGTCCTTAAAATCCAGGTCTTCCCTTTTCCTTCCCTGTTCCAAAGTGGTTAGTCACCACAGATGCCTCAGATTTTGCTTGTGTAGCAGTTTGAGGATGAATACAAGTGCAAGGTGTGTGGAGCACCAAGGACAGATTCAAGCACATAAATGTAAAAGAGAACTTGCCCTGATCAAGGCACTCTCTGAATCACCTTTGATCACTGGGACCTCTTCAAGTTATTGCAAACAATACCACAGACATTTGGTACATCAACAAGCAAGAGGGAACCATGTCATAATCTCCTTTGCAAACTAGACATGTTAGCTTGGGATATACAGCTTAACAGTACAATCTCACTCTACAGGATTCCTACATTCCTTCAGAGCAAAGCTCTGTGGCAAACAAGATGAGCAGCAAGGACAGACTCTCACAAATGGAAACTATGTCTGTGGTCTTTCAAGATTTGATCAATCTGCCGAGAATTCCTTGAGAAGACCTCTTTGACTCCTCTCTGAACAATCAGTTGGCAAAATTCCAGAACCCCATGCCAGTAGGCCTGGAAGACAGAAGTCTTTTGTTTTCCTTTGACAGAAATGCTCCTGTATGCTTTTTCACACTTTCAAGAATACTTCTGTAGATTCAGATGGAATCACCCAAGATCATTGTGGTGACTTCCTTCTGGCCCAGGCAGCAGTGGTTCTCCCTTCTATTGGAAATTTGTAAGAAGCAATTACCACAAGCTTCCTCATAGACTGGATCCATTCTCACAAGATCAGGGTTGTTTGATGCACCCTGTCCCTTCTTATTATTCTTCTTCTTCTTTCAGCTGCTCCCGTTAGGGGTCGCCACAGCAGATCAACTGTTTCCATTTCTTCCTGCCCTCTGAATCTTGCTCTGTCACACCAACCACCTGCATGTCTTCTCTCACCACATCCATAAATCTTATCTTAAGCCTTCCTCTTTTCCTGTTACCTGGCAGCTTCATCCTTAGCGCCTTTTTCCCCAATATACTCTGCATCCCTCCTCAGCACATGTCCAAACCAACGTAATCTTGCCTCTCTGGCTTTGTCTCCTAACCTTCCAACCTGGGCTGACCCTCTAATATACTTATTCCTAATCCTGTCCATCTCCATCACACCCAGTGCAAATCTTAACATCTTCAAATCTGCCACGTCAAGCTCTGACTCCTGCCTTTTTGTCAATGTCACTGTCTCCAACCCATATAACATAGCTGGTCTCACTACCCTCTTGTACACCTTTCCTTTCACTCTTACTGGTACTCGTCTGTCACAAATCACTCCTGACACTCTTCTCGACCCACTCCATCCTGCCTGTACTCTCTTGTTCAGCTCTCTTCCACACTCACCATTACTCTGAACTGTTGATCCCAAGTACTTAAACTCATCCACCTTCGCCACCTCTACTCCCTGCATCCTCACCATTCCTCTATCCTCCCTCTCATTCACACACATATATTCTGTCTTAGTCCTGCTGACCTTCATTCCTCTTCTATCTAGAGCATATCTCCACCTCTCCAGGGTCTCCTCCACCTGTTCCCTACTCTCACTACAGATCGCAATGTCATCTGCAAACATCATATTCCACTGGGACTCCTGTCTGATCTCGTCTGTCAACCTGTCCATCTCCATTGCAAATAAGAAAGGGCTCAGAGCTGATCCTTGATGTAATCCTACCTCCACCTTAAATGCATCCATCACTCCCACTGCAGACCCCACCGCTGTCACACTACCCTCGTACATATCCTGTACCACTCGTACATACTTCTCTGACACTCCCGACTTACTCATACAATACCACAACTCCTCTCTAGGCACCCTGTCATATGCTTTCTCTAAATCCAATAAGACACAATGCAACTCCTTCTGACCTTCTCTGTACTTCTCCATCAACACTCTCAGAGCAAACACTGCATCTGTAGTGCTTTTTCCCTGGCATGAAACCATACTGCTGATCACTAATCATCACCTCCCTTCTTAACCTAGCTTCCACTACTCTTTCCCATAACTTCATGCTGTGACTGATCAGTTTAATCCCTCTGTAGTTACTACAGCTCTGCACATCACCCTTATTCTTAAAAATCGGTACCAAAACACTTTTTCTCCATTCCTCAGGCATCCTCTCACTTTCCAAGATTTCCTTAAACAATCTAGTTAAAAACTCCACTGCAATTTCACCTAAAAACCTCTATGCTTCTACAGGTATGTCATCTGGACCAACAGCCTTTCCATTCTTCATCCTCTTCATAGCTATCCTTACTTCCTCCTTGCTAATCCACTGCACTTCATGATTCACTGTCCACACATCATCCAACCTTCTCTCCCTCTCATTCTCTTCATTCGTCAACCCCTTAAAGTACTCTTTCCATCTGCGCAACACACTCTCCTCGCTTGTGAGTATGTTTCCCTCATTATCCTTTATCACCCTTACCTACTGCACATCTTTACTAGCTTGGTCCCTCTGCCTAGCCAATCGGTACAGGTCCTTTTCTCCATCCATAGTGTCCAACCTTTTACACAACTCTTCATACGCCTTATCCTTAGCCTTTGCAACCTCACTCTTTGCCATGCACCTCATCTCCTTATACTCTTGTCTACTTTCTTCATCTCTTTGACAATCCCATTTCTTCTTCGCCAACCTCTTTTTCTGTATACTCTCCTGTACTTCTTCATTCCACCACTAGGTCTCCTTGTCCTCCTTCCTCTTTCCAGATGTCACACCAAGCACCTTTCTATCCATCTCTCTTACTAGCTCTGCTATAGTTACCCAGCTATTCGGTAACTCTTCACTGCCACCCAGTGCCTGTCTTAACTCTTCCCTGAACATCACCTCACAATTACCCTTTTTCAATTTCCACCATTTGATCCTTGGTGCTGCCCTCACACTCATCCTCCTCTTCTTGATCACCAATGTCATCCTACAAACCACCATCCTATGCTACCAAACTACACTTTCCCCTGCCACCACTTTACAGTCTGCAATCTCCTTCAGACTGGCCCTTCTACATAAGATATAATCCACCTGTGTCCATCTTTTTCCACTCTTGTATGTCACTCTATGCTCCTCCCTCTTTTTAAAATATGTATTCATCACAGCCATGTCCATTCTTTTCACAAAATCCACTACCATCTGACCTTCTGCATTCCTTTGCTTAACACCATACCTACCCATCACTTCCTCATCCCCTCTGTTCCATTCACTAACATGCCCATTGAAATCTACTCCAATCACCAGTCTTTCACCCTTGGGTACAGTCATCACCACTTCATCCAACTCACTCCAAAATTTTTCTTTCTCATCCATCGCGCACCCAACTTGTGGAGCATATGCACTAACAACATTCATCATTACACCATCAATTTCCAGCTTCATAACCATCACTCTATCCGACACTCTTTTCACCTCCAAAACACTCTTAGCATACTGTTCCTTCAGGATAATGCCTATACCATTTCTCCCTCCCATCCACACAATGATAAAACAATTTGAAACCACCTCTGATACACCTAGCCTTGCTCCCCTTCCATCTGGTCACTTGCACACACAATATACCAACTTTCCTTTGGTCCATCATATCAGCACCCTGTCCCTAATCAACTTTAATTAACTGCCTGGATTATAGGGGCTTAATTCCCTTTGACAACTCCTTATTGAGGATGTGCAGCAGGTACTAATGGAGTCAGGAAAGCCTGCTACTAGAAAATTGTAAATTAACAAATAGAAAAGGTATTCTAGTTGGTGCCAACAACATAACAAGCACCCACTGAAGGCTAGTTCTTTGGGTTTTACAATATTTTATGTGAGTTACTGTTCTACGGTTTTTCTTACTTCTCTATCAAGGTTCATTTATTAGTCATTTCAACACGCCTGTCCATGAATCCTCCTCTTTCAATGTATTTTCATGTAAAAATATTTTGAAAGTGGTTTTGCATAACAAGCCTCCACAAAAACAATGGTCCCTACCTTGAATGTCCACAGGCAACTTGAGTACCATCTTGATAGAACTAAATATTTCATCTCTTAGGATCAATTGTTCATTTCTTGTGATGGTAGGAAGAAGGGACAACTTGTGTAAAAGTAGACTATTTCCAAATGATTGCCTAAGTCTATTTCCTTTTGTTATACTCACCACAACAAAAGTATTCCAGGCAGGGTCAAGGCTCACTCCACAAGGGCCTTGGCTTTATCTATGGCTTTCTGGAATGGGTTGGATTATAGAAGTATTCTAGAAGCAATAACTTGTCATTTGTACATACTTTTACAAAGTAATATATGCTTGATTCTTGCTTCTAGATCAGGATTTGCTAGGATCATTTTCCAGGGACCCCTGTACTCTTCTACTTCCACATCCCCCGAATGTAGTAAGCCAGGATAATTTATCCATGTAGCTAAGGCTACTGCAGCAGTGAACAATGTGATGAACATAGTACAACTCTCTAAGTAAACTTTCTATAACAACAGATGTTTGAATGATCACTACTGCAGTAGCCGCTCCCTGATGAGAATAATTATTTTTTTGTTGTTTTGAGCATTGTCCTTTCAAGGCTCAGCCTCCCTCCTCTATTGGCATTGAAGCTCTGAAGGGCTTAGCACCAAAACCTGATTTTTTTGTCAGCTCAGCTTGAGCTGATTGACCGTTTGGTGCATGGAAGGTGTCCTGTAGCTTTGGAAGATTTCCGGCTTTTATATCATTGGCAGGATATAACCCCCATATCGCTAAGGCTATTAGAGCAGTGGTCACTTGAACATCTGCTGTTATCATAAGTTTAATTACACAGCTGTATTTTCCTGCAGTACTAGATATGCTGAAATCTAACTGACCATTGTATAGGGTTCAGGAATCAAAAAAAATTCTTATACAAGAACCTTCTTTCATCCCTTTCCCAATGAGAGGGAAAGGAAAATTGCTAATCACTTTGGGAAAACAGACATATTTAATTTTTCCTATTCTGTCTTTAATGCCCATCAACTACTGGGCATGAAATCTGAAGTTTCAAGAGTATCTCCTTAACAGCTAAAGTCTAAGGCAGAGGGGAATCAAGAAAAGGACATAAAAACAAGATGCTTGTCTATGCGTCCTTTTTATCTAGGCTGTAAATCACTCCACACATGTGCCTATCATGCACTAGATACTAAATGCATCGTGCAGAACAGTAGCTGCAGGGTCAGTGATTTGTAGACATCTCTGGCTGAGGGGCTGTGTGCATATCTCACCAGTCTATGCTGCTGAACCTAAAAAACTCTTCAGCCTCTGACAGACCATGAGAAGATAAAACTACATAATGCCCTGTGGATAAGGACCTCCTCTTCATATCCACTTATCTGGGAAAGTCAAGGCTAGCAGAAAAAGAGAATTCCATGCAGCAGGTCTAGCAATTTTTTTTTTTCATTCCCAGGTTATGAAACAGAGCTGCAACTACCTCTCTAAGGACTTGCCACTGGTAATATTCTCAAGCAATGTAACAGACTTCAGTTCAAGAGCAGATCCTAACTTTTCGGAGATTATCCCTGCCCTCAAGGAGCAAATTCTCCTAAAGAGAGTAATGACCAATCAGACCCATCTTCATATAGATCCATTTCAATTTTAAGCTATAATTATAAAGTGTTTATGTGTATAATAGCTACAGCAATGTAAAATGTGCTGTCAGAACGGATAGATATGGATCAATGTGGTTTTGTGGAGGGGAGGCAAACATCTGACAATATTAAAAGAGCAATGTTGACCCAGAAAGAAGCACAATGTAAGGAAATGCTGCTGTTGTTCCTAGGTATCCATACAGAGAAAGCATTCAATAGTCGGCTAGGAGTTTATGAGTAGGTCAATGTAGCATTTCCATTCTATAATAATATAATAGGGTTAATTAGAAGGTATAAGAAGGGCAAGAATTAAGGTGGGAAACTTCCTCCCTGGAAAAAATAAGTCTGAGTAGAGAAACAAGGCAGGAGTGACCTCTTTGTCTTTTGTCATTTGCTTTATATTTAGAGCCATTGATAAATAAAAATAAGAAACACACATTCAAAGATATAAATGCAGATGTTATTTTGTACTTGAAAAATCCAGAAAAGGGCATTTCTGTATTATTGAACTTTTTGATATAGTTTCAGGTCTTTCCAAGACAGACTATTATTAAAGACAAAACAAAAGCTATAGCCTTGAATTATTATCCTTTCATGGATTGGTTCAGAAATACTGTACCTATATTTATGGGGAGGTGATAAGATGAATTACTTAGGAGTATGGATAAAAAGGGATTCTGTTGTTCTGCATTTATAGGAAGAGACTAATCAAACATAATACAAAAATGCAGAGACTGGTAGGTCTTGATTATGGACATGGACAGCAAAATACAAGCAGTGAAAATGTTTTTAGTCTCTTTAGTTTTATACACAGATCAGGCATAATTTTATCAATCAGAGGAGAGTTTGTGGTTGATTATTAATAAAGGGTTGAAGAAATGTATTTTGGGAAGAAAAGAAGGCAAGGGTTAAGTGGGATAAGTTAATTTACCCGACAGAGCTAGATGGTTTAGGGCTACCTGATTTGAAAAAATACTTTATAACTACACAGTTAGGGCTCATATACATACCATATGCAGAAGGTTATAAATTAAAGTGGAAATGGATGATATTGAAACAGGAAGGGGGTGAACTAGATTTTGTATGTAGTTTCCTAACGAGAATAACAACAACCATATGGAATATATGTGTACATATATGTGTGTGTATATGTATGTGTGTATATATATATATATATATATATATATATATATATATATATATATATATATATATATACATTCATATTCATAAAGTGGCAGAAAGTATTATAAAAACTAAGCCAACACAGGGATGAAGAAAAGAGATTTTGCTAGTCGGATTGCCTGGAATTAGGGGTATAGAAAATAGTCAAGAAGATGCTGGAATTTACTAGAGAAAATTAACAAAGGAATGGAGATATTTGGAGCAAATACATATTCGGTGCAATGTAATGGAGTGGGTTGAGGCCAAGCAGATGTTTGGACTGCAGGGTAGAAACTGCCTTCCTAAAAGGGATTAATTTCAAAGTATAGGCAAAAAGAAAGGGATGGGAGAATGCTAAGTGGATGACCAGCTCTGGTGGAGCTATTGCTTCAATCTTAAGAGATTAGCTGCTGTTAAAAAAAAGGATTGCTAACAGGGCATATAAAGTACTGAATGATAACTATAAGAATCAATCAAGGAGGTTAGAAAAGGAGTAGAGATCGCAAAGACAATTTACAAAGGAACAATGGGAAGAAATATATATGACTTCAAAGTATGTAAAAAAGTCCAGAAGGTTTGGGACCCCAAGCAGACATCACAGAATATTTCCTCTGGCAGACAACAAATGCTGGAGGTGTAATAAGAAAAAGATAGGTTATTGGGAACATTTTTTCCAGGAATGTAAGAAGCTGGAAGATTAAAAAAATAACTTGCTGTAGAAACGTTGCCATAAATGTTGGGGATCAAATGGTTGTAACTAAAGAAATGATTCTTTTAAGCTGGGATCCAGGAACTGAATTGTTTTGACATACTAAGGACTTACTATGGTTATTGCTATTTGTTACCAAAAAGCTATTACTAGAACATGGAAATCAAAATCTAAAGCAATTGTAAGTGAAGTACTGAATTTAGAAAGGGGATAAAAGAATTGGAGGTGGGATCAATATAAAAGGGAAGAACAAATTACACAGTAATAAATACATTTGTGGGAATTATGTTTAGGGATGGCAGGAGCAATTTCTGTCATGTCAGACTTGACTGCGGTGGTGCTGCGGTAGCGGTGTCGCCTTACAGTAAGATGTTGTCCTGTTCGATTCTCAGCTAAAGCGTCTTCTGTGTGGAGACATGCGTGAATGGGCGTACCTTCATTGAAGGTTGTGCGTCAGGGCTGGCAACTCGGTACGTATAAATCTACTGCCAATCATTAGCGGACCGGAGTTTCGCTGTGGCGACCCCTAACCGGGAAAAGCCGAAAGACACAACAGTGCATATCACTTGAAATTAATGAGAATTATCACTATGGCTTGTTTTGTCTATTAATGTTGCAACTATGAATTAATAAAAATGTTTAAAAAATGAATAACTTCTTCTAGTTCTGACTTTATATTGGACTTCCTAACCAAAGAGCCATAGAAAGTGTACAACAAAGTGAAGAAAATACTGGGTTCTATTCAAGACTCTTTTAGTACTAACAAATTATGGGACCTGCAGGCCTCTCCTAGAACTTTCATGGCTAAATAAATTCCTGTTAGTACCAACAGTCCAATACTTACACTTCAATGCCTACTACCTGCACTATATTTGCTAGTAGTCATTGTCACCTTTTAGCTAAAGATTGCCTGCCTCTACATTCCTATTGCAAAGGTGCACAGAAGGTATTTAAGATTCAAAGCAATGAGGTTCACGTCCAGATCATTTCTCTGCAATTAGGCTTGTCTACTGCACCCAGGGTTGTCATAAAGTGCCTGACTAAAGCACTAGCCTTTGGTAACTTTAAAGATGTACAGATTTTCCACTCACTGGATGATTGTCTGATTCAGAAATAGAGAGGATTCATAAGGTCTTACTTTTTACCCTGTGGTCTACTCCTGTCTCTGTCATTGTCTCTCTCTTTCTCTCTCTCTCTACTTCTCCAAGTCACATCTGAGTCCTGCAAGAAAAGTACTGTTCCTAGGGACACTGTTGTATAGAGAACAGCACAAAGCCTTTCTCCTTGAAGACAAAGTATTCTTTCTCACACTTTCTTTCAGGACAGTGTTATATAAAAAACACGGCAACAGCAAGGCAATTCCTCAGGATTCTAGGACACATGGCCTCTTGCATACTAATGACCTCTCTACTGAGACTGCATATGAGAAAGTTATAGTGGTAACCAAGGAGGAGATGGCACAACATACTCGGCAAAGTGTTAAAAAGCTGTGCTGATCAACTATGCACACCTCTCTTGCCATGGCAAAAGTATCCTCATGCTACAAGAAAACTAACATCATCCCACTACCTAAGAAAACCACTCCCTCCAGCCATAATGACTACAGACCAGTCACTCTGACATCCACTGTTATGAAATGTTTTGAGTGGCTGATCAACAAGCATCTTTCATCATGCGACCTCCTGATTTTGACTCTCTGCAGTTTGCGTACAGAGCTAACAGATCTACGGCTGATGCCATGTCAGTAGCACTACGCATCTCCCTTGAGCATTTAGAGGGCAAAGACAACTATGTGAGGATGCTGTTCATAGACTTCAGCTCTGCATTTAATATGGTGGTACCAATGTAACTGATAGAAAAACTGGCATATTTAGGTATCAGTAAACATCTCTATAACTGGCTCCTGGATTTCCTGATTGAGAGACCACAGAGGGTGTCTTCAGGTAAGAACAAATCAAAGTGCATCACAATTAACACCAGGGTTCCATAGGGATGTGTTCTCAGCCCACTGTCCTTCACCATCCTGACCCACAACTGCTATGCTAAGCACAAGTCCAACTATATCATCAAATTTGCTGATGACAACATAGTCATGGCGGTCATCACAAGGGAGGATAAAAGGGCATACAGAGAGAAGGTGGAATCTCTGATCAGTTGGTGTGAGGGGAACAACTTTGACCTGAATTTAAGCAAGACCAAAGAGATTATCATCAATTTCAGCAAAAGGAAAACAAACCATCCATTGCTCAGGATCAATGGTGCGAGCATGGAGAGGGTTAAGAGTACTAAATTCCTGGGTGGACACATATCAGAGGATCTCTTGTGGTTGGGAAACACCAGCCAACTGGTCAAGAAAGTGCACCAATGCCTCCACTTTTTAAGAAGGTTGAAAAAAGCTAAGCTTCCTCCTCATATTTTTTCCAACTTGTATAGAGGTGCAATAGAGAGCATCCTCACCTGCAACTTCAAAGTGTGGTTTGGAAATTGTTCAGTTACAGAAAGGAAGGCACTACAAAGAGTGGTGAGGGTTGCAGAGAAGGTAACAGGTTCCAGACTTCCATCGATACAACATCCTTTTTCTTCTAGAAGCATCGAAAAGGCCACCAAAATAATACAGGACAACACCCTTCTTGCGCATGGCCTATTTAAGCATTTGGCATTGGGCAGGAGATATCATAGCATCCACTGCAGGACTACAAGATTCAGTAATGGTTTCTACCCTACAATAATTAGACTTATAAACTCGGGCACTAGTCCCAGGGGGTCTGGACATAAAATAAATCAGTTTTTATTTATTTGTGCAATATATACTTACATATATTCCAAGTAAGTGCAATATTTATTTAGTATATCCTAGTCAGGATTATTAACTCACTCAAGTACAATATTAGACAAATAACTTAGGCATTTCAATCTGTAGTGTATTTCGTATTACTATTAATAGTGTAGTTAATTTAACTCAGGTAAGGGTATTCTTTTCATATATTAGTGTTGGCAAATGTCTGCTCTTTCTTGCATGCATTGGGAGTAGTATTGTATTTGTTAGTTATGTTTATTTCTCTACTTATATGTGTTGTTTCACTTTCCTTTGTAATCTCAAGAATTGAGCTGAGGCACATTTCATTTAGGCTACATGTGTGTAGTTCTAAATTACAATAAAGTTTACTTTGACTTTACTTGGACACAAGCACTCCCACTTTCTAAAGACTTCCATTCCCATTTTGACTTGTACAAAGAAGCTCTCATGGTTGAAGAATCACATACATCATAATCTTAGCTTAGGTTACCTTTCAAACTGTCCCCGGGAATTCAGATCCTCACCACAGACTCCACAGACAATGCGTGTGTAGTCCATGTAGGAGATTTGACAGTCCAGACCATGTAGGACAAGAACATGAAAAGGAAGCATGTAAAAGTAAAGAAAATGATGACAATTGTTCTATCTCAGGAAGCATTCAAACAGATTTGGACATGGAAAACCTGCACATCCTTATGGACAAATACTACTGTGATGGGGGGGGCACGTGGGGGGCATTCTTATATCCCATGCAGACTAACTATGCTTGGGGAGCTATCCCAGGAGTCAGGGTATCCTACATTCTATCTCAGGAGACTGTTTTAGCAGACAGACTGAGCAGGACACTGTCAGAACCACACAAATGGATGATGATCCGTGATGTCTCTCAGTATTTGATCCACAGGTAGGAGTGCCAGAAGTTGACATTTTTTGATTCTCTAGAAACAGACAACTCAGGAAGTTTTGCTGCAGGTCAATGGGTCCAGCAGTTTGAAAGATAGATACCTTTTCCATACCCTGGGCAGGTTTATTTCGTAAACTTTCTTTCTGATATTCCTGATTCCCCAGGGCACTGCAGAAGGTCAAGGAAGATAGTCCAGAAATGCTATTGACAGCCTCGCATTTGGCCCATACAACACTGGTCCTCCCTTCTGATGAATCTAGCAAGGTCATAACTATTATTGTTTCCTCAGCAACTGGACCAATTGACTCAGAAAAAAAGGGTACTTACTTTTCTCTCAACCTGAGCACTCTAGGTTCATAGGTTCATAGATGATTACTAGGCTATTGACCCAAAGTTTTTTTTAAGCCTAGCCATACGTACTCAGTATAATATTAGCGAAACCCAATATAAAGGATCTTGCCTAAACTTGAGATCTTAGTTAGCAATAACTGCCCATATATAGGAGGGTCATAAGTGAAATCCCTGACAGGAATTTATAGTTTCCCATTCAGTCATCCAGGCTACACTTAAATAGGGTCATAGAGGGGTTTTGTTTGAGTGCATTGGTAGCCAATTCCAGAGAGGTGGCAACCTCAAACAGACATATCTGTCTCTCCAGCAGGTCCTATTTATATTGCAGACCAGGTTAAGGTCCCTGGAGTGGGTGACCCTTGTCCCATTTGCCTTGTGGATGTACAGCATTTCCATTAGGTTTGGATCTAAGATTGTTCTGTAGGCCAGGCACAGGTCTAAGTAGTCTGTATGCTACTGAGTACAGTGTAAGTGACTTCAGTCTGTTAGTGTATGACATGTGCTGGACACCTTGAATTTTCTTGGTTAGAAATCTCTGAGGTCTCTCAAGTTCCTGCAGGTGCCTGGTAAGGTACATACCGATGTAAGCATTGTACTCAATTATTGGCCTAGTGAGGGTCAAGTCCAGGGGTGTTATGACCTCTTTCTCTTGAGACAATGCCTTTGCTAATGAGTGTGCAATGTAGAATGCCTTCCTTACCACAATAGACACATGGTGGTCAAAGTTTAGGCTACAGCCAACTTGCATTCCCAAGTCTCTCACTACTGTGTTGTAACTTAGGGTATTATTGTTTACATGATAGTCTGTAGGATATCACTTCTACTGAAGGGAATGATAATGCATTTTTTAGCATTGAGTTTGAGTCCATGGCTTTGGCACCAATCACTGATTTGTGTAAGTCCCTCTTAAAGTATATTGACATCATTTGGGTTTCAATGATTGCACCTAATTGGCAGTCATCAGCAAACTTATTCAGCCATAGACCTTCTATTCTGGTCTGAGAAGTATATTCCAAACAAAAAGGGGGGCCCAGCACTGACCCCTGTGGAACCCCACTGGTGACATGTCTGCTGGTTGAGGCAAAGTCCTTAACTTTGACTGTGTGTGATCTGTCAGTGAGCCAGTTAGCAACCCGCCTGGTGACATAAGGGTTGATATTCAACTGGGAGAGTTTATCAATGATGCCCAAATGTGGGATTGTTTCGAAGACCTTGGTTAAGTCAAGATAGGCTGTATGCACAGATTTGCCTTCATCTATGGCTCTGGTGGTGTCTTTGAAGAAGCCTACCAGGTTTAACAGACATGACCTGCCTCTGATAAAGCCAAACTGTGTCAGATAAGAAGGATTGAAAGTCACCTATATACTTATTTATAAGGTCCATGATGAATCATTCAGAGCTCGTCAAAGATTTGGCATGTATGGCTAGGCTTAAAAAGGCCCTTGTGGTCATTAGCCTAGTAAACACCTATGAACCTATGAACCTATTCCATGGCCTTACAGAAAAGGCTGGTTAAGCTTATGGGTCTATAGTTCCCAGGGTCTGTTATTGTACCTCCTTTATGAAGGGGGGGGGGGTGACGGTTGATGTTTTCCATTAAGCAGGGGCAAAACCAGTACTCAGGCTGTGGTTGAAGAGAGTATCTAATGGGGTTGTTAACTCATGTTTTAGACCATTTAAAACACAACTTGGGATGCTATCCATTCCTGTTGAGGCTGTGTTTTTGGCCTTGGAGAAAGCATTAATGACTTGCTCTTTGGAGATGCAAGGTGGGGGAAATGTAGAAGGAATGCTTTGTGGAATATTTGGAGGGGACAGAGGGGTGAAAATTTCACCAAACCTGTTGGTCAACAGGTTAGCTCTTTTCACAGGATCAGTGTGTGTGATGCCATCCACAGCTAGTTCAGCATATGTCTGGGTCCTACCTTTTAGGTTACAGATATAACTGAAGAATGCCTTATGGTGATCCCTAGCTATGGTTGCTATTTTTTTCAAAGTTGCCCTTAGAGGATTTTACAATTTGTCTTATTTGTTTGTTTAAGCAGTGGAGTGTGCTCTTCCAATGCTGGGACCACTTTTTTTATTCTTAGACAGCAACTTCTTCCTCTTGTTGTATAAGTTATTGATGCTAGATGTCTACCAGGGAGGCTTGTTTTTTCTTGTGGATCTTGTTTTGATCCTACCAGGTAATGCTGTGTCAATACTTTTGTGTAAGTGTTTTTACAGGACATTTGTGTATACCTTAGTGTAGTTGTCAATGCCATCTGTGGGAACAGGATCTTGGAAATTATTTATGCCATCCTTTATGAGGGTATAATTAGCTTTGGTGACATTTTTTAGCCTGATTTCACCTAAGAGTGGTTCAGGTGTTATTACTACTTCAAATGTGACTGATTAGTGATCAGATTTAACCAGTGAGGGTCCTATACTTGTGATGGTGCAACAGTTACCCATATTGGTGAGGACCAGATTCCAGAATATTTGAGCCCCTTGTGGGGTTGCATGCTATTTTTTTCCAGGGTATTAATGTTAACAAAGTCCAGGAACCTTTGTGGATGCACTATATTACACAAATAAGTTTCCCATTCAATGGAGGGATAGTTAAAATCGCCCATGACTAGAGTGTTTGGTTGCACTTTGATAGACTCAAGTAGGTCCAAATAAGCAGCATGGGTGTCTTGGTTCATTGAAGGGGGCCTATAGCTAACGATGACTTGAAGGGAGGGTCATACCCACAGTTAGTTGAACATGGAGCAACTCCATGGAGTTTTCATTTCTAACCAGTCTAGAGGTGTATTTCTCTTTAATGAAGACAGATACTCCACCTCCTTTGGTTCTAACACGTTCATTTTATTGTCTGAATGTGTGGAAGGCATTGTAGCCTTCAAGGCCGGGGTACTCTCTGTGGTGCTGAATCAAGTTTCTGTGACTGTACAGATGTCAACATCCTCCAGGCAGAGGAGTACTGCCAGAGAGTGCAGTTTCTGATTTAAATTCCTAGCATATAGCAGCATAACCTTTAATTTATTTGAGAGGGATATTTTCACATTGGAAATTTTGTTCTTGAAACCTTGCCTAAAAATGGCACTATGGGGAAGACAAGTGCCTTAGCCAGTAACGGAAAGCCTAGGCAGGTGAAGACCATCTCTGGCAAGGCAGAATGGTCTATCAACCATGTCATCCCAGACTGACAGGAACTTGATCCCCTTAGAATGACACCAGAAGTCAATCATTATTTGTTTATATTGTAGTACCATCTTAGGTAAGGGTAGAAAGGTGTTCAAGGCTAGGGACATACCTGCCTGGGACACATATTCAAAGAGCTCAATCATGTCTCTCATCAGATAGTCCAGTGAGGTATGTCTCAAGTCATTCACATCAACATGAACTAAGACAGAGTCATAACGGAACTTGTTGAGAGACTTTAGTGCATGTGTGATCTGATGGATCCTGCCATCTGACAGACAGCTGACTGTAATCTTCTCCTTGTCCATCCTGGTGAGTGGGACATCTGTGTGTCTCACAATGGAGTCACCTATGACTAAAAAAGTTGGTTTAGATGTGCTTTGCCTTGGGGGATTATTTCATGAGACATCTGTGCTTGCTTTTTATGTGTATTGAGTGCTGTTGGTCCTGTATTAGGTGTAACCTGTTTGTGTTTGAAAGATCTCTGGTATTTAGGTAGGTATCTGGTGAGTACCTCCATGTATGATGATTTATGTGTTGAGTGCATGGTTTGCGTAGGAGGTATAGTATGTGAGATGACAACCTGTATAGTGTTACAGTTCTGTGCGTGATTGACAAAGGATTCCAGATTGTTACTGTAGATGAACTCTCACAAATTGTACTTGGGTGATTTAGGAGTAGAGGGCTGTCAATATACAATAGGCAGTTGCTACACTTCCTCAAGATACCCATGTCAATCAGGCTAGCTGGAGAAATGGAGGGAACCTGACCAACTATAATGCTAGGTTAAATCCTGTTTTCACAATGGGGAGAGAAAATGGAGGAGTGTGGTATAACTGGGTGCTCTAAATGGGGTCTAAACTAATGGAGTGCTATATAAAGGGTCTATACTAGTGGGGGTTCTCTAAATGGCATGAGACTATTGTATATTTGGTGGTTTTGGGAGTGTTTAAGGGTCAAACGTGCAGCTGAGGTGCTCTCTGAGCAGCTAAGCACAATTTAAGGACGTTTTGGCCGGATTATGGGCAGCTATTAAGGGAAAATTTATCTACTGAAGTTTTTGGGTCTCTAACCACCAATGGTTATCACCACTGAGCAGTAGCGTGAGATGGTCCGCTACATGTAAACAGTTGAATACTGCAGAGCAATGGCTGCTCGCCTAACTCTGTGGAGCTGTGTTAAAACAGTAAGCAAACTGAATTAAACAATTCAATTGATAAAAAGCTCAAACGTGAGCCCTGTGCCAGCAACCTTAAGTCAGCTGAGTCCTAACTGCACTCTCCTGCCACAAGATTGCAGAGGTGTCCTCTCAACAAAAGATAGGTTGGCTTAGTGCTCAGTTTAACAAAGATTACCAGATTCAGCAGGTCCAAATCTAGTCTATGCTACAACATATCAACAAGAACAGTTTTAAAAAATAATCGGCAATATAGAAAAAATACAGTTTAAACGTGCAAACCACAGTATAAAATTGTTAGCAGAATGCAACAGATTACTTATATTGCACAGATGAATACAACAGAGCAGTGGCTGGTTGCCTAACTCTGTGGAGCTTTGCTAAAACAGTGACTATTTAACCAATAAAAAAGCTAAAAACTGAGCCATGTGCCAGCAACCTTCAATCAAATGAGTCCTAACTGCACTCTTCTGCTACAAGGGTGCAGGGGGGCCCTCTCCAATGAAACATAGCTTGGTTTGCTGCTCAATTTAACAAACAGAACCAGATTAAGCAGGTCAGAGTCTAGTCTATGCTACATCAGACAAAAAGTGCAAGAAATCAGCAAGAACAGTCAGTTTAAAAAAAAATCATCAATATAGCAAAACTGCAGTTTCAAAGTGCAAAATACAGTATAACGTTGTTCTTATGGTTAGCAGAATATAACAGATTCCTTGGATTGCACAGATGAATACAGCAGAGCAGTGGCTGGTCACCTAACTCTGCGGCTTACAGCTTGGATGATCTCGTGTTCCTCCCTCCAGGCGCATGTTTGCAGACAGTATGGTAAATATTATGAGGGAGCCTAGTAAATCAAGCACAAGAAAATCATACCATGCAAAGTGGAAGAGATTCCTCTCCCTCTGGTACTTTGTTACAGACCAGAATTCAAATTCAGTCTAACTTGTCTCCAGTTCTCAACTATCTGTCAGACCTTTACAAAGCAAGACTATTATGTTCCCCCTTATTGGCTCACGTTTCAACTGTATCAACTTGACTGTCTCTAGACACCCTTTCTTTTACTCACACTTATGAGTTAAGCAGTTTCTAAAAGGGTACTTCATCTCAGGCCACGTAAAAGATGGATTACTCCACTATGGTACCTTAGTTATTTATTGTAAAAACTCACCTGGAACAATTTGAACAGCTGCTCCCAGTCCCATCAAGAATATCTTCTAGAAGATGGAGATTTTCAGGGCTATGACTTTTTCAATAAGATTCTCCTAGTTGCAAGTCTTAATGTGTAAAGAAGTCTTTAGAATTCTTCACAAAGGGCCATTCTATGTACTAACCTTATTTATATGTACATGGAGGCGAAAAAGCTATCTTTTTATCAAGCCTTATCAAAATGGTTTGCTCACTATACTTGATTTAGTTTCTCCTTGCATGGAAAACGTGTCAATCCAAGATTTTCCTCTAGACCCATGGCAACCATCACAGCATTTTTTTTTTTGGGGGGGGGGGGGTAGTCAGTACCTAATTCATTTTGGAAGCAAAAAAAGTGGTCTTGTGTCTACACCTTCTCAAATATTCCAATTTAAATTTCATGTCTATGGCCAAGACTGGCTGATCCCTGGCCATCCTACAGGGCCTACTTTCTCAGGAAACCTAATTAAGGCCAGACACCATTTCCTTTTTATATTCTGTGAGTTTGTCCAGAAGTGAAGATTGTACCACTGAATGTTACAATGAACATAGCACATTTTAACTGAGGACCAGGGCATAATTGTAGATGTTCAAGTATATTCAATGTCGCAATCCCTTTTCCATTCAAAAATTTCCTCTGCTTTCCTTTGTGGACATCCTGTGGATGGTGTGAGAACCCTATTCAGCATATCCCTTATCTTGTGTTTTCCTCTTCAACTAGGCACACTACTTCCTCTGACCCTGCTTAGAATTCAGACAGGAGGATTGGTGCCCATATTGCCTCTTAGGAATACATTCCTTGGATGTGATGCCTAAAATAAATTTCATGTCCAGCCAGGGCAAGAAATGTATGAAGATGGTGCCAGCCAACCACTGATGTCCTAGGATATGACATGCATCTGGAGCGTTTCTCCCTGGGCCTCCACTGAAAATTGGCTTGTTCCAAGTCAGACTTTCCCAGCAAATAAATGTTAAATAAATAAATAAGTAAATAAATAAATATGAGTGGAAGGAAGTTGCCCGAGGCCAGTAGCGGGAAAGTAGAGCTTTAGATGTTGAGCTACCTGCCTGACCTCTGCACTCAGGAATCCAAGAAGAGATGACAGCAACAGGGAATATAATCAAATGAAAATTTCAGGTTGTAGCATAACCTAATGCAATGTCTGTCTAGTAATTTCAATACTTATATGTAGTACTAGATCAGTTGCATGATAAAAATGGCTTTATAGGATACACAAAAAACTGTCCCTTACTTGCAGCTATGAGTAGCATTCATGAAGCGGTAAACTTCCAGGCATTCACATCACAATGTAGATTTAATAATAACCAACTTTCTGATATAACCAGGAGGTGCTCCTAATGCAGACAGGTCACTGTGTCCTGTCTGCATTGGAAGCACTTCCTGGTTATATCTTTATACAAAAGAATCTAGCTACAGAGAAACTCTACACCAGATAAGCAAACTGCTGTCTTGTAACAATTAACTTTTCTGTTGTTTTAACTCTAAGCAAATTATTATTGTTCCTTAGCCAAATCATCTTTGTTGAAACTAGATAAGTAGGCCCAGGAGAAAATGCATAGCTACAGTGGGTGCATGGCTTGTAATTTAAAGGCCAGAGTGTTTAGTCTAAACTGGTTTGTTACAGATCTACATATTGATTGGATTGATCTGGGTTCCTTAGCTCTATATATCATAGGTTCATAAGTGTGTACTAGTCTAATGACCACAAGGACCTTGATAATGATCACAAAGGCCTTTTTAAGCCTAGCCATACATCCCAAATCTCTGACAAGTTCTGCTACCTTTGCGAAGTGTAAGCAGGAGCTTGGGAGATGAAGCATTTTCATGCAGGGCCTGGCAGAGGAACCATTACAGGCTGCCTGTGTCCATTAGAGACATAGGTACCAAAGCAGGGATGAATTTTCTGTACCCCATCCAATTGTCCAAGTTACACTTGAATTGGTTTAGGGAGGAACTTTGCTTCACATGGATGCAGAGCCTGTTCCAAAGAAAAGGTAGTCTTTTTGATATATACCTGTCTCTCCAGCAGGTCCTATTTATATCACAGGCAAGGTTTAAGTCTTTAGAGCGGGTAATTCTGGAGTTGTTTATTTTGCTGATATGCAGGAAGCCCATCAGAGTGGGGTCTGACAATGCCTTGTTTGCCAGGCATAGATCTCTGCTCAACAGCCTGTAGGAGACAGAGTACATGGATAGGCCCTTGAGGCAGTCTGCACAGGACATGTTACTTACTGCCAGTATTCTTTTAGTGAGGAACCTCTGTGGCTATTCTTATTGCTGGATGTGCCTTCTTAGGTACATACCAAAGGAGGCATGTACTCAATGATACCTGTGATGAATGCCAAATATCATGGAACAATGACTTCATTAGACCTAGATACCATACCTTTATTTATATGTTGCACAACATAGAATGATTTCCTTACTACTATAGACAAGTGATGGCCAAAGGCTAGATTACTTTCTATGTCTGTCCTCAAGTCCCTGACTACTGGGTCAGCTCTTAGGTGTATGTTGTCAATATGAGAGTTATGAAGGGTGGATGTCTTCCCAAAAGATACTAGTATGCATTTCTTGGCAGTTAGTTTTAGTCTATGGCTCTGACATCAGTTAGTTGTCTGTGTCAGACCTTCCTAGAGAACATTTGTGTCAGTGAGAGATTCTATGACTGCTACTAATTTGAAATCATCTGCAAATTTAGTCAGCCAGAAGCCTTTGACATTGGCTTTGTCTTCAGAGAAGCAAATACCAAAAAGGAACGGTCCCAGGACCAATCCCTGAGGAACTCTGCTTATTACTGGCCTCCTTGTAGAAGTGGACTCCCTAATTCAAACTTCCTGGGTCCTGTCTGTGAGCCAGCTGGCTATTCATTGAGTGACATAAGGGTTTATACTTAATCTTTTGAGTTTTTCACCAATGCCTAAATGGGCTATTGTGTCAAATGCCATGGGCATATCAAGGTAGGGAATATGAACAGTTTTTCCTTATATATTGCTTTGATGACCTTTTCAAAGAAGTCTAATAGGTTAACTAAGCATGACCTGCCCTTGACAAAACCAAATTGGGCTGGGTCCAGTTTTTGGAAGTTTCCTATGTCACTATTGATCATTTCCATAATAATCCTTTCCATGGGTATAAGACTAGAGAGACTTATGGATTTGTAATTTCCAGGGTCTGCAAATGGCCCTCCTTTATGCAGAGGGATGACTGTTGCTGAGCTTCATTCATGAGGCACAAATCCTGTTTGGAGGCTGCAGTTAAATAGCAATTCCAGAGAGCCTTCACTGTATGTTTTAACTATTGTTGGCTATTCTGACCTGTCTGCATTGGCAGCACTTCTTGGTTACATATTTAAACAAAAGAATCTAGCTATTGAGTGCTTATACACCAGATAAGTGAGTCTCTTGCTGTATTTTCTCAAACTTGACCTTGGCTGTTCTGGTTTTAAACAATGAGTGTCTCTGTTTCTGACCCTTATTGTAATCTTATTGTCAAAGCTCCCTCCCCCTTCACTGCTACTGTCAGTTGTATAAGCTATTTAAGCTATTTAAATACTCCTTCTTTCCCATTGTTTTCCATAGATCCAGCCATGCTCACCCATCTGACCATTGTTACTCTTGAGAAACCTCCCTTATTATAAATTGTTTCTGATGCATTTCAAACTGTTTGGCATTGCTGTAGATTTGTGGTGCCTTACTTCCCCTTTCTATTGGTTTACCTAGCTTTAAATTGTCATATTATCAGTATCTAGCTAGCTGTTTAAATACTGGGATAGTATTACACTCAGTAGGTTCATAGGAGGTTACTAGGCCAATAGGCCTAAGGCTATAACAAACCTAGCCATGTAATACCCTTGTTCCCAAGTTGACCATGGTTAGATAGTCATTGTTAGCAAAGAGAATCAGTAATTAGCACTGACTGGCTGTGTCCATGAGGGACACATGTGCCACCCTCAGGGTGGATTTCTGGTCTCCCATCCACTTGTCAAGGTGGTGCTGAAATAGGATTATTGAGGAGCTCAACTCCATATGAATTGGGAGTTTATTCCACTGGAGTGGCAATCTCTGGGAGACATATCTGTCTCTCCAACATGTTCTGTTTATGTCATAGGCTAGGTTGAGGTCCCTGGAGTTAGTGGTTCTTGTCCCATTTCATTTGCAGACATACAGCATTTCCATTAGGGCAGGGTCAGAGATCACTCTGTAGGTCAGGCACAGGTTGCATCTGAGCAACCTGTAGAATACAGAGTACAGAGACAGGGTCTTCAGGCTTTCCATGTAGGTCATGTTTAGGAGGCCCTCAATTCACTTGGTTAGAAACCTCTGTGGTCACTCCAGTTGTTGCAGGTGTCTGGTAAGGTACATGCAAAAGGTAGCATTGTACTCAGTTAGTGGTCTGATGAGGGCTCGAGTACAGAAGAGTTGTAACATCCTTAGTCTTGGATGCAATGCCATTATTTATGAGATGTACAATGTAGAAAGCTTTCCTTGCACTGTGAAGACATGGTGGTTGAAGTTTAAATTGCTGTCAGCCTGTGTTCCCATGTCTCTCACCACTGTGTTTGAGTTTAGTGGGGTCCTAGCTATAATGTAATTTGCAGGGTCCACTTCTTTGCCAAAGGGGATAATGACGCCCTTTTTTGTGTTTAGCTTTAGACCGTGACTCTCTCACCAATCATTAGTCTGTGTTAGCCCTTTTTGTATTGTTACCATCAGTGAGGGACTCAATAATTGCACCTAGTTTGTAGTCATCTGCAAATGTGGTAAGCTACATGCCATATACTTTTGCCTGAACATCTAAGTAGAAGTAAATTGCAACTAGCACAGGGCCCATCACAGATCCCTGTGGTACACCACTGTTAACTGGTATACTGGTGGAGGTAGAATCCCCAACTTTGATAGTACGCATTCTGTTGCCTGTTTGCTACCCATCTAGTGACATATGGGTTAATCCCCAGCTGGGAGAGTTTCTCAATGATACCTAAGTGGGAGATTGTGTTGAAGGCCTTGGCTAAGTCAAGATAAGTGGTATGTACTGTTTTGCCCTCATCCTGGGCTTTGATGACATTCTTGAAGAAATCCATCAGGTTTAATAAGCAAGACCTACCCTTAATAAAGCCAATCTTGGCATGCCAAGAGTTTGGAGGTCCCCTATGCCCTTGTTGATAAGGTCCATGATGACTCTTTCCATGTCCTTTGCAGATAAGGCTGGTTAGGCTTATGGGTCTATAGTTCCCAGGGTCAGTTGATGGACCTCCTTTGTGTAAGGGGATTAGTGTTGCTGCTCTCCACTCTGCTGGAACAAAGCCAGAGCTCAGGCTATGGTTGAAGAGAGTGCCAGGCAGTTCCACTATGCCTTGTTTTAGATTGTTTAGTAAGCAGCCTGGGATGTGATCTGGTCCCATGGAGGCTGTGTTTTTGGCCTTGGAGAGGGTGGCTATGACCTGCTCTTTGGAGATGGTAGGTAATAGACTGGTGACAAGGATGCTTTGGGGTTGTGCCTGGTGGGGATGGGGGGGGGGGGGTGAAATTTGTGGCAAATCTGTCCGCCAGCAGGTTGGCAATTTCTTCAAGTTCTGTACACTTTTTTGTGTTTTTACATTAAGAGGACTGAGTTTATTCACTGAGTGGCAGTAGGTGGTAGCCTGACCTATAAGAATTGGGAAACACAGAAAGCGCTCTGAGTTTAGTCGTTTATTAGTCAGCAGGCGTATTAGTCATTATTCTGTATTTGTTGTGCCTGTATGAATTTGTTCCTTCTGCAGTGATAGTTAACAGTGCCGTGTATAGTAGCAGACACCCAGAAGGTAAAACTTTCCTATAGAACCACCTCTGAAACTGTAGCCAGTAATTCAGTGATTGTAAAGAAACTGCTTTGTGCACTGAGAAACATAGCACAACTAGCTTGCACTGTGAGGGGCACTTCCACCTAAATTTAGTATTATACTGTCTGGTCTAGTCCCTGGTCCCAAAAGCAACCATAATTGTCCTCTTTTAACCCCTTATGTGCCACATCCTTGTAAGTCACCTAATAAAAGACCTGTCATCATAAATATGCACCTTTCCAATTTCACCACAGCCAGTTGGCTGGACATGGGTATCTTGAGACAATGTATCAATGATGTCATATTCACTGACAGCCATTTAGTCCTTAAAGAAACAAATGTAGTATGCAAGAGATGCACAGTGTCACTGGATGTTATGCTGTTATTTACAAGCACACAGAATAAAAATCAGGTTGTCAGAAACATATAGGCTACACCAACCACACACATAATGCACCTCACAGCGTGCCAGCTTGCACTGCATGTGAATTATTTTTACTACTGATTTTGCTACTTTTCTGAAAAAAGAAATTGTAAGCCTGTTTCCTACCTTTCCTGTATTAGTGTTCCAGATACAGATTTGCTGTATCCAGGACTATTTGTAAGCTTCTGAGCCCCCCAAGCCTTTCTGTGCTGGAGGGAGCCTTCTAGCTTATCAGTGGGAGTGGTAAGCACTAGGTAACCTGTCTACCACATAAGGAGTGGTTCTGGCCCAGAATTTGTAATTATTGGCCATTTGGGAGGTCTTCCATCTCTCTCAACTTTCTGATTTGAAGGCCTGCATTTGCACTTGTTTCTGTCCTATAACTCCTGGGCCCATCTCATTTGCTCACTCAAAAAAAAATGCATCTGCTTTTACTGTATTTTTGTTTTTTCCTACTTTATTTTGCTTTTGCATCATCTTAAAAGTACTCAGTTGTATTTATTACTGCTTGGTGTAACTCATTCTAAGCCTTTTAGTTTAAGCACTTCAGACCAGTTGTTTTACATTAGGAAGGTTTGTGGCCTGCACTGTGGTGGCAGGACAGGTAGCTTACATCCTTCTAAGTTGGGAACTGCTGATTGAGGGCTCAGTGTCTGTTATTCTAAAAGTATATTAATTCTGGTTTAAGCACTTGGGCTTCAGGCTAGTTGTTTACATTAAGAAGGTTTGTGGTCTGCACTGTAGTGGCAGAACAGGTAGCTTACATCCTTCTAAGTTGGGAACTGCTGATTGAGGGCTCAGTGTCTGTTATTCTAAAAGTGTATTAATTCTGGTTTAAGCACTTGGGCTTGTTATTTTACATTAAAAGGGTTCCTGGTCTGCACTCTTGTGGGAGGAGAGGCTGGACTCTGCCCTTCTGAGCTGAGAATTTCTGGTTAAAGGCTTATAGTGCCTGCATATTTGAACTGCTTCTTACTGAAATTGGTACACTTTGTTTGGTGTAGCATAGACTAGATCCAGGCCTGCTGAATCTAACTTTGTTTGTATAACTTGAGCACTAATCCAGGCATTCTTTAAAGTATTCAATTGTATTTATTACTGCTTGGTATTAACTTGATTAAAGTGTAGCTATCATTCTAAGTCTTTTGGATTAAGCACTCGGGCTTCAGACCAGTTGTTTTACATTATGAAGGATTGTGGCCTGCACTGTGGTGGCAGGACAGGTAGCTTACATCCTTCTAAGTTGGGAAATGCTGATTGAGGGCTCAGTGTCTGTTATTCTAAAGGTGTATTAGTTCTCGTTTAAGCACTTGGGCTTCAGGCCAGTTATTTTACATTAAGAAGGTTCGTGGTCTGCACTCTTGTGGGAGGAGAGGCTGGACTCTGCCCTTCTGAGCTGGGAATTTCTGGTTAAAGGCATATAGTGCCTGCATATTTGAACTGTTTCTTACTGAAATTGGTACACCTTGTTTGGTGTAGCATAGACTAGATCCAGGCCTGCTGAATCTAGCTTTGTTTGTATGCTTGCTGTTTGTTTGTTTGTTATTTCCCTGAAACGCTAATTCCACCTAAAACGCGGCTTTTCAGCACTTCTGTGGATCCCTAGTGATATCTGCATTACTTACTGTACTTATTTCCTTGTTTCACTTGAAAGAAAGTTACTGTTTGTCGTTTTTGCATTTAAGTTACCTGTAACACATTGCATTTAAGATACCTGGCACTTGCTCACTAAAGCAATTATATAAGTCAGCACTAAAAAATTAAAAGCACTACACCCTCACAAACTCCCCTTGAGTACCTTGTTCCCCATTGGCCCTTTTTTTTTGATTATAAAGGAATTCCCAATACTATTCTAGCATGTCCAAAGGTCAGTTGTCAATCTCCTCTCCGGTCCAGCTGGTGAATCTGGGAATCTTGAGGCAATGTTACAACTGCCTCATGTACACAGACAACCCTCTCCTCCTCCCAACAAATTCCAACACATGAGAGATGCAACCATATAGCCATAATGGAGGCTAAGCTCTCTCAACTCAGTACTGGCAAAACCAGTCAGGAGGAGAAGGAAACCACACTCACTATAATTCCAGTCTCACATAGACCTACCACAACAGCAAACCAAACACATAAACACACAAAATCATACTCGGAGGCTCTAAATAAAAATCTGCCTAAGCAGCAGAGACTTCCAAAGCAGACACCCAAGCAACCGCTACCCCAAAACAAAACACGTGCAACACATAGCTCACAAAGCCAGTGTGCCGAACAGTTACAGCCCTTAAGGCTAAACAACACACCTGATACACTTGTAATAGGTGACTCTATTGTCAGGCACACTGACGTCCTGCTCACCAGGCTGAACAAGGAGAAGGTCATGGTGAGCTGCCTGTCAGGCGCTAGGATCCGCCGCATAACCACAAGCACTCAGGTCACTCCAAGGCAAGTACAAATATGACTCAGTCATTGTCCATGCTGGTGTGAATGACCTGAGAAGTACCTCCCTGGACTACATAAAAAGAGACATAGAGGAGCTCTCTGAGCATGTAGCCCAGGCCAGTATGACCCTGACCTTGAGTAGCATCTTACCCTCACCAAGAATGATGCCACAATATGAAGACAAGATGATCAATTTCAACAATTGGCTTAAGTATTGGTGTCATTCAAAGGGGATCCAATGCCTGTCAGCCTGGGATGACATGCTTGACAAGCCATGATGCTTCGCTAGGGCCGGCTTGCACCTGTCACCCCTGGGCTTTCGGATATTGGCAAAGGCTCTTGCTACCCCCATAGTGCCTTTTTTAGGCAAGGCTCAAAAGACAAACCCACCTCCATAGGTATTACAAGGGATAAGAAACTAAGAGTAATGCTACTCAATGCCAGAGGTCTAAACCTCAAGATACATGCACTCGAAACTCTCCTTAGCATGGAGAACATTGATATCTGTGCAGTAACAGAAACCTGGTTCAAGGCTCCCGAGCGCACCCCAGCACTACCAGGTTATACCTCATACCATGCTTTTTGGCCCCAAAACTTGGACCGAACCACAAAAGGAGGGGGAGTATCAATATTCGTCAAAGATACCCACACCTCCAGGTTGGTGGCACAGCACGAAGCATCAGAGACTATCCATGTGCAACTAACAGTGGGTAAAACTGCCTTCCAGTTTATAGCCTGCTACAAACCACCCTCCCAAACCCAGGAACCTCACTAGGCCTTCCTGAGAACACTGGAAAATATGAAGGTCTCTCCAAACACCATTATATTGGCCGACTTCAACTACCCAAACATAGACTGGGAGCATTACTCTAGCACCAACACCCTAACCCAAAGGTTCCTAGAATTTATAAACTCAAATGCTATGGAACAACTTGTTACCACTCCCACAAGAGGGGAAAACATACTGGACCTGATCATCACCAACATGGGGACTCTATGCTCCATACCAGAAGTGTATCCCTCACTGGTAAGATCAGACCATAAACTAATCTCACTGGATATTCACATCCTGACTCCACCCCCTGCCCTGAAAACCACAGTGAAAAACTTCTCTAAAGCAAATTTCACACTCCTCAAAACTGAGGTGGAATCCTTCAAAGCCCACGGGCCTGTGGAAAATACGTCCCAGACCGCAGAATCCTTTATAAATGCATGCTATGAACACCTTCAGGAATGCATGGATCATGCAATCCCAAATAAAACCAAGACCCAATCCTGTAAAGGCAGACATCCTGTCTGGTGGACCCCAGCCATAAACAAAGTATACAATAGAAGGAGGAAGCTACTACATGATAGAGCAAAATCCCAAAAAGGGAAGGCATCTCTGATCAGTATTAGCAAAAACCTACGGGCACTCATAAAATCGTCTAAGGCCAGCTTCGAGAGAAAAATTGCACAGGACACTAAGGATAATCGCAAGGCTTTCTTTAGTTATGTTAGGAACCTGGGTGGGAATTCCCAGATATGCTCAGAATTAGTCCAAAAGCCAAAAAAAACACCGAACCCACAGACATTGCCAACATCCTAGCTGACAGGTTCAGCACAAACTTCTCCCCCTCTCCCCACCAAAAGGGCAAATAACTATCCCAGCAGAGTGCTGCCCCCCTGACATCTCAGATGCTCAGGTAAGAGCTGCCTTCTCCAAAGCAAAAAACACACATCAATGGGACCAGACGGTGTCCCGGGCTGCATCCTACATGAACTCCAAGAAGAGCTAAACCCAAACATAAAACTACTGTTCAGTCTCAGCCTTACTACAGGATATGTACCCAAAGAGTGGCATACAGCAACAGTGGTCCCTCTCCACAAAGGTGGTGCCTCAATGGATCCTGGAAACTATCGCCCCATAAGCCTGACTAGCTTGGTCTGCAAAGCTATGGAAAGAATCATCATGGACCTCATAAATAAAGATATTGGGGACATATAGACACTGGATCCTACCCAGTTTGGCTTTGTTAAGGGCAGATCCTGCCTCTTAAACCCAGTTGATTTCTTTGAAACAGTCACCAAGGCCATTGACGAGGGGAAGGTGGTCCACACAGCCTACCTGGACCTCGTAAAAGCCTTCGATACAATACCCCACTCGGGCATTATAGATAAGCTCACCAGCTTAAATATAAACCCCTATGTCACTAGATGGGTTGCAAACTGGCTCAAGGACAGAACCCACATGGTTAGAATTGCTAGAGCCATGTCAGACCCCAAACCAGTTACAAGTGGCATCCCACAAGGCTCAGTCCTGGGACCTCTCTTGTTCGGTATATATTTCTCGGAGGTACAGGCCAACACGGAAGGACTGTGGCTGAACAAGTTCACAGATGACTGCAAACTGGGTGCCAAAATCGACTCTCCAGCCGACACAAACATCCTCCAAAAGGGCCTCATAGAAACAGACAACTGGTGCCAGAGCCATGGCCTCAAGCTAAATGCCAAAAAGTGTATAGTCATCCCCTTTGGCAAAAATCAAAGTGCCCACAAATTACCATATAGGTGGTAATCCATTAAGTACAGAAGAAGTAATTAGGGACCTGGGGACCCAAGTTGATAGCAATCTCTCATTTGACAACCACATGGCCAAAGTGGTTAGAAAAACATTTTATATAGCCCCACCTAATCATGAAGGGATTCACATCTAGATCAGGGGAGGTCATTGTGCCTCTTTACTCATCCCTCATCAGGCCCATAATTGAGTACAATGCCCCTTTTGGGATGTACCTTACCAGACACTTCCAGCAACTGGAAAGACCCCAAAAGTACCTCACCAAGAGGATCAAAGGACTCAAACAGATGCCATATGCTGCCCGGTTTAAGAAACTCCAGCTCTATTCAGTGGCATACCACCTGCTCAGATGCGATCTGTGCCTGACGTATAAAGCCACGTCCAACCCGGAATTAATGGACATGCTGCACCTCAGAAAATCCAAATCCCATCAAGCTATGCGCTCGAGAGACTTGAACCTCAGCACTGAAATAAATAGGACATGCTGGAGGGACAGATTCATAACCCAGAGGCTCCCTTCACTCTGGAATAAAATCCCAGTCCAGGTTAGGCAGAGTCCCTCATTGACTCTCTTCAAGAGAAATCTTGATGAGTGGATGGGAGATCGTAGAGTTTACCGGGTATCACTTCTGTGTCACTGTTAGACAGAGGCACAGTATACTAACCTCGAAAAAGGGCATAGCAAAATTAATTTAAAATGGGTGGTGAAAGCCAAACACACTCTGGCTAGGCTTATAAATGCCCTAGGGCAGATAGCCTAGTATGAACCTATGAACCTATGAACACACAGAGTAACTTATGCTGAGACACTTAAATGTAATTCTTCCAAACCTCAAATACCTCCCACATACTCTACCTGCAAAATTATCCTACGCAAACTAAAAACACCAAGTAACCCTTAACACTTCATATACAGCCACATTTAGTGGAGCCTCAAATAAAAGCACCATAAGGCAAGCCAGCACACTACCCAGGACTCTATTTATAGGGCACTCCAGTATGTAGCATACTGATGCCCCACCCATCAGGACTGACAAAGAGAAAATAATGTTCACTAGTTTATCAGGAGCCAGGATCTGCCACATTACACATGCACTCAAGTCATTGCACCAGATCAGTATGGCTCTGCTTTACAAGCTCGAAGTTTCAAAACTTCAAACTGCAAATAGTGAAGACCATAAGATTGAAGTTTTGAAACTTCAAAATTGTAATAAAAAAAAAATAAAAGCAAAAAAAAGTTTTTACATTTTTGCAGGAGGAGGGGGAAAGCCCCTGTGCACCCCCAACACCCTGCTAAATAAATATACCAACTCCGAGACAGCACTACAGTGAGGAAAATGGTAATTTTCCCATTCCTCGCTCTAGAGCAATCTCCATTCAAAACGTTTGAAGTTTCAAAACTTTGATCTTATGGTCTCAGTCATTTGCCATTTGAAATATTGAAACTTCAGGCTTGTGAATGGAATCTGCCAGTATGGCTCAGTCGTAGCCCATGCTGGTGTAAATGAACTAGGTCATACCTCCCTAGACTATATAAAGAGATAGATTGCAAAGTTCTCATTCTGTGTGTCACAGGCTGGTATGTACCTAGCATTGAGCAGCATTCTACCTTCAACAAGGTTGTTGCCACATTGAACAAAAGATGATTGACTTTAATAATTGTCTTGTTTTTGGTGTCATTCTAAGGGGATTACAGTATTTTTCACAGTGGGAGGATGTGGTTTACAAACCACATTGCTTTGTGAAGGATGGTCTGCACCTATCCATTCTATGCTTTCAAATATTGGATAAAACATTGTTTTCCCTCATAAAGCCTTTTTAGGCAATGCCAAAGTGACAAGCCTTCTTCTTATAGGTTCATAGGTTCATAGGTTCATACTAGGCTATCTGCCCGAGGGCATTTACAAGCCTAGCCCATAGTTTTGTGGCTTACGCCACCCCTTTAGTATGGGGAACTATACCCATTATTTTGCTGTGCCTCTGTTGAGCAGTGACACTGAGGTAATCCCTGAGGTAATCCCTGGGGTATATCTGCGATCTCCCATCCATTGGTCAAGATTTCTCTTGAACAAGGCCAGCGAGGTGCTCTGCCTCACATATACCGGGATTTTATTCCACAGCATAGGGAGTCTTTGGGTGATGAATCTATCCCTCCAGCGTCTGTGTAGCCTATTAATAGCCGTGTCGAGGTTTAAGTCTCCGCCCTTGTGGCTCTGACGGATCTAGATTTTTTGAGGTAGGAAGTATATTCATCAAATCTGGGTTTGACATGGCCTTGTATGTTAGGCAAAGGTCACCTCTGAGCAAGCGGTAGCGACTGAATAGAGCTGGAGTTCTTTCAGTCCGGGCAGCATAGGACAGATGTTTGAGACCCTTTATCCTTTTGGTGAGGAACTTTTGTGGCCTC
This sequence comes from Protopterus annectens, assembly GCF_019279795.1. Classification (NCBI taxonomy): domain Eukaryota; kingdom Metazoa; phylum Chordata; order Ceratodontiformes; family Protopteridae; genus Protopterus; species Protopterus annectens. Next base: position 1,332,764,681 of record NC_056726.1, read on the forward strand.
TCCAGCTGCTGCAAGTGTCGGGTCAGATACATTCCGAATGGGGCATTGTACTCAATCATTGGTCTGATGAGTGATGAGTATAGGAGACTATGACCTCCTTGATCTAGATGAGAATCCCTTCATGATAAGGTGGGCAATGTAGAAGGTCTTCCTAACTACTTTAGCTACATGGGTGTCAGATGACAGACTACTATCAACCTGGGTCCCCAGGTCCCTAACTTCTTCTTCTATGCTCAGTGGATTGCCACCTATTTGGTAGCTAGGGGTAACCTTGTTTTTTCCGAAGGGCATGACTATGCATTTTTTGGCATTTAACTTTACGCCATGTCCCTGGCACCAGTTATCCGCTTCTGTGAGACCCTTCTGAAGGATATCTGTGTCAGATGTGTTTTCTACTATGGCTTCAGTTTGCAGTCATCTGCAAACTTTGTCAGCCATAACCCTCCTGTGTTTGCTTGTACTTAGGAAAAGTAGATGCCAAACAAGAGTGGGCCCAGGACTGAGCCCTGTGGTACACCACTTGTGACAGGCTTTGAGTCTGACATGGCGCCAGCAACTCTGACCCTGTGGGTTCTGTCACTCAGCCAGTTTGCAACCCATCTTGTGATGTATGGGTTAACATTTAAGCTGATGAGTTTTTCAATGATACCCGAGTGGGGTATTGTATCGAAGGCCTTCGCCAGATCGAGGTAGGCTGTATGGACTGCCTTTCCCTCATCAATGGCTTTGGTGACTGTTTTGAAAAAGTCAACCAAGTTTAGAAGGCATGATCTGCCTTTGACAAAGCCAAACTGGGATGGATCCAAAGTCTGCAAATTCCCTATGTCTTTATTTATGAGGTCCATTATGATCCTCTCCATGGCTTTGCAGATAAGGCTTGTCAAGCTAATGGGCGATAATTTCCAGGGTCGGTGGAGGCACCGCTTTGTGAAGTGGGACCACAGTTGCAGTGCCGCACTCCCTGGGTACGTATCCAGAGGTAAGACTATGATTAAACAGCTGTCCTAGCTGTGGGTTTAATTCATCGTTGAGTTCGTGGAGCACACAGCCGGGGACACCATCAGGTCCCATGGATGCTGTGTTTTTGCTTTGGAGAGCAGTTCTCACTTGGGCGTTGGAGATGTTTGGGGGCTGCAATCGCTTGGTATAGATATCTCTCCTTTTGTGGGGAGGGGAGAAGTTTGCACTGAACCTGTCAGCCAGTATGTTGGCAATGTCTGTAGGATCAGTAATCTTCACATCATTTTGAACTAGTTCTGAGCATAACTGGGAGGTTCCTCCCAGGTTTCTTTATAGCTAAAGAAGGCCTTATGATTGTCTTTTGAGTCTTTAGCTATTTTTCTCTCAAAATTTGCTTTGGATGATTTTATGAGAGCTCTTAGTTTTTTACTTATAGTGATCAAGGGTGTCTTACCTTTTAAGGATTTTGCTCTATCTTGTAGTAGCTTCCTCCTTTTGTTGTAGAGTTTGTTTATGGCTGGGGTGCAGCAGACTGGGCTTACTTGCTTTGGTACAAAGAGTCTTTGTTTTGCTTGGGATTGCCTTATCTATGCAGTCCTGCAGGTGCTGGTAGAAGGCATTGGTAAGTGATTCAGCGGCTTGAGTACTGTTTTCCGCCGGCTCGGGGGCCTTAAAGGAGACCACACTGGTCTTTAGAAGTGTGAAGTCTGCTTTCTTGGAGTTCTTTACTGTGGTCTTTTTTATTTCAGGTGGGGGTGGGATGGGGACCTCCAGCGAGATTAGTTTGTGATCTGATCTCACCAGTGAGGGGTATACTTCCGGTGTTGAACATTGTGCTCCCATGTTCGTGATGATGAGATCAATTATGTTTTCTCCTCTTGTGGGGATGGTGACTAGTTGTTCCATGGCATTTGAGTTTATGAATTCCAGGAACTTTTGGGCTAGGGTGTTTGGGCTTGAGTAGTGTTCCCAGTCTATATTAGGGTAATTGAAGTCACCTAGTATGATGGTGTTTGGTGATACATTTATCCCCTCTAGTGTTTTCAGGAAGGCCATGTGAGTTTCCTGAGTTTGCGAAGGGCGTGGAACATGCTACAATTTGCAGAGCAGTCTTGCCTATGCTTAATTGCACCTGGATGGTCTCCGATGCATGCGTTGCCACCAGTCTTGAGGTGTGGGTGTCTTTGATGAATATGGATACCCCCTCCTTTCTTGGTATTGTCCGATTTTGGGGCGGAACGCATGATAAGAGGTAAAACCTGATAGTGCTGGGGTGCTCTCAGGAGCCTTGAACCAGGTTTCTGTCACTGCACAGACATCGATGTTCTCCATACTGAGAAGGGCCTCGAGTGCGTGCATTTTGAGATTTAGACTTCTGGCATTGAGCAGCATTACCCTTAGTTTTTCCTTTTTGTGTTCTAGGGTGGTAGGTTTAGAATTTGAGCCTTGCCTAAAAAAGGCACTATGGGGGTGGCAAGAGCCTTTGCCAATATCCGGAATCCCAGGGGTGACAGGTGCAAGCCGTCTATGGGCAGCGTGGCTTGTCCAGCATGTCATCCCAGGCAGACAGACATTGGATCCCCTTTGAATGACACCAGAGTTTAAGCCAATTGTTAAAGCTTCTCCGGTTAGGGGTCGCCACAGCGGAACTTCGGTCCACTAATGACTGGCAATAGATTTTTATGGTGCCGAGTTGTCAGCCCAATGCCCAACCTTCAACAAAGGCAGGCCCATTCACGTGTGTCTTTTGAACACCACTCGACTGCGGGGAGGACGTGCAGACTCAACACAGAAGGAGCTCCAGCCGAGAATCGAAAGGGAGTACCTTTTGCTGTGAGGCGACAATGCTACCATTGCACCACCACAGCTTTCCAAATTGACAAGCCTTCTAACATAGCAAAATCAACCCATGGGAATATAAAGGTGTTACTGTTCAATGCCAAGAGTCTAAGCAAGAGGCTTCTCACCCTCCAAGCTCTCCTCATCCTGGAGAATGCAGACATCTGTGCAGTTACTAAGACATGGTTTAAAGCTGTAGAGCGTTGCTGTCAATGCAAGTCTTTCACACATTTAGACCAGCAACTGCACAGACAGGAATGAAAGGCAGAGGTGTCTTGTTCTACTTCAGTAACACTCGTACCTCTGTGCTGGTTAAACAGGACATCAAGCCAAAGTTTCTTCATGTACAGATTACCACGTACAAATTCCTGTAACATATTCTAGCAAGCTATAGGTCATCCTGCATGTCCCAGGCAACCCATAGCTCATACTTTGACCTACAGGAGACACTCCCCATTCAACCAAATACCATAATCATGAGGGACTTTAATTACCCCTCTCTTGACTGGGAATCCTACAAAACCCCAGACTTGCCGGCACAGAGATTCCTGGGTTTGCAAAAACAAACACCCCAGATCAGATAGTGCATTTGCCCACCAGTGGTGCAAACATATTGGACCTGGTATTCACAAATATGGGAGAACACTGCACCCCATCAACTGTCTTGTCCACTACAGTAAGGTCAGATCACAAAGCAGTATCCTTTGAAATAAAAAAATCAGTTCTGCAATCCTAGTGAACCTTGTAGCATTAAGGAATTATTCTAAGGCAAACTACCTTTTTATTAAGCTGTAACCTGTTAAAATTCCAAGTCAGTGGTTGCATAGAAACTGTGCTATCTACCAGAAGTAAGTCCAAAACAAACTCTAAATATAAAGCACCCTGGTGGAATCCAAAATTAAACAGGATGAACAACAAGAAAAAAAAGTCATAGCTAAAGTTAAGAATAGTAACACCCCAAAAGATAAAAGGTCTCTCATCAAAATAAACAGACAAGTAAGAGGGCTAATTAAGTGCAATAAAGCCACTTTTGATGTAGAGATAGGTTCCCAGGCCAAAGACAGCCATTAGGCCTTCTTTAGTTATATCAGAAACCTCAAAGGTAACACCCAACCATGTGCCAAGCTTGTGTAAATGGAACTACAGTCACAGATCCAGGAGATATCGCAGATCTGCTGGCTGAATTCAGCTTTGCCCCCCATTTACAGCCACCACCCAGTTAATATCATCTAACATAACACATCCAACTGTCAATAAGGAGGAGGCCCAACTATGATCTCTAAGGCCATAAACACAGCTTTGATGGCCCCAATAAAATCCCAGGATACCGCCTAAATAGCATCTGAATAGGCTTTATGTCATGTAAATAGAGGACTGCAACAGTCATCTCTGCACAAAGGTGGACCATCAACAGATCCTAGGAACTACAGACCCATTAATCTGACTAGTCTCATATGCAAAGCCATGGAAAGAATTATCATGGAAATGATTAACAATGACACAGGCAACCTTCAGGCAATGAACCTTACCCAGTTTGCTTTTGTCAAAGTCAGGTCATGTCTACTAAACTTGGTGTACTTCTTTAAGAAGGTCATCAAGGCAATGGATGAGGACAAAATGGTGCATACTGCCTACCATGACAAGTACCCCACTCAACTATTATAAACAAACTCATGGAATTAGGCATACCACCCAGGTAACATGCTGGGTAGCCAGCTGGCTCACAGATACGACCCTGGAAGTTAGAATCAGAGAGACTATCTTCACAAACAGGCAGGTCACTATCAGAGGCCCACAGGGTTCTGTGTTGAGTCAATTCTCTTTTGGCATCTAGTTCTTGGAAGTCAAGGCCTATATCAAGGGCCTCTGGTTGACCA
>NC_056726.1:1332769856-1332845116 GCF_019279795.1 Protopterus annectens
GAAAATAAAGGAAATGTCAATTCCTTCCTGCACTACGACAGTGGACACCCCTTACATTGTAAGAAGAATATAATTAAGGGTCAGTTTGTAAGGGGTTCTAGAATTACCAGTAGTCAAACTGACTTCATAAATGAATGTAACAAACTAGAGAAAATGTTTGGGGAAAGGGGGTACCCCAAAAATTTTGTAGAAAAAATGAGAAAAGAGGTAGAAGAGGGAAGAAGTAGTAGGTTTAAACCCATTAAAGGAATGGGGTTAAACAACCATAGTGAAGAAGGAAATAAGGAGGAAATCAATATTGTGGAAAGATACCAAAAAAGTTTAGTTGTGGAGTACAATTTGGTAAATCTTAACCTGAAGAATATTATACATTTCTAAAATTTTCCTAAAAATATTCACCAATATGTAAATAAAATGTATATAAAATCTTTTTAATATAATAAATACATTAAAAACGCATTAGTTAAAAAGACTTCATTGAATTTTAGTAATGAATAAAAAGTGTGAAAAGTAAACCATTTCATGTAATGTATGTATAGAAATACAGTCTTGTTAGCAGCATTTCATTGCTTTGGTACCTGGCTCCCTCTAGTGTTTACTTGTTGTTATTACATTAAATTTTTTCTCAGGAGAAAACTTGTGTTTTTCTGTCTTAAGTATTGTGTTTAGCTAGGAAACAATGTTTTAGTATGGTCATTGTGTTTCTGTGCGAGTTGTGTATAGGCTTATATTAAAGTTTTGTATGAAAAAATGTTTCGGACTAAAATTGTAGTCGGGTTTGTGAGTGTGCATTTATATTCAAATAAAAAGTAATAAAAAAGAAATGAACAGTATGAGATTATTCATAAAGGTTATAGTGCTTGACATATAGTGTAATATCACAGATATAACATTATAATAAATAGTTGTCTAACATGGGATGATCACTTTTATGGATTAAAAAGGTACACTTGTGTAAGTTGCACTTACCCATAATTGTAGGTGCTCAAATTCCTCACTGCTATACTAGCCTTTAGGCTATATGAGTTGTTTCCCTGCTGAGGAAATAACAACTGTACCACTTCACAAAGCTCTGGCTCCCCCACCTTCACTCTAACTGCTGATTGGCTAGTCCAAGGATGGAAATCACAACCAAAGACATGCATCTGGAGCATTTCTCCCCGGGCCTCCGCTGAAAACAGGCTCTGTGGAACCTAGTCGGACTTTCCCGGTCAACAAATGATAAATAAATAAAATCAGCAGTCAGAGTAAAGATTTCTTCATAACTTTCTTGTCCACAAAGAGATAGAAAACCAAAAACAATACTACAAAGAAATCTATAATGTAGAAACACAAAGAATCCTGCTTTATATTCCAACTGCAACAATATACAAGAGTGGGGGGTGAGTGTGGCTATTGCAGTAGTAACCTATTCAAACATCTAGTGTTATGGATAAGTGCAACTTACACAACTGCACTATGTTCATCATTCACACTACTACAGTAGACCTTAACCTATATGGGGTCTGAATGGAGAGATGATAAAGCAACAAGCAAAGGACAGTAAAACTGCTGGAATTGAATTCATCCTCAAGTCTGCTGAGTGCCTTCATGAAGTGGACCCTGTTTTTCACAAAATCTCACCAAGATGACACTGATATATATAGACTGTATTTTATATAGGATATACTGTGGACAGAAGTAGATTACAAAATAAAAAAGACAGCTGGGTGCAAAAGATCCAGGATAAAAAAGTGCCCAATCCTGGAAGGTGCCAGGACTGGAAAAAATGACAGTGTAGAATCCTCACAACACAGAAATATTGCTACAATTTGGCTAGGCCAGGCTTAGGGGCAGGATGGCCCAGTTGCAGAAGTCAAAGTTCACAAAAAGCACAAAAACTAGTAGGCCAAAAATATCCATAAAAATGATAGAGTAGACTACTGAGAATAAGTAAGAAATGATGTATTGTTACTATTATGCAATAAGCCCAAAATTTCCTGACAGAATATATACAAAAGATTAAGAGAGATTTAAGGAAAGAAAAATACTTGCACAAGAAAAACTGTCAAAAGCTTCAAATGCAAATTTGAGTTCATTAACACAACAGATTTATAAAAAAAACATTATATAGACCAAGAAACCTTGGGCTGTTGGGAAAAAGAGGCGACAAAGAAGTACAAAAATATAAAGAACAAAATCCAGAGATTTTTGAATGGTATAAAAAAGAAATATGGACATGGGAAAGAAAGTGAGATCTCATATATTTCAATACAAAAAAGCAGTCCCAAAGGTATTTAAAGAGAAATGCAGACAAAGGCAATCAGATATGGACATTTTCACAATACAAAAAATAAGATCACAAAGAGGGAATGTAGAACAGAAGATTAGTAAAGTAGAAGCTAAAAAATAAAAGTTATGGAATACATGCAAAGTGAAGGATTTAGTGTAGAAAGTCTAACACAGGTTATACCACAGCATGATGGAACAACAAGTCCTCCAAATAAGGAGAAACAGGAGGAGCAGAAGACATCCGAAGAAGAAATATAGACATGGGAAAGAAAACAATGATTTAATATGGTGCAATATTTATGCAAAGAAAAAAGTAAAACTAATTAATACACCAAAAATACTTGAAGAGAAATACAGGCAAAGGCACCCAGATATGAAAAATGTTACAATACAAAAAATAAGAAAACAAATAGGAAAAGCAGAAAAGAGGATTATAGGTTCATAGGTTCATATGTAGATACTAGGCTATCTGCCCTAGGGCATTCACAAACCTAGCCAGAGTGTGTTTGGCTTTCACCTCCCTTTTAGATTAGTTAACTGTGCCTCTGTGTAGTAGGTCACAGAGCATAGCCCTTTAAGTTTAGTTTACTGTGCCTCTATCTAGCAGGGACACAGAAGAGATCCCAGGGGTAACTTACAATCTCCCATCCACTTGTCAAGATTTCTCTTGAAGAGAGTCAGTGAGGGGCTCTGCCTAACATGAATTGGGATTCTGTTCCAGAGTGAGGGGAGCCTCTGGGATATGAATCTGTCCCTCCAGCATGTCCTGTTTATTGCTGTGCTGAGGTTTAAGTCCCTGGAGCGTGTAGCTCTAAGGGATTTGGATTTCCTGAGGTGGAGCATTTCCATTAATTCTGGGTTGGACATGGTTTTGTATGTTAGGCATAGATCGCCTCCCAGTAGGCGGTAAGCAACTGAGTAGAACTGGAGTTTCTTTAGTGGAACTGCATAGGGCATCTGTTTGTGGCCAGTGATCCTCTTAGTGAGGTACTTTTGGGGTCTCTCCAGCTGCTGCAGGTGTCGGGTAACATACATCTCAAATGGGGCATTGTATTCAATTATGAGCCTGATGAGTGATGCGTACAGGGGCACAATGACCTCTCTAGATCTAGATATGAACCCTTTCGTGATAATGTGGGCTATATAGAAGGTCTTCCTAACCACTTTGGCAACGTGATTGTCAAAGGAGAGATTACTATCTACTTGGGTCCCCAAATCCCTAATTACTTCTTCCGTACTTAATGCATTACCTCCTATGTGGTAATTTGTGGGCACTTTGTTTTTCCCAAAGGGGCTCACTATGCACTTTTTTGCATTTAGCTTGAGGCCGTGGCTCTGGCACCAGGTATCCATCTCTATGAGACCCTTTTGGAGGATGCTTGTGTAATGGAAATTTAAAAAAATAGAAATTGAGGTTATGGATTACCTACTAAGTGAAGGACTTAGTGTAGAAAATCTAACTCTGATAACACCACAGCAGGATACATAATAGATCCCCAAATTATAGAGAAATCAGTGGAGTGGGAAACACCTGATCAGTTACCATATGAAGATATGTTGGAGCCTTCCATAGGAAACCAGTACAAAAGTTCAGTTGGAATTACATAGCCAGGAAGGAACTGGCAACTGTGGCAACTCTGATGCAGCCAATTTTGTGGAGGGATACGGCAGTGAGCTCCCATATGAAAGAGCAATGGATGACACAGGATGAAACTGAAGAGAATGAGGCACAGGAAGATGCGCTGGAACTTTCTAGAGAATGCCTGCAGGAAATGGAGAACAAAGAATATGTCCTCAATTTAGAAGAAAAAGATCTAAGAGAGCATTAGCTCGATTTAATAGAGATGAACAAACATATTAAAAATCAATGAAAGAAATAGACTACAGAAAGTCAATAAGACCCAAAAAGTTAGAAGTTTGATAAAACAAATGAGCACCATAATTCATAGTTCATATAAATTCAGGCAATATAATGAGAAACCGTTGATGTCCCTGCACAAGCCAGCATAAGGGGAATGCCCCACATATATCTGTGAGTCATCTGCAAGAAGCTTCCATAGCACACATGCACTCAGCTCACCCCACCATCATCCACAGGTTCATCACAGGTCATATCCCTGCTGTTGGGAATGAGTGCAATATGACCCCCACTTTTGTATGGGAATGCCCACAGAATGCAGCATGCTAAAGAGGTGTCCCAAGCAGGTGTGTCACTAGCTGTAAGCAGCACCCTGCCAGCATCCACACCAATGCATTAATAAGGACAGAAAATATTGCCATTAACACCTTGCACACCTACCCTGTCACCCCAGGGGAATCCAGTGTCTTTCAGCCTGGGACTGTGGGAGTGACAGAATGCATGGGCCTGCTACAGATGGCCTGCATCACTACCAAATGCCCTACAGTCCACTGTCAAAGGCCTGTGTCTCACCCATACTGCCAGTGTATGTTATCTCATGGAGTCCCAAATGACAACATAACACAGTCCACTGAACACAAATGCACACCCATGTTGACAAATCCCAGTAGCATGTCCACCATGTCCTACTGCATTAACTGTGGACCAAACCCTAAATACTGCTGGGATGAAGTGATAACTATAGGGATACTTACCAGATATTGCTTGCATAATGTTAGAAAGATGATAGAATAACAGAGGGGAGGGGTAGAAGCATGGACACCATGGAGTGTGTAAAGTCTGAAACTCTGACGTGTGCCCACACTATCCCTACTTGCAAACCCAGAAATAGGTCGCTACAAACCTGCTCGTAAACCACAATGTGAAGGGGAAATGACCAGATATATGATCCCTACCTCTGGGTAACCTGTGTGAATCTGTAAAGCTGAGAGGTATGGCCACAGCAGGATATGACCATTCTGTCACATCGATAGATGTACAAGCATGGACTCCTCAGCCACCATAGTACCAAAGTGGTGGACCATTTGCACAGACCCATCAGCAAGTGTCTGCAGCTCCCCCTCCAGAATGGCATGAGTGTGCAAGAATATCTAGGCTGCGGACCACAATACTGGACACAGCTTCATTCATCTTGTATTCCCCAGGAAATTACTGTGAGCAAATACGTATATCTGTCAGTAGTTGATGACATAATACATCACAGTGTAAAAAGGTACATATGCCTGAATATCTCTGCAAACATCAAAACCATGTAGCAGAATCAGCACAGACACAACTAGTTACAGTATCCCACTATCCTTTGCCCATTGTGACTCCATATTGTCAGCCTACCTACAGATATCCTGCAGAAACAGGTTGCCAGCTGTAGGTGTAGAACAGAAATGCCTACACTGGAGTACAACCTACCTGGAATGTATTCACAAATTCAATACAGAAGGTCATACTGGGCATGCTCCCACACTTAAAATGAAGCCCATATCTGGCAACAACAGTGGACTATACATATCTGTCAGTCATTAAAACGAAGCCCGTGTCTAGCAGCAACAGTGGACTATACATATCTGTCAGTCGCAGATGTCTGTGCACACACACCGCATTGCACACCAGTCATGCTTTGCACACATATCAGATAGGAATATGCACATATATCCAAGGATAACACTCTATAATAGGTCAAACATACACAAACAGAGATGTGGAGAAGAGAGAGGGCAGACAGTGACAAAGAGCTTCCCATCATGAGGCCTGTCCCACCCAACGCACATCCAATTGGCCAAAATCACATGATGTGCCAATGTCTATCACTGCAGACATTTGCTTCTAGTATCCCTCAGCACTATAGTGTCTGTGGTGCTTGTGATAACTGTGTAACATGACAGTACAAGGCATTATTCATCTAGCAGTTGTATACACAGTCCTGTGAAATGTAAAGCTGTGTGTGACTTAGTGTTGTGTGTGTGTTTCCAGAGGAATGGTTTATGGCCCATTCACACGCACTGCACTTTCCATTGCCCTAGTTTAGCTAGCTTGCTGATGTCAATCACCTTGAAATATCCCTTTGGAGAAGGCTCATCCCTGTAAATTCTGTGGCGCGTGCAATAACTGTGTGATACTGTAGTGTGATGTACCTAATTAGGCAGGAGTTCTAATCCTAGACATGGTAACTTTGAAACTGTGTGTGTGTGTGTGTGTGTGTGTGTGTGTGTGTGTGTGTGTGTGTGTGTGTGTGTGTGTGTGTGTGTGTGGGTGTGTGTGGGTGTGGGTGTGTGTGTGGGGATCAATGATTTTTAGGCCATTCATAGACACTACACCTCCGATTGCCCTACTTTAGTAAGGCTGCTAATGTCATTCACCTTGAAATACACCTTTGGATAAGAGCTATCCCTATAAGCTCTGTGGTGTGTGAAATAACTGTGTAATGCTATAGTGTGATGTACTAGTGAGGTAGGAGTTCTAATTCCAGACATGACAATTGTGAGGTGTAGTGTCTATGAATGGCCTGGGGCGGCCACGGTGGTGCAGTGGTTAGCATTGCCGCCTCACAGCAAGAGGTTCTCCGGTTCGATCCTCGGCGAGGGTGCCTTCTGTGCGGAGTCTGCATGTCCTCCCTGTGGTAGTGTGGGTTTCCTCCGGGTGCTCTGGTTTCCTCCCACATCCCAAAGACATGCTGCAGGTGGATTGGACACTCTAAATTGGCCCTAGGTGTGCGTGTGTGTGCCTTCTGTGGAAGGTTGGGCGCCGGGCTAGCAACTCGACACTGTAAAACCTCACTGCCAATCAATGTGCGGACATGGTGGTCTGCTGTGGTGACCCCTAACCGGGAAAAAGCCGAAAGAAGAAGAAGAAGAGGAGTGTCTATGAATGGCCTAAAATCACTGTGTGTGAGGTATTAACTGGAAATTGTCCACTTTTATTAAGCATCTGTTGGGTTGTTTCTTTCTGATAACTTGTTGCAGTTAAACTCTTTTTTCTAGAGGCTCCTTTAGCTATTTAAAACTTTCATTTAAAGGCTCACTGCTGCTTTTCAGCTGTGAGAAACATTTCTGCAGTTTGTTTCCCACCCTCCCTCCCTGTTGGTATAGTGCTTTTGTAGTTGGTGGCTTTGCAGTTGCCCGCCCCTAGTGTAAATTTGATCTGGGACCCTACTCCCAGTCTAGTGTCATTACCTCATTCTACCCAGTACAGAGAGAACATTTGAGAAGGCCAATCAGCTTAGTTTCTGCTTCTCATTTCTCTCTTTCCACTAACAAAAAAATGAAAAAAAAAAAAACTTTTTCTAAGCTTGTTTCCCGCCTTTCCTGTGGGTAGTCTAGCCTGGATATAGATTTGCTGTGTCCAGGACTATTTGTAGGCTTCTAGGCCCCCAAGCCTTTCTGTGTTGGAGGGAAGCCTTCTAGCTTAATTTTGTTTCTTAGAACTAGCCAGTTTTTGTTTCAGTACTTATTCAGAACGTATTGTAAGCACTAAAGCTACAAATTACTACAGCACTCAACTTTCCTCACTGTCTAGAGGAAAACAGTTTCTAGTACTTAACAAATAAGCACCTATCCAGGCATGTCTATGGGTCAGCCCCAGGTGTTTTCTCCTGTCTACGTGATGAATCTGGGCATCTTGGGGTAATGCAGTAATTGCCTCATGTACACAGACAACCCTCTCCTCCTACCACCCAACACTACAACCTGTGAGAGATGCACTTATATAGCCAAACTGGAAGCAAAGCTCTCTTCACCCAAGACTGGACTAGACAGTCAAGAGGAGAAGGTAAACACTTGCACCACACCACACTCAGCACATAGTCCCTCAAAACCTACACCACCGAAACACACACATAGAAACACAAAACACACACCTACATTCGTGGAGGCTCTCAGTAAAAACCTGCCCAAGCAACAGGGACCTCCAAAGCAGAAACACAAGCAACCTCCACCCCCCCCAACACAACCCAAATGACATATAGCCCACAAACTCAGTGTGCCACTCAACCACAGCCCATAAGGCATAACAACGTACCCAACACTCTAGTCATAGGTGACTCTATAGTCAGGCACACTGATGTTCCACTCACCAGGCTTAACAAGGAGAAAGCTACTGTCAGCTGCCTTTCGGGTGCCAGGATCCGCCACATAACCCATGCACTCAGGTCACTCCACAACAAGTACAAATATGACTCTGTCATTGTCCATGTTGGTGTGAATGACCTGAGACGTACCTCCTTGGAATACATGAAAAGGGACATGGATGAGCTGTCCGATCTTGTAGCCCAGGCAGGTATGACCCTAGCCCTGAGCAGCATCCTGCCATCACCCAGAATGATACCACAGTACAAGGACAAAATGATTGACTTCAACAATTGGCTAAGCTTCTGGTGTCATTCTAAGGGGATCCAGTATCTGTCTGCCTGGGATGACATGATCGACAAGCCACAATGCTTTGCCAGAGATGGCCTGCACCTGTCGCCCCTGGGATTTGGGATACTGGCTAAGACTCTAGCCACCCCTATAGTGCCTTTTTTAGGCAAGGTTCAAATGACAAATTCACCACCCTAACAGGTACAGGCAAGAAGAATCTGAGGGTATTGCTACTCAATGCTAGAAGTCTAAACCTCAAAATGCACTCTCTCGAGGCACTCCTTAAAATGGAGAACATCGACATCTGTGCAGTGACAGAGACCTGGTTCAAGGCTCTAGAGAGTACCCCTGCATTACCAGGCTATAATTCATACCACACCTTTCGGCCACCTAACCTGGACCGAAACACTAAAGGCGGAGGCGTGTCCTTATTCATTAAGGATATCCACACCTCCAGGCTAGTTACTCAGCATAATGCATCCGAGATTATCCAAGTGCAACTAACTCTGGGCAAGACCGCAATCCAAATTGTATCTTGCTACAGATCCCCCACCATGTCCCAGGATTCCCACTCCTCATTTCTTAATACACTGGAAAATATTAGGGTACAACCTAACACCCTAATAATGGGTGATTTCAACTACCCTAACATTAACTGAGAAAACTACTCATGTACCAACTCTTGTGCTCAACGTTTTCTGGAATTCATAAATTCCAATGCCATGGATCAACTTATCCACACCCCCACCAGGGGCAGCAATATCCTAGACCTGGTTATTACCAACATGGGCAACCGGTGCTCCAAGCCAGAGGTCAATTCCTCATTGGTCAGATCCGATCATAAGCTAATCACCCTAGACATCCACATCTCTCCCCCACCCCCTATTAGGGAAACCACAGTAAACAATTTCTCCAAAGCCAGCTTCACGCTTCTTAAGACAGAAGTGGCAAACTTCATGACACTCATGCTGACGGACAACAGAGGTATGACTGCTGAATCCTACACAAATGCACTTTATAAGCACTTACATGAGTGCATGGATCGTGCAATCCCTAACAGAACCAAGATGCTATCCTCCAAAAAAAGGAAGCCAATCTGGTGGTCCCCTGCCATAAACAAACTCTATAACAGAAGAAAGAAACTGTTGCAAAAAAGAGTAAAATCCCATGATTGGAGAGACTCCCTGGTCAGCTTCAGTAAGAAGCTGAGATCCCTCATAAAATCCTCCAAAGCTAGTTATGAAAACAAAATTGCCACTGACTCTAAAGACAACCACAAAGCATTCTATAGCTATGTCAAGAATCTCAATGGCAACACTCAGATCTGCTCTGAGTTACAGCACAATGGTACTAAATATACAGAACCAACAGATATTGCTAACATCCTGGCAGATAGGTTCAGTGCTAACTTTACCCCTCTGTCCTCCCCTAAAAGGCCCATCTCTATACCAGAAGAATGCAAAGTTCCTGTAATCACAGCTGCACAGGTAAAAAACACACTATTCAAAGCCAAGAACACAGCATCCATGGGACCTGACGGCATCCCAGGCTGTGTTCTACATGAACTACAGAACGAACTGGCACTCCACCTAAGTACCATGTTCAATTATAGCCTCACCTCAGGCTATGTGCCCACTGAATGGTGCACAGCAACAGTTATCCCACTCCACAAAGAGGGAGCCACCACAGACCCTGGAAACTACCACCCCATTAGTCTAACAATCCTGGTCTGCAAGGCTATGAAGCGTATCATCATGGAACTTATAAACAATGACACTGGTAATCTCCAAACTCAGGACCCCACCCAGTTCGGGTTTGTAAAAGGCAGATCATGTCTCCTAAACCTGATAGACTTCTTTGAAGCAGTCACCAAAGCCGAAGATGAGGGTAAGGTGGTTCACACAGCCTGTCTAGATCTCGCCAAGGCTTTTGACACCATCCCCCCACTCTGGAATTATAGATAAACTCACTAAACTAGGTATAAATCCCTATGTCACAAGATGGGTTGCCAACTGGCTCACTGTCAGAACCCACACTGTAAAAGTAGCAGACTCCAAATCCAGCTTCAGACCAGTCACAAGTGGAGTACCACAGAGTTCAATCCTGGGTCCTCTCCTGTTTGGTATCTACTTCTCTGAAGTACAGGCCAACACAGAAGGACTTTGGCTAATGAAGTTCACAGATGACTGCAAACTAGGAGCCATAATCAAAACTCCAAAAGATGTGGACATCCTACAAAAGGGCCTTGCTGAGACAGATGCCTGGTGTCAAAGCCATGGCCTCAAGCTCAATGCCAAAAAGTGCATTGTCATTCCTTTTGGTAAAAACTCAGTACCCATGAACTATCACATAGGTGGTAGTCTACTTAACACTGAAAGTGTGATAAGAGATCTTGGGACACAGGTGGACAGTAGTCTCTCCTTTGATAATCACATCGCCACAGTAGTCAGGAAATCCTTCTATGTGGCACACCTCATCACAAAAGGTTTCTCATCCAGGAAAAAAGAGGTCATTGTTCCCCTCTACTCATCACTCATTAGACCCATTATAGAGTACAATGCCCCTTTTGGTATGTACCTCACAAGACATCTACAACAACTGGAAAGGCCACAGGAATACCTTACAAAGAGGATTACTGGCCTCAAAGAGATGCCCTATGCAGACTGCCTCAAAAAACTGCAGCTTTACTCCATTGCATATCGCCTACTCAGAGGTGATCTCTGCCTAACACACAAAGCTATGTCAAACCCAGAGCTTTTAGACATGCTCCACTTAAAGAAATCCCAATCCCTATGAGCTACACGCTCTAGAGACCTAAACCTCATCACCACAATAAACAGAACATGCTAGAGTGATAGATTCCTGTCCCAGAGACTTCCCATACTCTGGAACAAACTACCTATCTATATCAAACAAAGCTCCTTATTAGCACTCTTCAAGAAACATCTTGATGATTGGATGGGAGATAGGAAATTCACACTGGGGATCACTTCTGTGGCTCTGCTCGACAGTGGCGCAGGAAAATAATTTTCTTGGGTGGCAAAAGCCAGGGTAGCTTTGGCTAGGCTTATATAGGCCCTAGGGCCAATAGCCTAGTACCTACCTATGAACCTATGAGCCTATGAAGTTCTGTGTGTGTGTAGGATCAATGATTTTGAGGACATTCATCGACACTACACTTTCCATTGTCCTATTTTTATAAGGCTGCTGATGTCATTCACCTTGAAATACACCTTTGGATAAGGGATAGCCCTATAATCTCAGTGGTGCATGCAATAACTGTGCAATGCTATAGGGTGATGTACTAGTTAGGTAGGAGTTCTAATCCCAGACATAGCAACTATGAAACTCTGTGTGTGCAGAGAGTAATGCTTTTGAGGTCATTCACAGTTACTACACCTCCCAATGCCCTACTTTAGCAAGCCTGCTGATGTCAGTCACCTAGAAATACCTTCTTGGCCAAAATTCAGCCCTGTAATCTCCATGGTGTGTGCAATAACTGTGTAATGCTATAGTGTGATGTACTATAGTGTGATGTACTAGTTAGGTATGAGTTCTAATCTTAGATATGGCAACTATCGAACTTTGTGTGTGTGTGTGTGTGTGTGTGCGCGTGTGTGTGTGTGTGTGTGTGTGTGTGTGTGTGTGTGTGTGTGTGTGTGTGTGTGTGTGTGTGTGTGTGTGTGGGGAGAGTAATGGTTTTGAGGACATTCACAGTCACTACACTTCCCATTGCCCTACTTTAGCAAGCATGCTGATGTCAGTCACCTTGAAATACCTCCTTGGGATAGAATAAGCCCTATAAGCTCCATGGCACGTGCAATAATTGCATAATGCTATAGTGTGATGTACAAGTTAGGTAGGAGTTCTAATCTCAGACAAACTGTGGAGCTCTGTGCATGTGTGTAGACAGGCATGCTTTTGAGGCCATTCACAGTCACTACACCCCCATTTCCCTACTTTAGCAAACCTACTGATGTCAGTCACCTTGAAATACCTCCTTGACCAACCTTCAGCCCTGTAAGCTCCGTAGTGCATGCAATAACTGCAGTCACCTTACAATACCTTCTAGACCAACCTTCAGCCCTGTAAGCTCTGTGGCACGTGCAATAACTGCATAATGCTATAGTGTGATGTAGTAGTTAGGTAGGAGTTCTAACTTCAGACATGGCAATTATGAAACTCTGTGTGTGTGCATGTGTGTGTGGGTGTGTGTGTGTGTGTGTGTAGGGATCAATGCTTTTGAGGCCATTCACAGTCACTACACTTTCCATTGCCCTAGTTTAGCAAGCCTGCTAATTTAATCTATCTTGAAATATACCTTTGCACAACTAGCCCTATAAGCTCTGTGATGTATGCCATAAATGCGGAACAATATAGTAGCAGAAACTGCACAGCTATGGGTTTGAATCTCATCTGTGGCAAGTGTTTGTGTGTCTACTTTAAAGATTGTGTCCCTATTTACAGCCAGTACACATCTCAGAGCCTGACTTTAGCAGTCCTACAGATATCATCCACCTTAAAAGTATCTGTTGCAAAGCCTATACCATGTTAGATAGAGGTTTGAACCTCACCCCTGGCAAATGTAAATGTGTGATTAGGATAAAATTATTTTTGGGATCTCTCACCCACTACATCAACCAATGCCAGTGGTTACAAGGGTTGGTGATGTTCCTCACCTTAGAAGTACCTTGGGACAATATCCGTCCAATAAGCTCCGTGGTGCATGCGATAAATGTGGTACACAGTAGTAGCAATATATAGCTGGGTAGGGGCTTGAATTTCAGTACTGGCAAATGTGTGTGTGTTTGCCATCAGTATCCTGTGTGGAGGTTGCTGTGACTGTGTAATAACAGGATGCATTGTGGGGCAGGTTTTGCTAAATTATTATATTGAGGACCTACTATATGTCACATTGTCCACCTTACAAGAACAACAGATGTCAAACAGCAGAGAGGCTAGTGTAGACAATGCATAGCCCTACTTGTGACATTATGGATAGGTGAACAATATAGGCAACCCTTGTATTACTCAGAGAACACTCTCCACACATGTCTCATACACAAACACACTTGGCTAGGCAACAGCCACTATATTGGTAGTTCCCTGCATATTGCCCACAGATAATAACCACAGTGTGATTGCAGTGGACTACATGCCTGTTGACCACAACACTGCCACTGACATAAGAATGTACTGTGATGTATAACATCTATTGACTGTGTGTTATCCAGCAAGTAAAAGGACATGGCACACTGTTCCAACCCTACACTAGGCAAATAATTGCTTACAGTGATCCTTTGCAATGTTCCCCACTGGACACCTACAACAACTGTAGAATCTGCAAATGTGACCCACAAAGGGAATACCATGCCTTATACACAGGCCCTGTATGGACAGATGCCACTAACTCCAATGAATACCTGTATCATGCTGTTAATGTAGGTGCAGCCATGACCTCAGTTCCATAGCCAGGTCTCACCACATGAGGTGAGGGATGCTACATCAGATGATAACAATCTGTCCACACAACATGCCCCAGAGACCCTAAGTACACTTCCACATGTCACAGAACATGCATGTGGGACATGTTCACAACCCAGACACTGTCCATGTTATGGAATATAGATCATATACATGGCAAGCATTGCACAGTACTGGCCATCCACAATAGTAACCCAGATGAGTGGATGCTGAATACAGTACCCACCAGTGTGGGCCAATCCAGGGGCTGCACCCCTGAGCCACACTGGTGGCCACTGCCATGTTGCCTGATGCCAAGGTATTCTCTTTGCCAAGCCTTGTAAACCCTTCTGGCACAGTCAACTACTACACACCTGTGAAGCAATGAACCCATGCATGTCAGTACTGGCAAGTGTGTGTATGTGTGTGTGGGTGTGTGTGTGTGTGTGTGTGTGTGTGTGTGTGTGTGTGTGTGTGTGTGTGTGTGTGTGTGTAGAGATTAATGATTATGAAGCCATTCACACTCACTACACCTCCCATTGCCCTACTGTAGCACGCCTTCTGATGTCAGTCACCTTGAAATAACCCTTTGGCCATACATCAGCCTGATAAGCTCTATGGCGCGTGTGATAACTGTGTAATACTATAGTGTAACAAACTAGTTAGGTAGGAGTTCTAATCCTGACCCTGCCAACTGTGATAATGTTTGTTATTCCCTGAGAGAGTGTTGTTGTGTCTTCCTTGACACCTACTTTTGTGGACAGTCACATGTACTACACTTCTCTTATCCCTTCTTTATCACTGTTGCTGATGTCACTCACCTTCAAAGATACCTTTGGACAGCTTTCCAACATGTAAGCTCCATGGTGCATGCAATAACTGCATACTGGTTAGTGTGTGTTATCAGTGGGTGTTGGGGTGATCGTATAATGACAGGGTCCATTGCAGTGTGGGTTTTGCCACATCATTATATTGAGCAGCTACATGTCCCATTGTCAACATTACAAGGCCAACATTTTCCAAACATTGTAGAGATTCTTGTTGACAATCCTCAGCCATAAATGTGTACAGCCATGTGCAATTACCATGTGACAGTATGGATTAGTACACAATATAGGCAACTGTCATAATGCCCAGATACCACTCTCTACCCATGGATCATACACAAACATGCTTGGCTCTTAGTCAACTACTCCCTTCCTTTCTTACTTTGTCTCTGTCTGTCTCTCTCACTCCTTCTCTGGTGGATGTGGAAAAGTACACCTGCTTTGCTTAGGGAGCAGCTTGAGTTTTGTAAGTGATGCTCATGATCATCTGATGTCCTCTGCATGAATTGCAGTCCCCCACTAGCTGACTGCATGTGGAACAGCTGTGGTTTTATTCCTATAGCCAATTCCATGGAAACACACTCCTATAACTAAGCACTTCATGTGGGTGCTGGCCCTTTTCCTTCACTGTGAGAAGGACTTCATGCGGGTGTTTGACAAACAGCATCACAGAGGGTAGTTGGATATACCTTTTACAACATGCACTGTGGAGACAGGCCAACAAACAGGAGGGGGATGTTCCAGATATGAGGACAGAATGTAAGTATTGCTCTTCTACATTTGAAGTAATGTTGGTTTAACAGGGTTCGTATGGGTATGGCTGTTCTACATGATTTAATATCTGTCATGACAGTGCTATGTGGTTGGGGAAACTCTCACCTGTAGGGTTCTCTGCAGACTGGCCAGTGATTGGAGTCTTGCATGTGTTGTGTTACTCACACATTTCCTATCTTTAGAAATGCAGTAGCATACTCTGAGGACTGCAGTCAGTACATGGTGACAGCCATGTGAGTTACTGACTTCATATCCCTCAGAAGACATATGTTACAACAAACCCTGTTACACCAGTGAATGCATGGGTTTATCATGGCAACATGTCAATATTGACCCTGTGTTTGTGCCTCCAGCCACAACTCTGTCAACCTTTGTATATATGTCATGCAGTAAGAGGTGCATATGTTCAGTACATCATTTACTGACATCATACCTGATAACAAGCAGTGTCAGACTGCTAGACATGTCATGTATAGTAGGCCTTATATTTGAGAACAAAACCTGGACATTCTGTTGTAGAGTGTACAGTAGTGAGGTCTGTGTACTTATGGTGAATGTTGACAGTGTGTATTGTGAATATGTACCTTGCCCTGTGTACAGACTGTGGTAGATGTCATTGTTCTTGGTCCTGTTCTATGTGATGTTGCATGCTGCTCCAGTGTAAGGTACCCTATCGGCATACATGTTTGTAGGACAAGACCAACACATGTCCCATACCACAGTCAGGCATTAGAATGCACCGTGCATTGGCCCAATATATGTAGGGTTAGTCTGTGAGTGGCACATATGAGGATGGTGTTGTTCACACAGTCCATATACTGTAATATTAAGTACACTTACCATATGTGACTGTGGCTGTGTTCAGATTGGTTGTGGGTATACAATTTCACACAGGTGTCTGTAACTCCATGCTGTTACATGCCTGGAGAGCCTGCTATATTTTCAGGTACATGTGTATTCCCCCATAAGAAATGTAGGCCAGTGTTGTGGCAGTCTGCCTGTAGTCTGCACAGTGCTTTGTGACATGCCTAGCTGTTCAGTGTATTTACCCAGTGTGATGTTATGTACAGATATTTGTCAGATGTACTGTTGCCGGGCCACCATAACTGTTGTGTATTTCTGACAAAGCAGTAGGATGCTGTACAGATGTATGTCACTAACTAGTGGGTAGTATGGAGCTTGTGACTTCTGCTCCTCAGGTTATGTGTCAGGACAGACAGGAATGTGTGAATGCATAAACTGTATGAGCTTATCTATTCCAGTATTTTTGTGATATCCTCATTTACATGGCTGTAAACATCCACTTTGTCAGGCTTGGCCCACACGTTTTGCACTAAAGGGTTCTGTGTATACCTCTGGACTGACCAGAGTCTGTCAGACTGTCCACATTTATTGGTCATAGCTCTGCTGTATTCAACAGGATCATTACTGTGATTTGTGTGGCACTGTACTATGATGATCTTATGATGTCTGTCAGTAACTGATGGCATACATGTCAATATCAGATGTGACTTCCCACACAACATTTTTGTTAAGACAACCCCTGTTACAGTAGCAAAAGTTTAAATTTATACCTGCAATACTTACATGACATCCCCTTGCACTAACAGGTTGTGACTACTGGTACTGAGGTATGACTCCACCACATGTTATGGACATATGTTATACATATATGTGTATATCTATATATACATATATATATATATATATATATATATATATATATATATATATATGTATATGTATCTATATCTATATATATATATATATATATATATATATATATATATATATATATATATTTATATATGTATCTATATATATATATATATATATATATATATATATATATATATATATAGGTTCATATGTTCATACTAGGCTATATATATATATATATATATATATATGTGTATATATTTAGCCACCCATTTTAAATTAATTTTGCTATGCCATTTTTCGAGGTTAGTATACTGTGCCTCTGTCTAACAGTGACACAGAAGTGATACCCGGGGTAAACCTACGATCTCCCATCCACTCATCAAGATTCCTCTTGAAGAGAGTCAATAAGGGACTCTGCATAATCTCAAAATTTTGAAATACTGAATTTCAAAATCTTGAGACTATAGAGCTGAAAGCTCTAAATACCGAAAGACCAGAAGCGCGAAATTCAAAATCCCGATGTACGGAGATATTGAAGTAGAGCTTCTGGTGTTGCAGTTTGTGCATGGATAGGTGGAATTCAGGTAAGTAAGTGTGTTGGTTAGGGGCTTTAGTGTGTGTTAGTGTGTGTTGTGACTGTGATGTGTGTGTGTGAGGGACTGTAAAATTTGTGGGTGTGAGTTTCTCTTGTGTGCCTGTGCGATCTCGGAGTTAGTATATTTAAGTAGGGGGTGTGGGGGGTGCAGCGTAGGATGATATGTTTGATTGTGGGGGGAAGTTGTGTGTATGTGTAAGTGTGTGCTGTATGTGTGCTGTACATTCGGGATTTCAAATTTCACGCTTCTGGTCTTTCGGCATTTAGGGATTTCAGCTATATAGTCTCAAGATTTTGAAATTCGGTATTTCAAACTTTGGAGATTATGTAGTGAACACATACATACACATATATATACATATACACATATATATATGTTTACATATATATATATATATATATATATATATATATATATATACACATTTATATATATATATATATATATATATATATATATATATATATATATATATATATATATATACAGATAGATCTCTGTATGACCATATATATAATGCAATATACAGATGTATATAAATATATATATATATATATATATATATATATATGTGTATGTACATGTATACATAATATATTTACACATATATATATATATATATATATATATATATATATATATATATATATTCATATCCTTGTTATATGTAAACATGACTGTTGCCTATACCTTCCCAGATGTATCTGATATGTGTATATTTAATATAACAACATACTTGATTCAACACTAATATCACTATCAAGTTCTACACAATTGTAGAAGTCAAAGCAGTTCAATACTATTCAGTATGTGTACTGACAGATATATTGGAAAAAACAACAACTATTTTCTCAGCTGTGATAGCTTAGTGATTAACTGCTGTGACTCTAGTGTACAGCGTCCTGGGTTCAAGAACTGCAAGGGCTGTTTATTTTGTTGCTGGGCAGAACAAGGGCTGTTGGATACAGAATGGTTAAGGCAGTTTTGAGCAGCTTTAAGTGGGTTTGCATGGGTTTGCGTGATGGTAAGCGCTGCTAATATACAGTTAAACATAGAGGTGCTTACACCATTTCAGCTTCACTTACCAGTGTGCAAATCTGCTTAGCATTTATATTGCAGCAATGGTGAAACCTGCTAAGTATGGATCAGCCCTGGTAACCAGTGATCACATTCCAGTCTGATGAAATAGCAGGGTAATGACATCTTTAATAAGTGTAGTTAATTCCATGTACATAACATGTGTCTATGTGCTGTCATTACAGTCGCAAGGGGTGTGAGTCTACTGTCTGGGACACCTGAGTATATATGGCTTGTTCAACACTCTTTACCATTTGGATGTGTTACATACACGGGTAGTATCACAGGTTATATGCAGTCACACTGGCATGTAGTGTATCATTATGTTAATACTGTTGACAGTGCTTTCCCAAGTAAGAGTAGAATGCAGATTGTAGTACTGGTACCAAACACCCCTGCATGCAAAGATGGACTCTGAGTCTTCACTGCCGTGTTCTTGGTATGTGAGCTGTGTGTCATTACGTATTTCCTACTGGATATTGATCTGACATGTGGATATTAACTGTAGACTACTGTGTGTATATGACATTTCATTGAGAGCTGCTGTCATGTAGTAATGGCATACTTATCAGTGTTAGATGTCTGTCTGCCAACATATTCATCCTAATGCATAACCAGTTGGCTAGCTGATGTCTGTCTGTCCTCTGTACAGATGTGAAAATGTCAGGTATCCATATTGGCTGCTTACAGGCAATCTATGCTTGGGTACAGGTCTCCAAGACAGACACTGACCATGTTATGTAATACATGTTGCATACATGTCAGTTGGAGCACTTCACTGGCCCTCTGCAAGAGGCAACCAGATGACTGGATGTTGCACTTAACTCTCACCTTGATGATCACTCCTGTGACATCAGTTGATTGATGGCCTGCTGGCAAATGGCAGGTGGCATAATACCACTGTACCCATATCCCCTACTCTTCCCATCTCTCCATGGACAATATCCTGGTACACGCTTATGAACACCTGCACCTATGGACTCCAGTACTGACAAATGTGTCATTGTGCATTACTGAAAATAACAGTGTCTGTTTGTTTGTAAACCTGCAGTTGATAATACCCTGAGGCCCTTCACACCCGCTGCACCCCCCCATTGACATAGCTAAATATGGCTACTGCTGTAATGGACATTACATGTACCTTGTTACATTCTTCACCCTATGGGCTACTTGGAGCTTGCAGTACCAGCACAACACTGTTGTACAAATGGGTAGATAGGCATGGGTTACCCTCTGAGTCCTGGCAAGTGTGTGTATGTTTGCAAGTGTGTATATTTGTAGGATACAGCATTCTGAGGCTACATTCTCCTAATGCAATACACCTTGCCACACACTATAAGGGATAGTGATATTGCTGACCTTAGAAGAGCCATGACAAAGTGTCACCCTACTATCCCCGTGGCATGTGCAATAGATGCATATCCCTGTAGTAACACTGTTGAGATAGACAAGGGGTTGTATTGCAGTCCTGGTCAATGTGTGATGGTGGGTATGTCAGAGTATTACCATGGGTTTCAGTGAGTGCAATATCCAATGCGGGGTGTGGGTGCTGGGTATCCTGTCTTTACACCATGGTACCCCCAGTACATGTCCCAAGGTCCACTGTATGGGGACCACTGTCACTATCAACCATACAGGTAACTGATTACACTATCCAGCCCAATGATGCATGTGCTGTGTTTAACTTATCTGTAATAGAATGGACACACTGACAAGTTACAGTGAAAAAGCAAATGATACTCAAGGAGGTAAGCCACTGGTACACCAAGAAAAAATGTATCACAAACCAAAAATGCTACCAGTGGTCCACAGCAGGAAAAACGTCAATGCATTAATTCAATATATCAGTTTAATGAAAAAAGACAAGCAAAGATAAGCACTTTCACATATTAGCTTCATCAGATCTCTGTCTAAACTGAGTTAAACATCCAATTTATATTAAAATCAATTAGACATTAATCAGTGTAACAAGCTGCATCACTGGTTACTAAGTAACCAATTGAGCATTCAAAAAACTAATACAGAAAGCTATATTAGCAAAATGTGAAAAAACATACACTTAAACTCACATAAAATCTAAAAACAACTAAAATATTGTAAAACAAAATAACATAAGCACTAAAAGTACTTATTTCTTTCTAAGGGGTCTTTCTCCCAGAGCAGGCTGAATAGAAACATACTCATTCAGGCCAGGAGCGTGGTGTGCTCCAAGCTTTAAAATCCATTTTAACTCAGCTTTATAAGTTATGCTAACCAAGTCCCCCTGTCTAATACTGTCATGTATCACTTCTAATACTTGTGTCTTTCAGATTTTCCCGGTTAGGGGTCGCCACGGCAGAACTCCGGTCCGCTAATGATTGGCAGTAGATTTTTACGTACTGGCTTGCCGGGCCTAATGCACAACTTTCAACGAAGGAATGCCCATTCATGCATGCCGCTACACAGAAGATGCTCTAACTGAGAATCGAACGGGCAGCATCTAACTGTGAGGCAACAACGCTACCGCAGCACCACCACTTCTAATACTGAAAATTTAAAAACATGTTCCTCACCCTGTGTATTAATATGTTTTTCTATAGCGCTATAATTCACACCTCTACGTAAGCAATAAAAATGATCACGTATCCTCTCTCTTAGGTGCCTGTTAGTCTTGCCGACATAAAAACACTGGCATAACATTCAGTGTCCAAGATAAATTAAATTCTTTGTATTGCAGTCTGCTGAGAGGAAATGTGTAAATATCCTATTATCTAATGGATGTATAAAGGAGGTGGACTCATCAATGTTTATACAATAAGCACAGCTATTACATTTTCTAGTTCACCGGTCAATTTCATTTTCATTTGTTGACAATAACTGACTAGGATAAATAATCTCTGGCATAGATTAGGCTTATTCCTATAGCCAAATCTAAGTCTAGCGTCCAAAATCGGACCAATTTCACCATCAGTACTTAGAATAGGCCAATGTTTATGTATAATCTCCCTAATTCGCTTCTCATCACTGGAGAATGTAAGACTAAAAAAAGGAGTATGAGTTCTGTTGTTGTTATAAGATTGAGCAGATTTATGTGAAGAAAAATAGAGTATACCTGTAGTATGTCTACACTGTCTAACCATCTGTTCTGTTTGTACTATCTCTTGACTTCTGTAACCCCTGGATGTAAAATCCAATCTCATTGCAGCCAAGCATTTTTTGAAGTCTTCCTCATTATTACACAATCGACTAATTCTTAAATTCTGTCCCTTCAAAACATTTTGGAACACATGTCCAGGGTGCATACTATTACGGTGTACATATGTAGGGTGATAACAATCCTTTCTATATAACTTCATAGTAATACTTTGGTTATCGTCTTTGAACAATAAAATACCCAAGAATTCAATACTTTTACTAGAATATCTACAGGAAAACCTCAAAAATTCTGTACTTTCATTCAACATGTGAATATATTGTTGTAACAAATCACCTGTCCATAGAAAATAAAGGTCATCAACAAAGCGTTGGTAGAATGGTACAAAACGTCTATAATAAACAGTGGTATACATTATATTCTCTTCCCAGGCCACCATAACCAAATTGGCATACATGTTTGCACACAAAGTGCCCATCGCTACAGCTGAGATCTGTAAGTAATAGTTGTTATTAAAGGTAAACATATTATATTCTAGTACCATCTCCAACAAGAAACATAAAAATTCTGTTTGTCTGACATCATAAATGCCTTTGCTCCTTGTTTCACCATCTGTATACCCTCAACATTCGGGATACAGGTGAAAAGGGAGGCCACATCAACAGTGACAAACATACCTAGATTGCTATCTGATGTCTCATCAATAAATTTGTATAGGTCTTGTAGAAAATGTTTACTATCAATTAACACAGAATCACGTCAATAGAACAGGTTTAAATTGTTGTTCCAAATAAATAGAGAGCGATTCAGTAAGCCAGCCACCCCCAGCAACAATGGGTCTGAAAGTGGGGCATATAGGATCTTTATGTACCTTTGAAAGGCCATTCAGGACAGGTATTCTGTGGTGCTCTACTGAGAAATAACCAAAAAGATCCTTGGTTAACAGATGACTTTCAAAGCATTCTTTTAATGAATTAGTGATTTCATAACTCATTCTCTGTACAGTGTCTACATCAACAGACTTATACATAAGATGGTCTTTTAACATTTTGTTAATACTATTAAAATAGAATTCTCTGTCCATAATAACTATCAATCCCCCCTTATCTGCTGTCTCAATGACAACACTAGTGTTGTCATTCGGCCAGCAGATAAGGGGGCATGACAACACTAGTGTCATTTTGTAGGCTATTAAGTACTTAGCTCTCAATTCTTGATAAATTCACAAAACCTGCGTATGGAATCATTCAATAAACAATACATGTCATTTTCACACATTTTCACAAAGACATCAAGATGGTGCTGTGGCAGGTATGCACTAGGTTTCCTAAAGTTAATGTTAATAGCAGTCTCATTAACATTCAAGTCCGCATAAATCAATTTAAGCATAACATTCCTTGCATATAGTCTTAAATCTATCAAGGTTTCAGATAAATCTGCTGTTTGAGTGGGAATAAAGGATAAACCTTTATTAATATCTGTATCTCTGCATCAGTTAATTCCCATGCCGAGATGTTCCATATTAGAGTCTTCAATTCTGCTTCCACATAGTTGTCAAAGTTTGAGTTTGTGTGTGCGCTTTGGGACCCAGATGCCTCCGTTTGAATCTCTGGCAATTTTCTGTGGTGTCTAGTAACCTCTTCAGATTCTGCCAAAACAGTAAAGGCAGACTGCAACAAAACCTGTGTGGATGGCATGTCATTTATCTTACTGCGTACCACAGGTTCCAAAGTACTGACAGGAACATTTGTTTCAGTTGTACTTTCTTCACTAGGCATTTCATAAGTGTAAATGGATGTCGCCGGCGTTGTTGGCATCTTATTCACAACATTAGATATATGGTTTGAAATAGATGACATCAATGTATTAGTACTCAATGGATGTACAGACTTGGTGTTGTTCCTGTTACCTTGATCAGGCAAATTCACATTATTCACATTCAGACCACGTTGTGAATTAATATTAACTGAAGCTGTCTGTGGATCAGAAGCTTGTTCATTCCGTTCTCTGGGCCAAGTGAACACAAGGTTGTTCGTAAAGTCCCTTGTGGCACCACTGGTAGCATTTTTGGTTTGTGATACACTGACAAGGTAGTTAACACTGATAAACCCAGGTCTCTCAGATGTGTGTATGACTGTTATGTGTTTGTTAATGTGTATATGAAAGTATGTCACACTATGTATTGTTCATAAACAACCAGTACATCCCCCATTACCATACTGTATGAGGCCTGGTGATGTTCTTCACTTAACATGTAACCTGGAACACACCTCATCCTAAAAGCTGTGCGGTGTGTGCAATTAAGGCCAAACACATTAGTAGCAGTATGTACCTAGGTAGGGGTTCTAGCCCCAGTGTTGCCAAGTAAGAGTGTGTGTGTATGTGAAGGGATCTACTTCAGTTTGCAGAATATACATGCCCTAGGAGGTCATCTATCCAAGAATTGACTGGCAAATGCTAACATTTCACAGGTATCATCCTGTGGAAATTCATTCCATCAAAACTAGTAGTAGATGTGTAAATGCCCTCTTCCCCACTGTATATCTGTACAGCGATACTGGAGTTGGTATATATAGCTGGGTGTGGATCTTGTGGACACAGCCACCATCATTGCGGTTATTGTTGAGTGTATCCCCCCGTTAGTTGGCTGTAATAATGTACAGTTCATGTTAACAGGTTAAGCAGTTGTCAATCACACTATCTGCAATTCTACACCACCCCACACCCTCCAAAGGGTAGGGCTGTGCCACCCACACCAGCACACCTATGTTTACCAAGTTGAAGATTGCACTACATTGGGGAAGGAGACATATACCCTGCCAGTACCATCGTCAATGACATTAAACTAGCAGACTGATTATTTCCCAATGTGATGTTGTGCCTATTCTGTCTTGGTGGAATTTTATAGGCTAAAATGGGTTCCTTGCAAAAGTACATACATCCATGTGTACAGTCTTCTCTGTGTATTGCATCAACACCAAAACCTCTGTGTGTGTGTGTGTGTGTGTGTGTGTGTGTGTGTGTGTGTGTGTGTGTGTGTGTGTGTGTGTGTTAAACACAAACATGTGGTGTGTACCACCCAGTACACTTACCATTGTCCACTGTAGAAGGGCTGCTGACATCAGCCACCATGCACTCACCTGTATACACCCCTCAGACCTATCAGGCATGTGGCACATGCAGTAACTGCTATACAGACCTGTGACTTGACTTGTGTTCAGCTGTACCCAGGATATGGCACAGTAAAGGTGTCACCACACTGCCATACCCCTTGTAGGAAACAACAGCAGACCAACATCCTGCTAACACATAGTCACCTACAACACAAACGGAATGCATTATGGAGACCACAATCACTCAGTGTTAATAACAGCTATAATGCATCATGGCTGGACAGTTACACATCCTGACATGTAAGCATTAAACTTTAGTGCTGAAAACATGTTACACAGCATTACATTGGTACACCATAGTACAGTCAACCTGTGCGTCAGAGCCATATTAGACTGTACCAATGAACAACAGCTGAATCCAAATTTCTACACCACAAAACGACACAACCAAGGTAAAATAAGCTTCTTTATTTCTCTAGCGCCTCGGCCACAGTAAGCCTTCAAGGAGTAACAAACCACATATTAAAGCAGTTTAAATAATATCAACTGTCCCTGAATTGATGTTATGGATGACAGGGCTGTGGCACAGATATCATCATATGCACAGGATCTGTTGTGGGTTTGCCAAAGACCTAGGCTGAGCCACTTGTCTGATATCATGTCTCTGTGTTAGGGGGTTTCATAATTAACTGGGCTGTGCAGATGTGGTGTGTGTAGGTATGGGGTTGCCCTAGCTGTGTTGGTGATGTGTGTGTGTATGCATGCACACAGTTCTGCCATGTAGCTGCCCTATACAGGGGTTTGTTGGACAGCTTCAGACCATACCTGGTAGGGTGTGCAGTTTACCGCCTTCACCATGGACACGAGAACTGTGCCTGCCAGGGGTTCCATGGGTGCTACCAGGTACAAGCCACGAGATGGTACTTTCCACTGATGATGACATATGTCCGCTGGATCCAGGTCCCTCTTGGGACCAGCCAGTGCCACGTGCACATGGCCTGCTATGTTGTGGTGTGGACAGTGCCTCCTCTGCAGTGCTGGGGCTGGTACTGCCACTATTGGAGTGGCTCTGACTTCTTGCACATCCACGTTGACCTCCACCTGTTGGTGTTGCTGGCCTACATCCAGGTGGCTGTTGCACTACTCCCACCATATGCTCAAGCACAGACATTCCAAGGTTGAGGATTCCCATCATCTCACCCAACCGTCTATCCAGGACCTCTGCAAAATAATGGTGGGCACCTGCAAGATCATATATATTGTCAATAACAGCAGAATGAGTAGCCCTCTGCAGCCTCAGACCCTGTTTGCTATACCATTCTATACGTGCCTGCACCGCCATGATGGCCTGAAACATGTGTCTAGTGACACCAGCTGTGGCACTTCTGCCAGGGACATGATGACCAGCAGCCCTCCTATGAGCACTCCTGTACATTTGCCTGTGTGGTACCTCACCGGGCATCTGGCTATTGCTGCTGTGTCCAGACACACATGTCATAGACACCACACTGTCCTGTCCCATGCCACCACCTGCCAACTGTCCCTCATTTATGGCCACTGGTGATGGGGTATGTATAGGCAAAGTGACTGTGTGCGGGGATGATGTGGATAACAGTGGGATGTCAAACAATGGCACAACTTCAGCCCCTGACAACCCTGCCTGTGCCTCAAAACACCTATCATCATTGTCAGAGTCTGTATGGACATTAACATCAGTTTGCCTGCAGGAGGGACCCTGACCCACCTCACCACTTGTGAGGGGAAAACAAGAAACACAATTTAAGACCTGTATGTCATTGCTTAACTGTATATATATATATATATATATATATATATATATATATATATATATATATATATATATATATATATATATATATATATATATATACATACACACACATACACACACACACACACACACACACACACACACACACACACACACACACACACACACACACACACACACACACACACACACACACACACACACACACACACACACACACACACACACACACACACACACACACTTACAGGTGAGGTTGCACAAAGATATTACACACAGACCTCTCATTACCCATCTGTCAACATGCATGACATATGTCACTCAACAGCATGCACTGCAGCTATAGTCAATCCCTGTTACCAAAATTATACATCTCTGTGATGCATGGATTGTGTTAGTAGGTGATGCCCCTTCGCCTGGAACACACTGCACCCATGTACACAGTATTGCTCTGCACCTGTTCAGCACCCTGGCATGTACTGTGCACCATACCTCACAGGTGTGCATGCCATTCTTGAATGTGTGTATGTGTATCAGTTATGTTTGCTATGCTGCTCACAGCTCCTGTGTGTTTGTGTGACACATACCTGGGATGATATGTGGACAGATGTCAATAATGAATGCCTGATGTCTGATTTGCAGATCTCATCATCAGCCGTGCATCTATGGCCAATACAATACAATTACACTGACAACCTTCAAACCTTACTGTGGCTATGAGGAGTGTACACATTCTTATTGACATGGCACCCTCTTTCCTGATATGCCATGGGGCCACAGTACTGCATATGTTAACATTACATGAACCTGATATGTGACATATGACCTATGCAATCAAATGCAGTATCAAACAAATGTGTTATCTGTGCAATGCTGATTGAGATGCATACAATCTGTGGTGCATAAGTGTGCACACCCGTAACATGATGGTTTGTTGCACCAACTGTTATGTGTACTACAGCAGTCACTCTTCCTGGAAGGGGTATACTAGCATGGCCCATCTGCACTTGCCAGTATTTGGTCACTTTGCCCTACAAATGTCCCCCTACTCTGCAAGATTACAAGGTCAAGTCATGTGCACAGCCCTCATAGGTTACACAGTGCCTTCACTATTGCTGTGGAGTCAGGGTTATGTCTGCCAAAATTCATGACCTTGACTGTGTGCAGCTACAGACATTCTTCACAAGCTTTAGATGTCTGCTTCAGTTCACTGTTGTGTTTCAGGATGACACCTCTCCCCATCCTCAGCCTTTTTGCAGATGCTTGACAGCTATGGGCTACACATGAATGTAATTTTGCAGTGTCGCAAATTCAGAGCACCATGTGTACTGGCCTAGTCCCTGCTAATGAATAGTAAACATACAGGTGTACACTGGCACCAGCAAGGTACAGATGTGGATGGTGGGCCTGAGGTGGAGTGAGGTGTTGCTTGTGCAGCACATGTATCTTAATTGATACTGTATGTAGGTTTCAAACTTAGTCTTGGTACACCATTACACATTGTAACACACGCCTTTGGGGGACTTTTGATGTTATGCATATGCTACCTCTAGAGAGCCCTGACTGATGTTTCCTGTGGAATAACTGTCCCATCTGATTACCCTAGCCCATGTGCCACACTTATGCAGAGTCTGGACAATTGTTGCACAGGTACTGCACAGCCAGTACTTGCTATACATTTCTGCTACTCCCTCAGTGTTGCAGCATGTTACTAGGCAGCCTCCATAGCCAGTTTGCAACATGTGTCATTATCTGTCTTGGATGGCCATCTGTTTATTTTCTACATTGATGTTGTCCCATACATACACATCACATACGACTGTCTGCACTGTTTGCCATGGTATATGCAATGGTGAGGTAAGGCTACATGTCCCACTTCTGTGGGCTACCTGTTGGGTATGGGATCATTCTATGACTTGTAAGATGTGTGCAAGCCACGGCTGTCTCTGTTGCAGGTGAGTGGGCAAATGTGATGGACATACATCTTGGACAGCAGATCATTTCTTGGTGTGACATTGAGGACCTGTACTTGCTGGAAGGTGCATACTTATGAAGAGTGAATGCTGTCAGTACCTCAAAAGCTGCTTCCACAATATGTTATTTGGAGTGTATGCACACATATGCTTCCAATGTTTGTTAAGGTATGTATTCCCCATATTTGCTTTCCTAACATAGGATTCCATATTATACATTCATTGCTCATATTAGGACCACATTACAAGTTGTAAGGGATGTGGAATGTGGTATTGTGAGATGCAGTCATGTAGATCTGTAACAGTTGCCATTGTAATAGTG
Source organism: Protopterus annectens (assembly GCF_019279795.1). Lineage (NCBI taxonomy): Eukaryota > Metazoa > Chordata > Ceratodontiformes > Protopteridae > Protopterus > Protopterus annectens. Next base: position 1,332,799,127 of record NC_056726.1, read on the forward strand.
GTATATACACTGTTGTAGCACTGTATAAGGGTGATGTTTCAGACATGTTCCCACTGTAGGCCATTTCTCCCACTATTATGTTCATCTCTGTGCACACATCTTGCAAAGACAAGTTGTTAGCTATATTGCAGAACTCTTATATACCTTTCAGATATACCACCATGGTGACCACTGTGATGCAGTGCAGTTAACAGCAACAATAAGTGAACATGTACAGCATGCATTATGGGTAGGCATGTTAAATGTGTGTATGGCAAATACCATGGCCACAACTTAGCCGGTGTATTGGCAAACCTGAACAAACAACACCATACTCACCAGCTACAGGCTGCTGCCCCAGAGGTATACCAGAGGGACCTACATAGTTGTGTGAGAGATGTGATGTCAGTAGCCACACCTGTGGCATTGGTACAGGGTGGGAGCAGCATTTCAGTACATCAACAGTGCAAACCCACAATACTACAGATTATACACATCTGTTCATTAGTACAATGCAGCAACAGACTATATATATTTTATCTCACATATGCATGATTAAACTCTACAGATGCAGATGGATAAGCAACAGTGGTCTACTGATGTGCCCTGGGGCCTTATTTGCATGCTGCTCATCCATTGTGTGGGTAGCATCCACCTCCATAATGGTATCCACTGGGTCTTGTCTTTGCTGGTGGGCTGGTGCCCTGAGGTTGGCGAGGATCTCCTCAGCATGTGTTGGGGGGCTAGATGGCATGATCCCCCCCTGTGGCTTGCTGGTCCCTCCTAACTGCAGCAGTATTCTGATGGGCGTGGCAGATGTGGTCAGTGCAATGATGTCAGACCTGCTCATAACTGCAGTTATGCAGGCCAACATTGTTTACCCTGTGAACAAACATGTTTGATAGGGTGGTCCTCTCCTGCAGATCATGGGCTGTATGGCCAAACAGGGTGTGGTAGTGCTGCACCAGGTAGTTTATTATTACTTCATTTTCCTGGGGGGAGTAAACTGGCAAACACTCTCTAGACATGGTGCCTGAAAGACATAAAGAGGAAAAAAGGTTTGAGGACCTCATACTGCAAGGATATAATAGTAGTTAATTGATATCTCTGTCTCCCCTCCACCACATCTGCAACAATAATCTGAACACACAACTCAATGGGTATGTTTACAGCAAACCTACTGTTGGGACATATATTGTATTGTATGACAATTTGTGCAATGTGTTTCTAGTCATGTTCCATGTTGATACACTATTATTGGTGGCCTGTTGCTAACAATGTTACCTGCATGCCATTGTAAGGGCCACTATGGTTCCATATATGTATGTGTTCTGCTTGCTATGTGACTGGTACAAATCTGGTGTTTTATGTTAATGGGGATATCTATGCAGGGTCTATATTAGATCATCGAAATGGCTGAATTTCGAATGATCTAATATCGAACCCAATATCTCAAATGCTGAAAACAGCGAAGCTGCATAAAACTGAATTCTTTTCTAGGGAAAGAATTTGGGTGGTCGTTGTTGTGGCTTCACTGTTTTCAGCGATGTGGTGGAAAGTTACGGGTTGGGTTAAATTAAGTGTGTGATTGTGCAGACATTTGGGTTAGGGCTCGAGTTGGGTGAGTTAGGGTAGGTCGCGGGTCAGGTAAGTGTGCAATTGTGACAGGCGTTAGGGTTAGGGGCGGGTTAAGTGAGTTAGGGTTAGGGCGCGGGTGAGTTGAGTGTGCGATAGTGACAGCATTTGGGGTTGGGGTGGGTTAAGTGAGTTAGGGTTAGGGCGCAGATGAGGTGAGTGTGCGATAGTGATGGACCTTCTGGTTCAGGTCTGGGTTAAGGTAAGTGGATAGATAGTAGTTTATGTACAGTGCAGTGTAGGGTTAGATGTAGCTTGTAAGTGTATGTGTGTGGATTGCTGCTTTTTCGTGTGCTTGTGGTGTGTGTATGCTTCTCGGAACAGCAAATTTTTTCCCTGGGAAAAAAATTCGCTGTTTTGAGGTTTTGATATTGTTAGGATTCGGGTTTTGCAGTTCGATGTTTTGGCATTTGATAATGAGCCATTTCGAGGATCTAATATAAACCCATCTATGCATGCTGTTAGACGTAATTCTGGATTGTGTGGACTAACACTACCCACATATGTTCTATAATGGTGACACAATAGCATGTTTGGCAAGCCTGTTCCCTGCAGAGCCACCTCTCCCACCTCCTCTGGCCATGTTACCAGGCCACTGCACATCTGGGGACCACCCTGGGACCTCATCATCTGCTGGTCCTGCACTACCATCAAGTGGAACCACCATAGGGGATGGTGTCCCCCCCAGGAGCACACACAGACAGGATCCTGTCACCTGAAGTCAGGTCCAGGGTCTGGTGCATAGGGAGCTCTACAGAGACTTGGGGATGTGCTACACCACCTTGAGGTCCTCGGTACACAATTACAGGGTCTGCATGCTCCTCCTGCTCAGCCCTCAGCTCAGGCACCTTCAGGGCCCTGAAGGTACCATTGTGACTGCCCATGGGTGGGGACTTTGGTCCCACTGTTTCCATTTGGGGGGGTCATGGGCTTCCATTTTCCAAACATCAGTCCCCATCCAAGGTGTTCATCCACCACACGTGTCATATACCACCCCTGTATGCTGTATTGTCTGTTTTTCAACCCAACCTACCTCCCCAGATATACCTACTATCCTTCCCCAACATAACAATCTCACCTTCACAAACAAGTGCAATGTGTTCCCAACATGGATTTTACACCCGACATAACTGTCCATTTCGTACTTTATATATATATATATATATATATATATGTATATATATATATATATATATATATATATATATATATATATATGTGTGTGTGTGTGTGTGTGTGTGTGTGTGTGTGTGTGTGTGTGTGTGTGTGTGTGTGTGTGAGTGATGTTTCCTCACACATATTGTGCAGTACTGTCATTCAACAGTAGGGGTAATGTATTTATATATATATAAATAAATATATATACATATATATATATATATATATATATATATATATATATATATATATATATATATATATATGTGTGTGTGTGTGTGTGTTTGTATGTATGCAGACATGCACATATGTATGTATGTATATATATATATATATATATATATATATATATATATATATATATATATAGTGCATTCAAACATCAGGTCCACACTCTATAACTCTCCTTCCTCCACAGCTGCACTGTTCTGCCTTGCTACAAAACAGACAGCTGTCAGATGTGGACACAGCCTAACATTAGGGGGATATATATAGGAATAGATTCCAGGTAAGCCTTTTACAAACCTATAACATTTGTGTATGATACATTTCACTTTAGCATGACTGTCCTGCAGGTTGTTTGGTCTGAAACCCATGTGTCTATCATAACTTAATTACTTCCACCACCAGTTACTTGCCACACTAATATACATGTCTTGAGGTACAGAACACACACTATGATGGCTTACAGCTTGTCATTCAGTGCTGATCTGCACAGTTGACAGGTATGGCCCACTGCCCACAGGGCCAAATGCTATGCCCATAGCAGATGTTCAGCAGGACATCATTACAAGTCTTGATGGCATATATAAATCTTTGCACATCATCTATCCCATTATTACAGACCAAGTACTACATTCAGTTACATGCATATATGTTTCACATACCTGTTGTAGTATTGTCCTCTTTTCTAGGTACACTTTTATGTGTCCCTTGTTTTATACTTTTTTTGGTTTGGTTTGTAGTTTTAGTTGTTCTCTTCTCTCTCTCTCTCTCTCTTTCTCCACTACAGGGATTGATTTGATTTGAATAGGTTGCAGCATGGATTTTGTAGGTGATGCTTATGATCAGGTGATGGCCTCTGCACCAATTAGTGTTCACCACTTGCTAATTGCATGCAGCCAGCTGTGTAGTACTTCCAGTTACCACTGCCATGGCAACTCACTACTCTAAATTACTACATAATGTGTGCATTGTCCCTTTACCTTTCCTGTATGGAAGACATACTTCCTGTGTGTGGGCAGCAGTGTTACAGACAGCAGGTAGCAATACCTCTTACAACAGGACTGGCAGACAGAGGCCAACTACATATTTGTATAAGGTTCCAGATCTATGGACAGTGTGAGTATTGTTGTTATATGCATTGTATACCGCTAGTTTTACAGGGTTTGTGTGTACATGCTAGTTTTGCATGGAATGCAGTCTGTCTGCATAGCTCTCAACTGTGGACCTATCCACATGATAGCCAGAGGACTGGCTGTTATGTTTTGTCTGTTCACCACACAGGTCTTGTCTTTGATATATAAGTGGCATTCTCTCTGTTGAGTGCTATCAGTACATGGCTACATCCATTTGTGTTTCTGCCTTCCCATTCCTGAGTAAGGGTATGTTGCAACCAATCCTGTAGCACCAGCAATTTTCACAGTGTATAACAGCAATATTTCAAATATGGCCCTGTGTTCCAGCCTCTGCCCTCCACCTATATACCAGGCTTTGTCCAGATGTCATGCAGTAAGAGGTTGTTAGGTAATGGCCTAGTGCTGGTATTCCTGCTATCATTCCAGTGATGTTGTGGACTCCCACACATATTGTGGGGTAGGATCCATATATATGAGGGCTACAGCTGGACAAAATGTGTGTGACCTTGTACAGTCTGGAGGTCAGTGTATGTAACACTGTTATATGCCCTTGTAGGTCATTCTATGAGGGAGGGGTATGCACCGTTTTAGCCTAGGCTGTTACAACATGTGAGGGATATCAGTAGTAAGACACATGAAGACATATGGCTGTACATTTTCGTACATTTCACCATGGGAACAGTGGTGGGCTAATGCTTACTGTCTTAGAGACAGCTCTGTTTGTCAGTGTGATAGTGATGTTTTAAGTTAAGCATTGTTATGTAACAGATACAATTTCATTGTGACAACTTAATTCTTTTCCCCCTAGGGGTTGAGTAGAGAGTGTAATTGGAGGCTGCCGAACTACATCTGTAATTAATTAGTGTTGATTGATTCTTATCTTCCAGGCAAGTGTTTTTGTTACTGTTGTATTACATGAAGGCCTTGGCCTGGACAGCAACATATGTTGGGAGGGTGGCCTAAGTTGGGAGAGTGGCCTGTTGGTTAAGGTGTTTGCCTTACAAACAGAAGGTACAGGGTTTGAGTCTCACAAGGGATTATTGGCTAGGCTTAAAATGGCTTGCAAGGGGAGTTAGTCTAGTACTAATCTATGAACCTATGTTATGATTTCAGATTACTGTATAAAATGTTTTGTTTGAGAGTGGTATTACTTAGTTATTATGAATTTCAAACACATAACTGCTATATTAAATGGCATATACAACTGAAATAGTACACAAATAAACATTTCTATTTATGCAAACTTGAGTGCAGTGTCATATCCTTTGACTTGTCTGTGAGTCTATGTTTCATGCAATAATTGTCTTTTGTATTACAGAATTAAACTCTGGCCATTTTAAAAGGTGGCAACTGTTGGAATACTGGATGTTCAATACGCTGTGCACCCTCTAAATATATATCTTCTTATGCATATTTATAAGTAGTATTATATGTATATGTGTATGTATGTGTATACACACACACACACACACACACACACACACACACACATATATATATATATATATATATATATATGTGTGTGTGTGTGTGTGTGTGTGTGTGTGTGTGTGTGTGTGTGTGTGTGTATATATCATTGGAATGTTTACTGCTTCCACATTATACATTCCCTATGGTACACAGACTGTTCTGCATGATATGTTATTGATATCATCCTGACATCGTACAGCTGAGATGGATTACTGTTAACTTGTTCTGGCTATGTTGTGTAGGGTCCTGGGTATGAGACTTGCAAGTGTTGGTTAGTGTGTTGCAAGGCAGATCTGTTCAGCTGTGGAGGAGGGAATGATATCAATAATTACAAGAGGTACTTATTTCGGACCCCTTCACCCCCATTAACAGTGCCTTTGATCATATATTTATTTTTTGTGTTTTTTATATATATCTATTATATATATATATATATATATATATATATATATATATATATATATATATATATATATATATATATATATATATATATAATCTACATATATAAATACATTCCCCCTACTATTGAATGACTGTGCTAAATATGTTTGAGAAAATATCAGCTTTCTTTACATCTGAAATGGCTTAGTGGCAAATTACTTTGGCTGTAGTGTGCAGCGTCCTGGGTTTGAGACTTTCAAGGGCTGCTTATTTTGTTGCTGGGCAGAACAGGGGCTGTTGGAGACAGAGTGATTAAGGCACTTTGAAGCAGTTGTAAGCAGGTTTGCGCAGGTTTGTGCGAAGCTAAGCGACGCTTACATGAGCTTAGCTTAGCTTACCCCCGCTTACGGCCACTTAAACCCGTGCTAATTTCAAATAAAGAAAAGAAAAACAGGAAGATAGGAAAGTGGTGAAATCTGGACAAGTAGGGGGACAAACAAGAGGAGAAACAAGTAGGGATGTGCAGGAAAGGACAATAGCTCTGCATTTCTTTGGCAGCAACAGCTGCTTTCAATGTAGGCAATTTAGAATTTGGAGCCTCACCCTCTACAGGGAGAGGTGTGTGGGCATCATACAATACAGATTACTAGTAGGGTTAGATTGTGTGATGGGTACATGTCTCTGGGTTAAATGCAGAGCTATGTATGGGATGTGATTTTTTTGTGGGACAGATGCCCCTTTTTTAAGGTGAGAGTGGGATTTTAAGGAAGGATTATTGTTAAGTGTGGTGAGGGAGGTTTGTTAGGAGAGTTTGCATTTGCAGACATTCAAGACAGACAAGACAGCAAACAGAGGTGGTGTATGACACATGGGGGAATAAACACCTTGAATGGGAGGGTGGTTGGGAATCCGATGCTCATGAGCCCCCCAGATGGTAGTAGTGGCACTGGTGTCCCCACCCGATGCCAGTCACCACTACTCCTTTACAGCCCCATAGGTGGGTGTGCTGGGGCTGGGCTGGAGGGGCCACCTGTCCCTCTAGCTGTGACAGCCTGCCCTCCACCTGGTGGAGGCAGTCATCCAGCTCCATCTGGAGGATACTGTGCACCATGCCACAGACTTCATCCCTGGTGACAACATCCTCACCATGCCCACTTGCAGGGGGGGTGAGCCCCATCCCTTGCAGCAGTTCCACCTGAGGGTGGTGCAGGACCAGCAGATGAGGGAGGTCTGGTTTGTATCCCAGACATGCTTGGACCCAGTGCCTTGGCCAGGTGGGGTGGGAGAGGCAAATCCGCTGGTATCTGCCTTCCCATATGTGCTATGGTGTGAAAGTTAACAATGAATATTGGGTAGGCATGCACAACACATTACAGCATTAGTCAAAAGAGCATGCATGGATATTCCCATTTACCCAAAACAGTGCAATTATAACAGTGCCATAGCAAACAGAACCCATGCATATATGGAATGGCTGTCAGGGTTGCACAGCATGCCAGTTAGTGGTATGTCAGGCAGGCAATAAAATGATTATTCAACAGGGAATATTAGTATGCATATAGTTTAAAAATAGTAAACCAAATGGAACAACGCTCCCAACAATAGAGGTTTGTTTAGGAACATACCCATGTTGGTTTCAGTGTGATGGTTGGATCAGTTGAGTGGTGGGGTAAGGGAACAAATTCAGTTGACAGCTGCTATCAAGTATATTTGTCAGTACACTATTATTCACTACTCTACATTCTGACCACATTTACATTCTACCTGGGCAATGGGGCTGTTTCAGCACACCAACAGCTGTAGATATCAACAGAGCGATTGTACCCTTATTTTAGTTATACACATCATACCTGTTTCTATACCAATTTCTTTACATGTGGGCCTGTGCAGATGAACTGTGTGCACATTACATTGCTGGTTCTACACATATTTCAGATTCACATATTAGTTTCAGGCCCTGGAGTGTGTGTTGTGCCTTTCACATACATCTGCTGTGACATTCTCTGTGTGCAGGTTTCTTGGCAATTAGGTAAGCTATCTGTCACAGCGTGACACTTGAGGGGCTTGTCTGGGCCACACTGCAGAGTCTGGATGTCTAGCTTGCATCTATTTGTATGACTGGAGCTGATCAACACAGCAATTTTACATCTTTCATAGTTATACACATCATACTAGTATTTCTGTTCAGATTTCTTTACCTGTGTGTCCTGTATGGAAAATGCATGAGTTGCAGTACATTATTTTTTCTATTCAGATTGCAGTTTACAACTGTGGAACCAGACTGAGATGTCAGTGGCAGTCCCTGGATTCGAACTGTGGTGTGTGTGCAAAATTGAACTACAGGCCTAGTCCTTATCAGACTGAGCTATTGGGGAAGTGTTGTGTTTTGCTTGTGACATTTCTATCTAGCACATATTTTTGTGCACAGTACTTTTATTATGACATGTTGCATTATTTGTTTCCCATTTTCAGTACAAATTATGCATACACAGCAGACATTGGTGTCACTGTTTGTGAAACGTGCACATTAGGTGGATTGCACATTTGACTGTTTTACAACCATACATACTGCAATTTAGATTCATGAGTACACAGTGTAGGTTTTAAGTCTGCACCTGTTAGCCTTATTCATTTTTCAGTACATTCACAGCTACATACAGCTGAAATTGAAAGGTTAATACAGGACAATGCTGGCAGACAAACAAGTAAAACACATTCTGATGGAAATATGTACTGTTGCTTTTTTCAGTTATTTGACATGCCCATTCTAAAGTATGCAGACAAGCAGTGCTAAATCAGTTCACCTCAGTTAATGCATTCTGTAGGACATACACATTTCTATTTTTCAGGTACAAGTGAGATGACAGACACCAGTGTTTGGGATCACCTTTATTAGTTTTGACATACATATCTGTGTATGACTCAGAAATCCACAATTACTATTCCTGCATAATCTGCACAGGGGAATGCTTTTCATTTCTAACTGTTACGGTAGCTCTGACATGGCACTTTCTTGGCAGGTTCACTCAGACACACTCATACATATTTTTATATTCCTCTCCTGCATATCGTACCTTGTTTGCTACTGATATATGTATTACACAGCAGCTGGGAATACTCCATTGTAACACTGGCAGCCTGACACAGGCATTTATTCCTGACATTTACAGCACAATTATATATACAGGCAGTACTACCATTACTATATTTTTGATTTCTTACTGCTAATAATAGGGGGTATTTTGTACTCACCATACTGCCAACGCAGCTGGGCCAGTTGCTGGTCATGAGCCTTAACATTCTGGGACCTCTCCACAGCAGCTGTATGGGGAGACATCACACATTAATCAAACCTGCATAATCACAAGTTGAACTTTTTCCATACTTAGTTAGAGATACATAACACTGCATACTTACAGACAGGTGGGACATCCTGCACTCAGGCTTCTTGGATCCACTGGTCCAAGAGTGCACCCCTCCTCAGCTTCAGGTTGTTATGATTGTGATGACATACATATTCACCAGTCTGGGGTATGCCAGTGGCACTGGTGAGATCACGTGCAAGCTGGTCCCAGGCCTCCACTTTGTACTGCGAGCCCTGGTACTGGCCCTGCAGCAGCCTGCCATCATGGTTTTAACTAGGTGGCCGACCATGACCCTGGACTCCTGGATGCCCCAACGTTGTGCTCAGAAGTGCACACCTTCACCAACACCAGACATTTTGGTCCTGCTGTGAGCAATCCCAAATGGTTATGGCTGTATTCCTGCCTGTGCAGTTTAAATTGGCCAGTTTTCCTGCAATTTTTCTTCATTGGCCAGTTTTAATATGCTGAACTAGGCTTAGCTCCATGCAAATCCGCTTAGCAATGCTTACACCAGCTAAGCAGAGCTGAAAGCAGGTAAGCAATGCTTATACTAGCAAAGCATTGCTTAATTCTATTTTTTCATTAAATTTATAAATTATTTTTTACATTTATATTTTACATATTCCCACCCCTACTGTGCTATACATGAGCCATATGATTGACATCTATCATTCAAATTCCTTAAACGTTTATTAAATAATTTGACAGAGGGGAGAATTGAACCGAACATGTACTACAGGATTGACCATGGCAGTACCACTACACTACAACAGCTTAATGATGTTGTCCATCACAGTAGCACTTTTCTAGCATTTTCAGGATTTCAGCCAGGCTAAGCATAGCAGAGTGTCACACAAACAAGCTGCACAGCGCTTAATCTTCAGATTTATTTGATGAAAAAAAATATTACATTTTTTTAATTTCTATACCTTCCTCTTGCCCTACTGCTTCCATGCATGTAGGGCTAGAGTGCATACATTTGGAGGTGTGCACTTGAAGACTGCTGCCTTCTAGGTGATTATGTTTAGTTTTTTTTTCATTTTCAGTGTCCGCGGACACTGAAATGTTGCTATTTACATTTCAGTGTCTGTGGACACTTGTTTACTGTATAATATTATTGCCAGGCTCTAATATTATATAGATTGAGACTCATCTGTGTCATAAAGTGCCGTACAGCACTTTCTGAGTGAAGGGGGTGTGTTACATGTGCAGGCACTGCTAACACATGCCTCCTGCACTCACTCCTGGATCATGTTCATTTAGTTTAGATAGCAGCACACCTTCATGCATATGCAAGGTGCGCTGCTATCCTAAATGGACATGAACCACTCCATGCAAGAATAGCCTTATTCTTGCACAGAGCTTTGTGAATCCAGGGGAATGCCTTCTTTAGTTAAATATCCTAACCTAAGACCCTTCTGTAATAACAATTTGTATTGTTCAATAGTATCATTATAAATATTAATGCACATTTCTCATAAACCACATCATTACTCAGATGTTCAGTACACATGGCAATATATTGTGTGCAATGTAATATTACAATTTTATTGACTTTATCTGAAAGCTTTACGACTATGTCCCTTCTTTTACTTAAACTAATAAGAGCATCCCATTCTGATTTAATCAAATTATATACAATATTATAATTAGGCTTATTAAATGTGTACTATAACTGTTGAACTTGAAAATTAAACATCATAGAAAATTGTTTAATAGTTTCATTTACATAAGGTGAATGAAAGAACTTTTATACTGAATGCCTTGAGTGTCTGACAAACAATAAGTACTTAACTTGTCAATATCAGAAACACAAGAAATAAAACTTTCATCATCAGAAACATCATTCTCTAAAAGACTTTCATCAATACTCATAAAAACATTTACCATTAAAAAATATTTTAAATGCAATTTCCTTACTAAGCAAAATATTTCTTGTTTCAAAACATGTAAACATGGAACTACAGTAGGCACAAATTTTAGACCCAAATTCATAGGAAATTCATGGAGCTAGTATATATAGTTGGGGGTGTAGGGGGGCACAGCCCCCGAATTTGGGAGGTGTGGGGGGATAACCCCACCACCTAGCTTGGTTTTATACTGTCCAGTTCCTGTTAAGAGGGTAAGTAGTTTTTAAACTAGGTGGGGAGCTACACACACCCCACTACCCAACTATATATATACTAACTCCAGGATCACACTACAGTGGGGAAAAGGGCATAGGTTCATAGGTTTTATAGGCCTATACTACCGCCTCCCTTTAGTAACATTTACTATACCTATTATTTTGCTGTGCCTCGTCGAGTAGTATGGGGGTATATTTGCTGGAATATTTCTAAGTTGGAAGTAGAGATTCTGAGGTATTTCTCCAGTATTCTCCAATGTGAGGTGCTCTGGCTCTCATATTCCGATTTTGCTCCACCTGGGTGCTCCTTCTTTCCTCAATGAATGTCCTCCAACACAGGTGTCCCTCCTTAAGTCTCACGCCCTATCCTCAACACGTCCTATTATTTTGACGTGATCCATATTCATCAAATCTGGGTTTGACATGGCCTAGATTTTTGACATGGCCTTGTTCATCAGGCAAAGGTCACTCCTGATGTGTTTAAGCAATAGAGCTTCAGTCGGGAGGCATATAGATGATTTTTGAGACCCTTATCCTTTTGGTGAGTAACTTTGTGGCTCTCCAGCTGCTGCAAGTGTCACCCTTCCCTCCTAATGGGGTTTTGTACTCATGTGTCCTCTGCATGAGTGGGCAGGTAGGGAGACTATGACCTCCCGAATCCCTAGATGTGAAATCTTCTACCTTATGGTAGATGTGGGAAGGTTTTCCTAACTACTTTAGATCCTTATGGGTAATGTGAACATACATTACAACCTGGGTCCCCAGTCCCCTGATAACTTCTCTTGTGTTCAGTGGCTTGCCACCACCTGGGTAGCTAGGGGTGGTATTGTTTTTCCCGGCGGGTATGACTATGCATTTTTTTGCATTTAATCCTTTGGGCCATGGTTCGCATTAGTTATATGCTTTTGTGAGGGACCCTCTGAAGATTGGTGTGATGGATCTGTATCCTCATGCATGCCTCTGATGGACTGGATATCTGTGTCAGCCATAACCTCTCCTGTGTTTGCTTGTACTGAAAGTTGCAAACCAACAACCAAGGCCCAGGACTGTACTGAAAAGGGACACCTGTAACAATGACAAACAGTCTGACTGAGTCTGAGCAATTCTGACCCTACTTGTTGGTGTGGGCTTCAGTTTGCAACCCATCTTGTGATGCAAGTCTGACCCTAAGCTGATTTGTTTTTCAGCCATTGAGTTTTGGGGTATTAACAAGTTGTGGGTTGGCTTATTTAACTCGCCATGGACTGCCTTTCTGTATGGGGTGTTATTTGGTGACTGTTTCCTTTGGGGCTGTATGGACGGGGTTTAAGGCATCATGATCTTTTTGAAACAAAGCCAAAAGTCAACCAAGTTTAGTCTGTAAGTGACAAATGTCTTCTTATTTATATATGTTGGCCATTATGTCTCCATGGTTTTGAGCATAATTATTGTCAATAATGGGCTTTGGTAAATTCCAGGCTCGGGTGGAGGACCCCATTAAGGTGAAGTGGGACCACAGTCGAAAGTACCACCCTGGGGACGTGACCAGATGTGAAACCTATGATTAACCAGCTGTCCTATCTGTAGGTTTAATTCTCGTTGAAATGATGTGACAGCACAGCCGGGACACAGTCAGGTCCCATGGATGGTTAAGTGTTTGCTTTGAGAGAGTGTCACACTTCTGGGCGCTAGAGATGTTTGTTTTGATGGATGCTGTCGTTCACTTGGGCGTTTTGGGAGAAGTTTGCACTGAAGTTGTCAGCCAGTATGTTGGCAATGTCTGTAGTTGTCTGTGGATCAGTCAATGTGAATCAATTTGAGCCGTCGTAATCTTTTCCATTTGGTCTCTTTCATAGCCAATCTGGGCTTTATGATTCAGGCTAAAGTCTTTTATATTTTTTCTCTTTAAATTTGCTTTGATTTTTTTTATGAGAGCTCTTTTTTTTTTTGACTATTTGATCAAAGGTCTCTTTACTTTTGTCTATCCTTTCTTGGCTTTTGTAGTTTTTTCTAGTTTTGTTCATAGCTTTGTTTATATTGGTTTCCACCAGACTGTTTGTTGCCTTTGGCTGGGGTCCTTTTTTTGGACTTGCCTTTGTTTACCAAGTTGCTTTGCCTTGGGGTGCTGGTCCTTATCATTGCAGTCCTGCAGGAAGAAGCTTCTTTACTGTTCTCCGCCGCTCGACCAGGGGCCATCCGTGACCGTCTTAGAAGCGTAGAGCCTCGAAGTCAGTTCTTTACTGTGGTTTTCTTTTTTGTGTGGGTGGGATGAGGACCTCCACAGATTAGTTTAGTTGTGATCTGATCTGTGATCTGATCTCACCAGTGAGGGTGTTGAATTCATTTCCCCCATTTGTGCTCCATCTTTTGTGTTGATGAGATCAGTATGATATGATGGTTGTGTCCATGGCATTGCAGTGCATTTGATGTTTTATGTTTTTGAATAGGGGTGTTTCAAGGTGTTTGGGCTTCCTGTGTGTTCCCAGCATATGGAAGTCACCTAGTATGATGAGTCAGTGGTGTTTATTTATACATCCAGTGTTTTCATGCTCAAGCAGCCAGAGGTTCCTGATGTGTTTGTGAGAATTTGTAACATGCCAGCAATTTGCAGAGCAGTTCGTTTGCGGTTAATTGCACCTGGATGGTCTCTGGATGCATCATGCATTGCCACTAGTCTTGAGGTGTGGTTGTCCTGTTGATGGTGATGACCCCCCCCTCCTTTCTTGGTATTCCGTTTTGTTTGGGGGCGCATGCATGATATAAAAAAAAACCTGTGCCAAGGGCTCTGCTCTCCAGGGAACCAGGTCAGGTTTCTGTCTACTGCAGACATATACACTCTCACTACTATTTTCAGTGAAATGAGATTCGGTCAAATGAGTTTTCGGTGATTTGAATTTTGACGATTTGAGCTCTCGGCGATTTGGTCTCGGTGAAATGAAATTCAGCAAAATGAGCTTTCGGCGAAATTAAGTAGATCCATATATATATATATATACATATATATATATATACACACACACACACACACACACACACACCACACACACACATATATGGTGGTATATATATATATATATCGCCTCACAGTAAGATGCTGTCTGGTTCAATTCTCAGCTAGAGCATCTTCTGTGTGGAGACATGCATGAATGGGTGTACCTTCATTGAAGGTTGTGTGTCAGGGCTGTAACATATATACGTAAATATCAACTACCAATCATTAGCGGACCAGAGTTCCGCTGTGGCAACTCCTAACCGGGAAAAGCCGAAAGGCACAGCAACATATATATATATATATATATATATATATATATATATATATATATAAATAATTAGCAGGTGTTGTAGTGGTGTAGCTTGCTCCCCTGCAAAAATGCATATGTTTTAGTTTGTTTTGTTTTGTTTTGTTTTGTTTTTTGACCTTCTATGTTTTCAATATTCTCAATTTGCTCTTTCAGCATTTGCTCTTGTGAGCATTCGTCCTTCTAATAGGGGCCCGTATAATTTTCAATCTCTATATCTAAATCTATCTCTTTATAATATATAAGGTAGCTGCCTGATTAAAAAGAAAGTGAGACAGTAAAATAAAATGTAAAACTGTCTAGTCAAAAACTACAGGTAACTATGTCTACATAGACCTACCTAAAAATGAAGCCTAACTAAAAATTAAGATATAAAAATTTAAACTTATCTGCTTTCTATGTGATGAAGATCCATTCACTATATCTGAAATCTAGTAGTGAAGAGAAAGGCTCACAGGGGATTATGAGAAAATTTAAAGCAGCAGGGCAATAGTTAATGGTCAGATCAGATGAGGATTGGTTTGGTACCCACCTGTAGGATAGGATAGGACAGACTGATGAAATAGGATCATAGATTTTACCGCTTTATGGATATTCATTTTCAGTACACTGAAAAAGAAGCTAGACATTTCAGACAACATCCCCTGTACATGTTCACATAATGTAAGATTCTGAAGTTAAAAATGAAAACAGAAACACAACCTAATTACTAGGTGCATTTAACAATGAAATATACCATTCAACATAATATGGGATCTCAGCTGCTGAGTGAGTGAAAGCCATGCCATCTAAAATCAAGCCACTGAAAAAGAGCTTGGCATTATTCCTTTATTACCTGTAAATCACAAGTAGCAGTATTCTTGTTACCCCTGGAATTATTGTAAACATCTCCAAGGCCAATTTATCCTGCAGTAGAGATAATGACCTGAGTGCTTAGTTTCAGTTCCATGAATGTGCATTCATCCAAGTGTGCATCATTGCATCCAAGGGTATTATAACTGCACATTACCACATTGCTGGCACTATTCCCTATTCTTCGCAGACAGAGTTTTAACACACTACTCAAAAGATACCAGCATGATTCAAGCTGTGACACATGCTGTGTAGTCTAACAGAAGAAGGACAAGGGTAAGATTTCAGATATACATCCTCAGCCCTGTCATGATTACACTGACTGGCTTGAGGCATTATCTTCCTCGGGTTCAAACAATACGTCTGTTGGCCAAAATATCAAGAGCAGAAACTTATCATGTGATGCCTGTTCATACAGCTGATCCTGAAATGCATTACAGATCAAAAAGAATAGACAAGTACAAATTTCTTAGGAAAAAGCTACCTCAGCATGATTCTTTGACAGTAAAGCTTCCAATTTTACCTTTGTCTCTCTTCTTTACCTGCAGTCAACAGCCTGGTAGTATTCAAATAATTTATTATACTACTGCTGGAAGTTCAGGATGACAAATACATGTGCATGCAGTGTTTCCACAGTGCAGCTATATAAATCTATATTTTGCAGTCAGCTCACATTTGTTATCCTGTTAATTTGTGTGGTGTGTGTGTGTGTGTGTGTGTGTGTGTGTGTGTGTGTGTGTGTGTATTCATACAGAGAAATATTGTCAAGAAGAGTTTGATACTCCAGTAAATCCGTAAACAGAAAGCAATTATTTATTGTATTTCTTACTGTTTTGTATTTGCTGCCTAAAATAGAACTCTGATCCAAACTGACCATTTTCAGGTTCACCTGGAGAATAAAAAACATCAAGGCACAGCATATTTTACAAAATATGACAGAGTGGCAAAGAGCACACAGAAATATTTAAATATCATTTACAAATGCAGTACAGCTGGAAACAATTGGATTTTTATGGATCAGTTGGAGGTTACAAATGTAACATATGAAACACAGTGGCTATTACATTATTGCAAAAATGGAACAATAAGATACATACAAAACATTTACAACTTTGCTGGTATCAAAACAGTAGATATGCAAAGATTGACAACAACATCTTGTAACATAAATTTGTTTTAAAGACTATGCAGCAACCAGATGTAATATATGTTGTTTTGGGGGCATAGTCAGAGATGTTGGATGAAAAGTCTGAGGTTGCCATGCATTGATCATCGCTACAATGGGATCATCTTTGGAGTACTTTGATAATTTGTGGGGGTCTGAAGACTAAGAATGAGCATCAGTATGTAAGGAGGCAACATATGTGGTGGTAGTTAGAGGACATAAACAAATAATAAAAAAATACATTCAAACATACACACATAATACATAAATATATATAAATGCTTATAGATTTACTGGAAAATCTGAAATTTTTTGGATAAATTTCTCTTTTCTAAAAGAACACCTTTATTAAATTCTTACTTTGTAGACAGTGACAAAGGTAAACATGGCCTCCAACACCTGTCCTATGCGGACATGCTCAAATCACTATCACTCTACTTAGTATCAGACAGATTGCTCAGAGGTGACCTGTGTCTCACCTACACAGCAATATTGGACCCTATCCTACTAGAGATGCTCCATATACATAACTCTAACTCCTCGCGCATTACCCGCTTGATAGGCCTAAATCTAATATGCAAAATCAACAAAACCTGCTGGAGGGACAGGTTTGTCTCCCAGAGACTCCCCCATCTCTGGAATAGCCTTCCCATACATGTCAAGCAGAGTGCCTCACTGTCCCTCTTCAAGCACAACCTTGATTAGTGGATGGGAAAAAACAAATTTGTCCCAGGGGTTCCACCTTTGCCCCTCACTGACAGGGGTGAGGTGCTGACTGAGGTTTCTTTTTTGGGAATAAGCTCTTGGCTAGGCTTGTAAGGGCCCCAAGGCCATTAGCCTAGTAACCTCCTTTGATCCTATGATCCTATAATCCTATAAAACAACACATAGTAAACATTTTCATTCTCATGCATTACACACATATGCTAACTTTTTAATAATTATTAATCACTCCAGCATTACATAAATTGCTCAGTTCCTTCCTTCCCTTAAATCTCACTTCTCCTACTAAACATTATTCATCATCAGAACATCTACAGTTTAATTATACAAAATTAGACATAATGTTTAAACATTGGTTAAGAATAGATATGACTTACATGACAATGATTTAATATTTAGAGAAATTTTAGTCACTTGAAAGAGAAATTAAAGGTAAGTTAGTATAATATAGTAAGCTCTCAGTTTACTGGAACTCAAGCAACCAGCACTCTCAAGCAACCGGCAAAAAAAAACAAAGAAATACAGTACAGTACAGTATGAACAATTCAATTCAATTTTCATGTGTTGTACTTTATGTTTCCCCCACCCAGGCTTTTAATTACTGTATTTCAATATTAAAATTGAATCAATACAGTGTTTATTGTATGGTATGGCATAATATAGGGTACAGTATGTAGTCAGGCCTATTTTTAATAGTAACTCTCAAGCAACAGGAAACTTTAGTTATCTGACATCTACCAATCCCCATGGGTGCTGGCTAACTGAGAGTTTACTATACAAACAGGAATTACAGTAGAAGAAAAATAGGGTTATGGTACATTTAGAAAGAAATATAAAGCAATTTCACAGATAGTATGTAGTTCCCTGTAAATGCACGTTAATTCTCAATGTTCCAAGTATTGCACTTACGGTTATTGACCCGACAATGGGGATCCCGTTTGAGTAACTGTTAGGCTGTTGAGTACCTGTAAAGTAGACAATTCAGGGGAGCCCTGCAGGCTGAAGGCTGTCAGACACTTACTAAGGTACTTATGCATTTTTTTACTCCTTACTGAACTTCAGGATCTGCTGCCTGAATAGTTATTACATGGTAAGTTTCTGTTCTGGGCTTTTTGGCAGTTGGACTTCATGCTGGTTGAACTAAAAGCCAGGGTAATCATGAAAAGACTGAAGGACATATACTGTATGAATGAGGGAGGGGCCCATATATTCAAAATCTTGCTCTTGACAAAGAATAATTATGCTGCATGTGTGTCTACATTTTGTTATGCAACTGCCTTTGCACTAATATCTTTGCAACCTTTCCAACTGTCTGATTTTTTTTACCCTTCTCTGGACTGACTATTGCACCCAAACCATTATACAACATATTATTTTATCATGTTTGTCATGAACCTGTCGACATACCATTCAAGAGACATCTTAATCTGTTCTCATTTCTCAGTTTCACTCCTCATGTACTGTACTTTCCCTGGGGATTCCAAGCATCCATGCCTCACTCCTTCTCCAACATATGCATGTCTAATGTCCTCAGCTTTTTTCCGTGCCCCAGTTCTTCCATTTCTCTGACTAACTGTGATTCTCCCCTAGATATCCTCAAACACCCTGATGTTCACTCTTAGCAAACAGACCTCTACAGATTAACACAATATTCCAAGGATTGCCACGTTATAGTGCTGACCAATACATGTCAACCTCTGTGACTATTCTGCCAACATCTTTGGCCATGCCCCTCCCACAAATATGTTATGAGTGGCCACTGCCTCCTTATTTTTTACTGTGCTTGTGAATCGTTTACTTTTGATCTGACATAGACATCCATTTCTTTCTTTTTCTCCACCACATTTAATACTAGTAGATGCTCTTCTAATAGTCTTTCAGATGAAAACATTCAGGTTTCATATTATTTCAATAAATTTCACTTGACATTTATTCATTGTATATTGCAGTATAGATGGGACCTGTGGCAGATTCAAATCTGATGTCCACTTGTTTGGCAACATTACACCTATGACTTTCAGTTTCTGCTCCCTTTCCCTGCTACTAAGTGTGCTCTCTATGCACCTTTTCACTTTACTCTTCTTGTGAGTGTTCTGTGAAGTGTAGAGGCAAAGGTGTTGATAACTACAGGTAAACAGTATCCACAAGGCTACAATTTTAGGATCAAACACTTGGATATAAAACAGGTATAGAAACGTATCAGAGTTGTACTGATAATGTATGTCCTGCATGAAGTTGTGCTGCTGATAACTCCATAGTCATCTGATGGGTCACCTAACTGCTGTCCGTGTATGCTGACCAGTGCTTTCTATGGGGGTATGTTAGGATAAAAGACCTGCAATTTCCTGACTCTTGTATAGGTGACAACTATGTATTTTATTTTGTTTACCCTTTTCTTGACCAGGTTAGTCCCAATATGCAAGTAGCCTCTTTTCAGGGGAGACCCAAGGTGGCACTTAAACTACTAGGAGAAATGTGGCCAGAGCATCAAGGAACTTCCTATACACTTTTCAATAGATGCCATGGGATCTTTTACATTATACATCTCAACTGTCCAGAGTTTTGCAGAATGTCCAGATTTTTGCACCATGTTTTTGGTCTGTTCTTCATAAAATTTGTAATCTTCTGGCAAATCACTTCGATGATCTGAGGATTAAAGTCACTAAATAATGGCATACATTTGAGTTTCAGACTTCATATTTTTCAGAAAACTGCATGCTAAGGCAAATCCTGTTATTCTAGCAACTTTCTAATTTTGAAAGTGCAATATTTAAAACCCGTTCCTATTTTGGGGCATTTGTCCCCCCATTATGCCAAGCTTTGTCCAGACATTTTGCACTAAGAGGTTGAGAGGTATGTTTTACATCCACCTGAGCTGCCACTAGCTTATGCAGATGGGGCTTTAGTTTCATATCTCCTGCAGTGGATGACACATTCAAGAGTGTACCACCCCCATTACTCTGTACTGCAGTGGGAACAGAACCCACAGCCTTCTGCACCAAAGGCAGGTGTTCTACTTTTTGTACCACTAACTACATAGCTACTTACAGCTAAATCTTCTAAATGTTGTTCAAGAAAGTGTAATACCAATGTAATCTCACTAATTAGCGTTACTTTTTGTTAGACTATAAGCCAAATTAATTTGTCATTTCTAAGAGTTTATAAGCAGTAGAGAGCAAATTATATTGTACACTGACAGTGCATGAGAAAAAAAAATATTTCCACTGTCATGAGCAGGACTGTATTATAAGAGTTTTGATACATTAAAATAGTAAGTCAGAGGAGAGATAACTGAACTATAGTGGTAGTATAAATTATTAGATGTGTTTCACCACATTGGTCCATGTCTCCTGATGAAATTCAAAGGCAATTAAAGAAATAATTACAAATAGAAAGGTTGATAGACATAGAATCTTATGTTGAAACTCTGCCAAAGCAACCCAAGTCACAGTTATGACTTGAATAGCTTTAGTAACTGTAGTACATTTTCTATAAGCATAAAAAGAATAAAATGAGTTTGTCTTGGATGAGATTCAGTGTGAGAAAAACAATGAAAAAATGATGCATTTGGACTATAAATAAATAACTGTACAACTTTAGTGGTAACAAGTATTACAAAAGCCTTGCATGAGAACAAAACTAATTAAATATGTCCTTAAGGTAAGCTGTGTGTTAATGTGATTTGCCTAAAAGCAGAATATGTCTAATTAAAATGATATTCAAATAACTATGAAAAGGGTAGAGGGTGATGTTCTGAAATGAAAGAAGCTTGGTATTGCTGCTGTCTAAGCAAGTGTAGATTCTGAGGTATTTACGACAATCCAGTAATTTCAGAATAAATATTATCACTATTTTGAAATTAATTTCTTTACAAGGTAGTTGAAATTGTAATTAGAAATACTAAGTGCATGTTAACACAAAACCAAGTGAGATTCTGGTAATGAATAGAGTTTACTCGTTATCCCAGGTGATTATGATTTAACAACGCTAATGGAAAGGTCGGGGCTCAAGAGAAAGAATTAGATATGATAAAATCTTTCCTATTATGATTTAATTTAATAGAGAAGTATAATTTAGTTGCACTGATACCCATTATCTGCCTTCTTTTTATAAATATTTTCATCCATTGAGACGGAAAGCATGTTCTGTGATAATTAACAGAGTGTGATTAAAGAGACAAAGTTTATTTTTGATCTGTCACTTTTTAGGTATAATGCCTTTATGTCTTTTTGGCAATTTTTTTTTCTGTTGATGATGGTCTTTTGTGCATGCTTAACTACAAAGTGTTTTCCCTGTATAGAGTATTAAAATTAATTTGAACTACAAATTTTAACCCAAATAAAGCTGCATTTTAATTGTGAAATGTACAACTGGCATACCTGAAAAAACACTACATAAAGAAATATTATAATGTACATGAGAAATGTACAAAGATTCAATCCTGGAAATATGGATTTTTAATATTTCTTCTCTTTGTTGTTTTCTCTCAGTTCATTCTTTAAAAAACGGCTTCTAACTTTATTATCTGACTCAGTCATCATTATTAGAAAAAGAAAAATGTTTCTGTAAAATGCAAATAATATATCATTCATATTATTGAGCTATTATTTCATTATTGAGTGTGCTTCTTCATGGGTCATGTCTAAAAATGGTCTATGGATCTGCCCACCTACGCAATTAAGAAACTGAAAATAAAAACAATCTGTGAAGGGTTATAAGCCCCGGTCATAGCTAACTGTTTATGTAGTTAGCATATGTTACTTGCAGAATAAAGGGTGTTTAAATATTCCTCTCCCGGGATAATAAAATGTTTTCAAATAAGGTAATGTGAAGACATGTTAAGTCGCACTATGAATATATACCTAATACAATTGGGGATACTGATTTTATGGTTCTCAAAATAAATGAAATTCTATTTTCGTGAGATGAAATCCAGGGATTATGACAATGAATCCAAGTGTAATTTCTGCCCTTTACGATGATTCTATAAGAATTTGCCAGTGCATCTCCATATATGCAAAAGTAAAGTGGATTATGTGTATAGAGCACTCAATTAAATAATTTGGTGGTAACAATACAATACATATTCAATGCTGTTATGAAAAAGAAGTACTTCTCTGATTAGTTTTGATGTTAATGGATGTATATTCTGTTCATGCAGAAAATTGAAGAGTTGTTAGCCTAGTAGTAGGTCTACTCTTTGCTTAAATGGAAGTCAGTTTGCGTTTTCTAGAGTTATACAGTAGTGTTCATTTCTTGAGGAATGAGTGATAAATCCACAAATTGTGTTTTCTAGTTTTTGAGTGGCAGTGGAGTTTTGGGCAGATGCTGCTGAAATAAGAAGGAGGCAGAATCTGAGCTGAGGAAGTAGGATTCCTTTCCCTCTTGCAGCTCTGCTAGAGTATGACAGAAAACTGGATATTTCTGTGCCCAGAATAAAAGGGGGTTCAACTTTCTATGTGTTTTTTTTAAATGAATAATCAAATTAAATGATGGGTCTAACCGGAGACCAAGGTACTTCAAGGAGGACACTTGTTTCAAGGGAGAACTGTTGTCATCATAGATTCTTATACTATCAGGGGAATCTTCTGAGCTTTTAATGAGTGCCAAGCAACACTGCTTTTGTTTTTGATGTGATAAGAATGATATTTTTCTTGTTAATCCATTCACTGACACACAGGAAATCAGATTATACTTTATACTGTAATCTAGCTAATGACTGGTTGCAAAGGTAGAGGACTATGTCATCAATGTACAAAAGAAGAGTAAGGTGAGGAAAATTCAGTGGAAGTGTGTTAATATATTTAGAGAATAGCAGAGGGAAAAGAACAGAGCCTTAAGGAACTCCTTTGGGTAGAGGGGAGATGTGTGGATTAAAGTCATTATAGCTCACTATGAAATATCTGTCTGTAAGAAAGTTCTAGAACCGGTGAATGGCATCAGGGATGATGCCTAGTTCAGTTAGGGGGAGAATAAGGGATGACTGGTTAATTAAATTGAGGGCTCTGGTGACATATATGTAAATGGATGCAGATAACATCCTCTTGTCAAACTGACATGAGAATATCATCTGTATGTGTCCATATGGCTGTGGAAGTGCTCCTACATGACCAGAACCCATGCTGTTTATGAAAGAAGGGGCCAGATTCATTAGCACCTACACTAAGTGTACACTATCTGTATTCAAGAGCATCTCTACCACATTAGTTTATGGTTTCTAGTCACTCAGGAAGATTACACTAACTGTACATTTAGTCTATACTTTGTGGTCACTTGTATGAATCCCCTCAATATTTAAAGATGCAAGAAAATTGGTAGGAAAATGAAAACTGGGAAGAAGGTGGGAGTTACGCTTCTGTTGTCTGTTCACTCAGAATGGTGTGCACTTAGTGTAAACTTAGTGTAGGCATTAATGACTCTCAGGGATAATCTTTAAGTTGGAAATAGACCATATTTTAAAAGATCATGCACAAGGTTGGTGAAATAGAGATGGGGTGATATAGGTGGGGAGTCTGAGATGTTTATTGTTTGAGAAGTGGCTTTACTATGCAGTTTTCTAGGCATTTGGTATGGTAGCATTGAAACAGAGGTTAAAGATATGTTGTAGAAGTTTTATTATGTAGTCTCAACAGTGATAAATGAACTAAGGTTGGAGGCTGTCTATAAATTGAGATCCATCCAGTTGTATTCCTTGTAGTAGTGTTATGACACCTTTGGATCAGATCCATCTGAAATGGAATAGAGGTGGGATATGGGTATCTGACACAGTTTGGGGATGTCACAGATGTGGTTTTGGAAATCATCTGATGGGTAAGAGGAAGTTGTGTTATTTGGCGAGGGTAGGTTGCATCTAGTGAAGTTATTGACTTCCTGCCAAAATTTTCTTGGCTGTATTTAAGAGGCTTTGTAGCTTGTATAATGGATTGGCTTTTGTGTCTTTTTGGCTAGGTTAATATACTGTTCTCTATATTCTAGGGAGGAATTGGACTTCCAAAAGTAATAGAATTCATTCCTGAGTCTGAGGAGTGATTTTAATTCATGTGTTAACCACTTTTTTGGTTTAGTATTGGAGACTCTAGAGATAAAGGGAAATATGATTCTTGTAAGCCAGGGAGAATGTTTCTCTGGAGTTCAGTGGCTTTGTTTAGATCAGTGATATCCACCAATGTTCATCACCTACCTTAACAAAGTTATGTTTCCTTATATTTGATCAAGTGAGTTCATGTCATACACACTACTAAGGCGGCCTTCCCACCCCTGTGCTCCTTACAGCCTTTTTTGCCATACAACACAATTTCAAAACTGACAATATTTTTAAACACAGATATGGTAACAATGTTCCCTTATTACTGCAGTGTCCTAGACAAAATGACACACAGCACACATTACTTGTGTACTTACCACTGAAATGTAGGTTGAGATATTGTTAATTCAGCCCATTCTGATTTCACGATCCTTAGACCACACTACTTTAATTCATGCTGTTGTGCTGATGGGAACAGTAGCTTAGCCAAAATAATATGCTGTTTAAGTGGGATTTATACCATATCATAAATGCTGGCCAAATAACCTTTAAATGCCATCAAAATCTGGATTTCAATGATTAGATATTACTGTTGATTTTGTGGGAATGTATGACATTCAAATAATGCATCTGTTAACCTGCTGTGTTCCCTCCTTCATGATAATAAATGGTGCCAAAGCCATTGAAGTGCAAGAAATTATATAATCATCATCATCTTTCAGCTGCTCCTGTTAGGGGTCGCCACAGCAGATCATCTGTTTCCATTTCTTCCTGCCCTCTGCATCTTGCTCTGTCACACCAACCACCTGCATGTCCTCCCTCACCACATCCATAAACCTTATCTTGGGCCTTCCTCTTTTCCTGCTACCTGGTAGCTTCATCCTTAGCAGATTTTTCCCAATATACTCAGCATCCCACCTCAGCATATTTCCAAACCAACGTAATCTTGCCTCTCTGGCTTTATCTCCAAACCTTCCAACCTGGGCTGACCCTCTAATATACTTATTCCTAATTCTGTCCACCCTCATCACACCCAGTGCAAATCTTAACATCTTTAACGCTGCCAAATCCAGCCCTAACTCCTGCTTTTTTGTCAATGCCACTGTCTCCAACCCATATAACATAGCTGGTCTCACTACCCTCTTGCAGACCTTCCCTTTCACTCTTACTGGTAGTCGTCTGTCACAAATCATTCCTGACACTCTTCTCCACCCACTCCATCCTGCCTGTACTCTCTTCTTCACCTCTCTTCCACACTCACCATTACTCTGAACTATTGATCCCAAGTATTTAAATTTATCCACCTTCACCATCCCTAGTCCCTGCATCCTCACCATTCCTTTATCCTCCCTCTCATTCACACACATATATTCTCTCTGCTGACCTTCATTCCTCTTCTCTCTAGAGCATATATCCATCTCTCCAGGGTCTCCTCCACCTGTTCCCTACTCTCACTACAGATAACAATGTCATTTGCAAACATCATAGTCTGATCTCATCTGTCAACCTGTCCAACACCACTGCAAATAAGAAAGGGCTCAGAGCTGATCCTTGATGTAATCCCACCTCCACCTTAAACGCATCCATCACTCCCACCACAGACCTCACCACTGTCACACTGCCCTCGTGGATATCCTGTACCACTCTTACATACTTATCTGACACTCCTGACTTCCTCATACAATACCACAACTCCTCTCTAGGCACCCTGTCTTATGCTTTCTCTAAGTCTACAAAAACACAATACAACTCCTTCTGATCTTCTCTGTATTTCTCCATCAACACTCTGAGAGCAAACATCGCATCCATGGTGCTCTTTCCCAGCATGAAACATACTGCTGATCACTAATCATCATGTCCCTTCTTAACTTATCTTCCACTACTCTTTCCCATAACTTCATGCTATGATTGATCAATTTAATCCCTCTGCAGTTACTACAGCTCTGCACATCACTCTTATTCTTAAAAATCGGTACCAAAACACTTTTTCTCCATTCCTCAGGCATCCTCTCACTTTCCAAGATTTTATTAAACAATCTGGTTAGAAACTCCACTGCCATTTCACCTAAATACCTCCATGCTTCCACAGGTATGTCATCTGGACCAACAGCCTTTCCATTCTTCATCCTCTTCATAGCTATCCTTACTTCCTCCTTGCTAATCCATTGCACTTCATGATTCACTATCCCCACATCATCCAACCTTCTATCCCTCTCATTCTCTTCATTCATCAACCCCTCAAAGTACTCTTTCCATCTGCTCAACACACTCTCCTCACTTGTGAGTATGTTTCCCTCATTAGCCTTTATCACCTTTACCTGCTGTACATCTTTCCTAGCTCGGACAGGTCCTTTTCTCCTTCCTTAGTGTCCAACCTTTCATACAACTCTTCATATGCCTTATCCTTAGCCTTCGCCACCTCTCTCTTTGCCATGCACCTCATCTCCTTATACTCCTGTCTACTTTCTTCATCTCTCTGACAATCCCACTTCTTCTTTGCCAACCTCTTTCTCTGTATACTCTCCTGTACTTCCTCATTCCACCACCAGGTCTCCTTGTCCTCCTTCCTCTGTCCAGATGTCATACCAAGCACCTTTCTAGCCATCTCCCTTACTAGCTCTGCTGTAGTTACCCAGCTATTTGGTAGCTCTTCACTACCACCCAGTGCCTGTCTTAACTCTTCCCTGAACTCCACCTCACAATTACCCTTTTTCAGTTCCCACCATTTGATCCTTGGTGCTGCCCTCACACTCTTCTTCCTCTTCTAAAAATGAAAATTAAACAGGTAAAGGACTGTACTTGTTTTTTTTTTTTTTTGCCAAGCCCAACTGACAGACATCAAAACAGATAACTGAATTATTTTACTTAAATGCAGCCTGCCCATAGTGATAAACACAAGTCATTACCTGTAAACAGGACACATTTAGCCGTGTTTAATGGAAAATGGCTGATACAGTCATGGACTGTTTCTTCTCTAGTTTCCATGGGTATACAAACACGATCAAATGATGGGGGTCTTGTACTGAAATACCAGCAATGCAAGGAGGCCTGCCCTCATCTCCACACCACAGCTGTGTGTTTTGGCTTCTTGTGATGTGTACATACGTTGGACCATCTTGTGTAGATAATCCCTACCTGCAGCCCCAAATGGCTATATCTGTTGTTACTGTGGTAGTTTGCGTAGGTCAAATAAAGACTACTCCTGTTGACATTGTCTATGGATCTATCTAGCACAGCATGGTCCTGATGCAAGTCCTCAAATGCTTCATTAAATCCTGAATGTTTTCTGTAAAGTCCATATGTTGATTCAGGCTTATGAAATCATTTGAATGGATGAAGTCATCCTACCCAATGCCTTGAGAATTGTGGACGCCATAGGTTTTGTGTTGTTTTCTGAAAGACTGCAACTTCATGGGCTATAGCAGAAATCCTGTCAAGTAGTTAGTTACCCTATAGTTGACTGTATCCAGCCAGCAGTCAATGAATGTTAGGGATTGTGGTAGATCCCATTGGGATTTAGACACACTGACTGTAATCACTAAATATAGGCACAACCAAAACTACTGTTGTGCTGCTTCCACAGAGGTTGATTTTATGATGCAGTCATCTAGGTAGGAGGAAATCTCCACTCCCATTATTTGCACACTGTGATTGAAGTCATGCATTTGGTTAATACTTGGTGGGCAGTGGTGAGCCTGAATGGCAGTGCTCAAAACTGGTAACAGCTGTCTCCCACCTGAAAGTGCAGGAATCTTCTTTATGGCTTCACTGTTTTGATGTATGGTTATGCATCTTGCACATCCAAAGAGTGCATACAGTCTCCTAACTGGATGCAAGGCAGGATGTACTGCACCGTCACCATCCAGAATGACTCATTCTTCACACATTGGTTCAGCCAAATTAGGCTGAGGATTGTTCCCATTCTTGCATCTTTTTTTGGGTGCCAACAAGAATCATTAGTAAAATCTGGATCCACTCTGGTCTGGTGGGACCTCTTGGATGGTTCTTTTTTGAAGGAGGATATTTACTATACGCAGAGTCACCCTCCTCTTTCAGGGTGAACCTGCTAGGGGATATGCAGACGTATGTTTGGCCTTGTCAAAAATGGAATACAGTAGCCTCTGAATATAATTTCCCTTATCCATTTGATGGCCAACCCCGCATATACATATAGTTAAAGTCATCCCCAACTGTCCCGTGAGTGGGGCAGATGGGTGACCCTTCTGGGTTCATACTGGCAGAATCTCCAAAAGAATCCTCTGAAGCTCCATTGGTGCAGGCCACCTCTGCCTCAAGGGCAATGTTTAGACAAGAAGGCTCCTCTGCCATTAGTACCTCTTTTATACTGTTGCCTTTTCTGGGACTTAAGAAACCATAACTTTTTGGCATGATTTTAATTCTTTTGAAAAGTCTTTTACAGGGTCAAAAATGTAAGAGCAGTGAGCAGTTTGTGATTCTGCTCACTCAGCAACTGTTTTTCATTCATATTTTGCCCAAACAGGAAATTATTGACAATCACCACATTGAAGTAGTCCACAAAATCTGTGAAGCACAGCAGTGCTTGTCTCGACATTGCAATGCCTGAGCCTGCAAATCCAGCTTCCACATCCATTACATTAAGGATCAAATTAATGGCCAGTGAAGAGATAGATGTAATGGTTGCAACTTGGGTCTCAGATGTGATCTCAGTACACTGGCAGGCAGTTCTTTCATACTATCTGATATTTTGCCAGCCAAATCCCTTTGATACCTGACTATATTTTCCATATATGTCAAGGCCCTCATCCAAAAATCACTGGAAGCAAAAACATGCTTTCCTGGCATATCTGCCATCCAGAATTTCCTGTTAGGAGGATGGATAGCCTGAGCATCCTCTGGGACATCACAGTTGGTGGCAGCAGACACCACTATGGATTACATAAGTTGTCCTTCACTCTAGTGCTGTCTGTTTTTGTTGGTCTGCTGTACTTTGTCTGGCAAATGGAGGATATACTCAGCTACATTTATTTATTTTATTTTATTTATTTATTTAACATTTGTTTACTAGGAAAGTCCAAGTGGGATAGACCCCATTTTCAGTAGCGGCCCAGGAAGAAAATCTCCAGATGGATGTCTTTGGAATGTAGAAAGAACCTGGAACACCATGCAAATGCAGACAGAACATGTAGACTCTGCACAGGAGGCACCCCAGAGAATCTCTTGTTGTGAGGTGACAATACTAACTGCTGCACCACTGCACCACCTCTCCACACTCTGGAGTACACCATGTCTACTAAGTTATTTGGTGTGATACTAACCAGGCTGCTGGAGAAGAGGAATTATAGATCTTATGCAAAATCTCTTAGTCTAGGGAGGTAGGATCTGTGAACCAAGATCCCCTCTGCCCCATCATCTTCTGCATCTCACCAAATGCGGTGTCTTCAGGAGGGGATTATGTGGGAAAGCTTCCCTTCCTTGAGATCTGTAAGTGGGAAGGGAAACAACAAAAATGAGTACAGGTGATTCCTCTTACACCAAGTCTTCCTTGGTGGGCTCAAAAAAGAGGCATCTGAACTCTCAAGGAAGAAATATATCCCAGACCTCAGCTTTCTCAGACTATGAGATCCTCTGTTCTATGGGATCAACAATGACAGGAGTTTGAAGGCTCCAGTGTCAACAGTATCTTGGGGTGGAGTGATTAAGGGTTTCAGTCCAGAGGATATTAGCATTGATTGCACCAACATCAGTACTGTAAAAGAGACACTGGCACAGGCTACCAGCACTGAAATCTTCTGAGATGAAGTCACTGCAGAAGATTTTGGTACTGAAGAACTGAATGCTGAGACCACTGATGCTGACACTGACCCCAGTAGCAAAGGGTCTAGAATCAGCACTACGTGCTGAGTGCTTTGACCCTAGTGGTCTTCATGCCACCATAGCTGGCACTGATGTATCCAACAAATACCACATGGAGTGGCATTGAAGAAAAGATATTTGTCAGCATCAATTGTACTGGTTCAGGGTTTGATACTGATTCCAACATTACAGGAGCCAAAACAAGGCCCAGATGAAGAAAATTAGCAAAGGCAGTAAGGGTCTCTTCTTTAGCCACCCTAGGCAAAGGGAGAGCTCAGATGTCATCATCCTGTAGCTGAGCCTTCACAAAGGCTGTTGACATTGACTTTGACATCTGAGAAGTAGATGACAAAGAGGAGTGGTCCCAGCCCAGAACCCTGAGTAACCCCACTGGTGACTGGCCTTTTTGTAGAGGTGGTCTCACCACCCCTATGCTCCTGTGCCTTTCCATGAGTCAGATAGCTCTCTGGCATGTTATAAAGGGGTTCATACCAAGTTCTGTAAGTTTGTTGACAAATGCCTGAGTGGAGTATTGTATCAAATCCTTTAAACAGATCTAGGTAATAAGTGTACCACCTTCCCCTTTCCATTGTCTTAGTGACCTTTTCAAAGAAGCCCGTCAGGTTTAGTAAGCATAACATTTCTTTTGATAAAGCCAGATGGACCCAATGTCTGGAGATTTCCTAGATGCTTCCTTATTGATTATAATAGAGATATGGAAAGGTAAGTTTTCATGTGCTCAGATCCAAGATGTAGATAGGGCCATCCCCTTAAGCCTAGAAGTATATAATACTATACAACTTACAAACAAGAATCATTTTATGTGGGTGCAAGTTCATATTTCACAGCAACTGCAAACATGGGGTATAAGTTAAATGTCTTGATATGTACAATCAATGCAGTCAACATGATGCAGGGTGCATATGCCTCATGTTTTACACTTAGTGAAGAATATTCCCGTTATGATAACTCACTCTCCTGAATAAAAGATATACAAATTTTGCTGGAGTTATATGTGACTGGTAAAAGAGAAAATATATATAAACAGAAATTATTGGTATTAAGAGAGGATAGAGGCTGAGGCCTTCTGCACTTAAGATGCAAAGTGGCTTTTACTTCAAGATGATAACAAAGAAAAATGGAATGTATTGTAGCATAACTCCAAAGGGGTGCACACACTGTGGAAAGACAAACTGAAAGACTGAAAAAAGATACTGGCACTACTGGGA
Organism: Protopterus annectens; assembly: GCF_019279795.1. NCBI lineage: Eukaryota > Metazoa > Chordata > Ceratodontiformes > Protopteridae > Protopterus > Protopterus annectens. The sequence goes on from NC_056726.1 coordinate 1,332,830,707, forward strand.
GATTCAAGGTGGGTTTGGAGGAACACAAAGTGATTTAGGACATTGAAAAGGTACTGAAGGTAGTTACAAAAGAGACAAGGAGGTGTGGAACATATGGGGTATTGGAATATGGAAGCATTTCTAAGATATCAGTGAGATAACACTGGGACACAGAGGTGATTTTTATTCTTTCCAGAAGTTACATAACCAATGTGCCATTCCATCCAATGTTTTGTGTATACATAATTATATATTTGTTTAGAACTTGCTTAGGAAAGAAGGTCTGAATGAAGGAACAGGTATCCTGGAGCAAATGAGGTAGTCTGAAAAAATGGAAAGGAGGGCATAAAGACCTATGCCAGAAAAGAACTAGCTATGCTATCCACAGAGTTCAGAAGAAGTAAGAAATACAACCCAAGATGAGCTTCATTTAGCCCAATGTGGAGAAGTTACAAGTAGCTATTACACTCACAAACTGGTCACAAGTGTTGGACCAGCATTTGAAGATGCCACACTTTTGGTATTTAACTGCCAATTGGTTATTTAAAGAAGGCATATCCAGTAAGAAAAACTATTGTAGATGTAGGGAACAGCAGGCAGGAATGATGCTTATGTTTAGGATTTGTCTGACAGCTTACAGTAGATGGAGATATGCATATGCTTAGGATATGTCTTAAAACTCAGAGTAGATGGAGATGATGCATATATTTGGGATGTGTCTTAAAACTCAGAGTAGATGGAGATGATGCATATGTTTAGGATATGTCTTAGAGGCCGGAGTAGATGGAGATGGTGCATATGTTTAGGATATGTCTTAGAGGCTGGAGTAGATGGAGATGATGCATATGTTTAGATTTTGTCTTAGACCTTGGAGTAGATGGAGATGATGCATATGTTTAGGATATGTCTTAGAGGCTGGAGTAGATGGAGATGATGCATATGTTTAGATTTTGTCTTAGACCTTGGAGTAGATGGAGATGATGCATATGTTTAGGATATGTCTTAGAGGCTGGAGAAGATGGAGATGATGCATATGTTTAGGATATGTCTTAGAGGCTGGAGTAGATAGAGATTATGCATATATTTAGATTTTGTCTTAGACCTTGGAGAAGATGGAGATGATGCATATGTTTAGGATATGTCTTAGAGGCCAGAGTAGAGGGAGATGATGCATATATTTAGAATATGTCTTAGAGCTTGGAGTAGATGGAGGTGTGCATATGTTTAGAATATGTCTTAGAGCTCAGAGTAGATGGAGATTATTTATATCTTCAGGATATGTCCTAGAAACATACCTTTTGAGAGCACTATTTTTGTGGCTGCTGCTATAGTGACAGGGATAGCCACTGTGGTGTTGGGTTCTTGCCATGCCCTCCTTATGACCAAGTCAGGGAGAGTGTCAGCAGGAGATATCACCCAGGAGGTAGATGGTGCAGTCTGTAAAACCTTTAAACAACACTTTGTCATCCTGAGAGAGTGGATTATTGGTCCAAGATCCCCTCTAATGCATCCATTCAAGGATTTTGCTAAAATTCGCATCTTTAGAAGGCAACTGAGGGACAGCCTCTTGATCATCCAAATCAGTGTCTAAGGTAAGAGACTCCATGGGGGAGTCAATGTGCCTCCTTTTGTATGTCCTTTTTCTGGGAATATATGTTGTGCACTCATCTGAATCTCAAATAAACTCAACTTCAGTCTTGACAGGCTCTTTGTGTCTGTCTAGCCTGCTCTGCTTAAGGAATGAATGATGAGAAGGTGAAAGATCAGACTGGTGGGTGCCAGGGGATGGAGTTGATGTCAGTGGAAGTTCTGTGGGTTCCATTGAGGAATAGGCTATCATCATCTTGAATGCCTCAAAGCTGATCCAGAATCTGTTGGTTCTGGGGACACCCAAACCCATGCTATGTCTGTTCACACCGAAGTGGATGTAAGCAGCACTGAGTATAGAAATACTTGACAATGAAGAACCAGACAGCTCTGAGACCGAGAATGGATCTGTCACATCAAATATCAAAGACTCTGATGCTGAGAATGGCATCAAATGAACCGGTGTCAAGGGTATGACATCGAACAGTCAACACTGAGACTTCATTGACACAAGGGTTCTCCGCATCAAGCAAGTTAGATGCAGAGTGCTCAGTACTGAGGTGACTGCACTAACAAGTACCAAGAAAAAGGGCTTTGGGCATGATGTTATTTCTAAAACCACTGGTGCCAAAACAAGGACTTGATAAGGAGCTAGGATAGGGGAATGTGGGGTAACACAATCAACTCTGAAGACAGAACTAGATGGGATGACATCCATATCAGTCTCAGACATGAGAAAGGCTTTCATCATTTGACCCTAATCCAACTCTGAACACTCTGGAAAGACATGGTCAACCTGAAGGAGGATATGGAAAGAGATCATGAAGACATGAGTCTGCTGATAGTCCTCTTGAGTGATTAGTCCAGAATGATGATCAGTTTAGTGTGGGCAGTGCATGGCAGAGGTGAAATGGAATGCATCAAGGTTGTTACAGATGGTAGATGTTATGGGCCCTGTCTTAATATATTGAGTGCTGTACTGTTGTCTGACTCCTCCACCTGCCTTTTCTTTTCTTTTTTTTTTCTTTTCTTTTCTTTCTCTTTTTCTTTGTCCCACTCTCTGATGTTATCAATGTGTCTCTTTATCATTGTTGTCATTATCTTTACCCATTTATTGCAGGTTCATACATTCATAGGTGTGTACTAGATAGCCTAGCCTAGTCAGGTATCTCAAATGTCTGACATATTCTGCTACCTTTGGTAAGTGTAAGCAGAGGACTGGGAGATGAAACATTTACAAGTTGCCTATTTCCATTCATGACATAGGATCCAAACCATGGATGAATTTCCTGTTCCTAATCTAATTGTCCAACTTACTATTGAATTGGGTTAGGGAGTAACTTTGTTTCACCTGGATGGAGAGCCTGTTCCAGGGAAGGGGTAGTCTCTGGGATATATACTCATCTTTCCAGCAGGTTCTAATTATATCACAGACAAGGTTTAAGTCTTTAGAATTGTTAGTTCTGGTGCTGTTTGTTTTGTAGATATGCAGGAGGTTCATCAGAGTGTGGTCTAACAATGCATTGTTTCTAGTCATAGACCTCCTCTCAACAGCCTGTAGAAGACAGAATACAGGGATAGAACTTTGAGGCAGTCGGCATAGGACATGTCATTTATACTCTATTGTTTCAGTGAGGAAACTCTGTGGATGCTCTAATTGTTGGATGTGCCTGGTTAGGCACATACAAAAGGGGGCATTGTTCTCAATGATACGTCTGATGAATTCTGACTACAGTCACCTCCTTGGACCTAGATGCCATACATTTTTTCATAAATTGCACAGCATAGAATGATTTCCTCACTATTGTAGATACATGATGGTCAAAGGCTAGGTTAATCTCTATGTGTATCCCCAAGTCCTTGACTGCTGGGTCACATCTTTGGGGTGTGTTGCCAATATGACAGTTACCAACAGTGGTTGACTTCCTAAAGGATACTATTATGCACTTCTTGGCATCTGGGTTTAGTCCATGACTCTGATATAAGTTATTTGTCTGTATCAGCCTTTCCTGGAGAACTTTAGTGTCAGTGGGAGATTCTATGGCATCTCCTAATTTGCAAATATCTGCAAATTTAGTCAGTTTTAGTAGAAAGAGTTTGTGATTAATTTCTGATTTAAATCTGAAATGGAGTGAGTTCCAAACTTTGGCAAAGTATACTAATTACAGAATGTGCTCATGTTGGTTATTAGATTTGAAACAGACAATCTGGTTAAGATATTGAGATCTGAGATTCCTAGGTGGTTCATATTTTAATGATGTTTAAGATTGCTGGATGCTTGTTTGCTTTGTATAGGACATTATGTGTAGTTTTGAGTTGAGCTATCTAGTACTAAGTCTGTTAAAGGTCAAACCATTGTAACTGTTGTTGGACCAGGCAGTTGTTGGTTTATTTTTTTGGGAGTAGTCAACTGTTAATTTAGCTATAATTTAGTGCATCACCATATGAGTGAACCAAACGCCATGGTTAACCAGTGAGTTGAATGAGCTCTTGAAAGCACAAAATCCAGCATTTAGATCAAGGACACGGAAACCCTAAAATTAGACAGAGGCAAACTGAGTAAAGGTATAAAGGAAGCAAAGAGAACTTATGGCAGAAAGATCCAAGGTTACTTCAATGATAAAAATGATTCCAGCATCTATGGAGAGGCATACAAACCATAACCGACTACAAACCTGCATCAGCAGCTTGCAGTGACAGTACTGTATTCTTGAATGACCTGAATAACTTCTTCAGGAGGTCTGACATGGATAACAAAACAGTGGCAAGCAAACTCTGTCAGTTAGGATGAAGCAGTGTTGCACCTAAACACAATAGATGTCCTAAGAACCTTGAGAAGTGTAAACCCAAGAAAAGGAGCTGGCCCTGATAACATCATGGGAAGGGTACTGAAGGACTGTGCACCAGAAATGGCATTGGTGCTCACAGACATTTTCAACACTTTGCTGCAACTAGCCAGTGTACAAAGGCGCTTTAAGAAGATGACCATCATCATGTTAAACCAAAATATCACAGCCAACAAGTCTAAACAACCACAGACCAGTTGCTCTGATTTTGATAGTGATGAAGTGTTTTGAAAGGCTGATTAAAAGCCACATAACCTCAAGCATACCAACAACTTTGAACACACTACAGTTTGCATATAGGCCAAACCGCTGCACAGCAGATGCCATATCTCTAGCACTCCATGAAACCTTGACCCACTTGGAAGGCAATAACTGTTATGCCAAAATGCTATGCAGTGACTTCAGTTCTGCCTTCAACACTGTTGTCCTTCAGAATTTAGTAAAGAAACTAGTACAGCTGGGCATCATACCCTGTTAGGCATTTGGATCCTAAGTTTCTTATGCACAGATCTTAAAAGATTTGTGTGGGCAACAACAGTTCTGGAAGCATAACTCTCAACACAGGAATACCGCAGGGATGTATCTTGATTCCTTTAATATTTACCTTGCTGACACATGACTGTGTGGCCAGACAGGAGTCCAATAAAATCATCAAATTCACAGATGACACCACAATCATAGGTCTAATCAAAAAACAAAGAGGAAACAGCCTACAAAAGTGAGGTGGAACATCTGGTAGGTGGTGCAATAGCAACAACTTAGCATTGAATGTCAGCAAAACCTAAGAACTTATAGTGAACTTCAGAAGGTGTCAGGAAGAACATAACCCTCTAGAGATAAAAGGGGTGTCAGTGGAGAGGGTCAAAGACACAAAATTTCTGGGAATACACATATCAGAGGACTTGTCCTGGTCACAGCATACTAATTACACTGTCAAAAAAGCACAGCAAATGTTGCACTTTTTAAGGAAACTGAGAAAAGCAAACTTATTGTAGTCCATCCTCCAAGGATTCTAGAGGAGCAACATCAAGACCATGCTAACCAACAACATCATAGTCCAGTATGGGAACTGTAATGCCTCTGACAGTAGAGCTCTCAGGTGAGTTGTAAGGGAAGCAGAGAAAATTATTGACTCTTCACTTACACCCTTGGAAGACTTGCATGAGACTCGCTGTATAGGAAGAGCCAGAAAGATAAAAATGAGCTTACCCATCCTGCAAATGGTATGCTCTCCAGCCTATCCTTGGTAGAAGATACAGAATCATGCACTGCAAGACTTCCAAGCTAAACAACAGTTTTTTCCACTTATCCATTAGACTGTTAAACTCTGCCGTCAGGCGAACTAGAAGAAAGACAACTCCTTCACCCCACCCCGCCCCCCATCACATAGGAATGTATATATCTGCCTGATCCGGAATACTATTTTCACTAATTTTACACAGTTCATATGAGTGCAATATAGATAGTCAATGTCCATATTGAATGTGTAATTCTAAGTGTCTGTTCTTACCTGTACCCTAATAAGAGAAATCTAAGCCAGTGCAATATCTATATGTTGTCTATCTATTTATATTTTTATTTCTAGTTTAGTTTTTTTTTTTTGTTTGTGATGTCAAATTACTTTTTTATTAAAATATTTGTCTGTATGTATGTCTTTGCACTGGAAATGAAGCAACACAATTTCATTCAGCTACACTGCGGTGTAGATTTGAACAACAATAAAGTTTGCTTTGACTTTGACTTTCTAATGTTTGTTAGGGCTACCATTGTATCTTTGTTAAAGTACAACTGAACAATAACACATTCTGGTATGGTCTTAGGTTGTGCACACATTTTTGCTTCTTAAGTTTTTCTGTCCTTATACTTGTTTTTGAGGACTGCCTGCAGAACATTTAATGTAGTTATGCAGAGAATGAACTTCTTCATCATCAAGTGCAGAAATTTACTAGTCTCTGGAGTAGTTATGGAGGCTGTCACTAACTGTTGGATATTTTCTGGTCTCCTTAACCTTTCTGGATGCTGCTCTCATTCGTCTCCCCATTGCTCCCCATTTAGCATGTGCCTTGTTTGCCCATGCTTCACTGCATGTGCCAGTGAAACTAGAGGTGGTATTAAACTAATCCAAACCAAGGAACTATGAACAGATTTAACAGCTTAGACAACTGCTATTACTTTTATATTTTTGCAGCCAAAAATAGATTAAATGTCAACTTGCAGCAGAGCTCTGACACTTCCTGTCATTCAGCTCTTCATGCATGCTTGTGTCATTCTCCTTGAGTCGTTTTGAGATTCATGATGATACTGAATGACTAGAGGAGATAACCAACTTCATCAAGCACCACAAGGCTTCCCCATTGTTTCAGTATTAGTGATTAATTTACTGGCTAGATTGAGGCATTCCATATGCAAAAGTATTTCTATACAATACCCATGAGAATTGTATTTCATAGGTTCATAAGTTCATAGGTGTTGAGAGACTATACTAGCCCCTAGCCCTAGGGCATTTAAGCCTAGAGCCAGATTTGGCTTGGCTTTTTACCATTTAAATTAATTTTGTTATTTTTTTTTTTTGGTATGTATACTGTGCCTCTGTCTAACAGTGACACAGAAGTGATAACTGTTATCTGTCTATCTAGCCATTTATGCTCACATTTTCCATTAGTTGCTGTTGATTTCAGTATTGTACTTACAGCCCAATGCTGCATTAGCCTTCTGGTACAGTTATGTAGTGGGAGTAAACCCCAAACATGGAATTTCTCTAAGCACTTTTTCTGCACAGAGAAAAGCGTCCAGGTTATATGGCTGTGCAGTGGCTGGGAAGAGGAACAGGTATAAGTTAGGTGTGCCACACTGTTTATGACTAGGATATTTTTATTAAGCCTTAACATCACTAGACACTCATGGGGCTTGGCAAGTAATGGCATGAATCAAGAGCCAATAGCAGCTCTGCAACAGCAGTCTTCACAGCCATGGCCCCATGAAAAGGGATTCCATCTGATTATTTACAATGTTACTGCCAAAAATTGCAGCTGAGTGCAGTTATGGCTCCAACAGCTGCAGGGAATGGCAAACAGAATATACTGAATATAATCATGCCCCTCCCACCTCTTGCCATCTCCTCTAGCACTTGGTTAACTAACTGAATCCAGGTCATCTCAGTCATTGCCAGGGTTTAGACATGAGAAGTTTAACTTACGAAATAATATCACAATGAACGGAACCAAAGTAATTAACCTCTTCCAAAGGCTATCACATAACATAAACATTTATTTACGTTTTGTATAAGTTTTTCAAAATTAATTAACTATTTTGTGTTACTTGTTAACCAGATAGTTTGGGATTCATAAACACAATCAACTATATAAAAGAAAGCATCACAAACATACTCCTAGAGGAAAGAATGGGCATGAACCTTACTTGCCATACCATTCAAAATTTGTTTTATCGCTCACAAAACAGAAGGAGCAACACCTATGAGTTAGTGTTAACTAATCCAATAAAATTACTAATTATTCTCATAGCAGGAGCAGATGAAATGGGCCCTTTACAATTCAGGATGGAAAGGATGTTGCAGAGGACTTCCAAAATGGCTGCACATTAATCAACAACTTAATTTCAGCTCTCCTGGTGTGAAAACAGAAACTGAGAAAAAAGTGCCAGTGACACTGTCACTTTGGATAAAATTCAGTTACAGACTAGTAAGTACATTACCAGGATGTCAGCAAAGAAGAAATGCAGAAAACCTGAAAGAAAATCAACCATAAAAGGTAAAGAGAAAACACTGGCTGGGAAGAATCCTGCAGCTGTTCAACAAAAAGCAGTTCAAGCTTCAGTTTTGTAACAAGAGATGCTTCTAGTAATTCAGAGGAAAAATAAATCAAATGTATACAAATGTGTTTAAAATAAAAAAAAAAATGAAACACTGAAGGAATATCTCAACTCACATAACAAAAGTTTGGGAAAATAGAGTTTTAACAGCAATTCAGTTGAACTGATAAAACTGCAAAAATCAGAGGGTGAAATGAAGAGGCTGGCTGAATGTTAGGTTTCTCAAGGAAAGTTGTTTAAAAATAGTGGAGTTGGAAGTAAGAACTGAAATGTTCTGCAATTTTACAAAAATTGGAAGGAACAGACTATATTAACTTTATAAAAGCACAAATAAGCAACTGAAATGGTGTTCTATAGCAGGACTCCAACTGGCTGTGAGAAAGCAGCTTAGACTTATATTAATAAAGATGCATGATGTCATCTTACCAGCAGAAAGAGTTGATCTTGACAAAACTGTGGCTGAAGGCAAAAGTATTAAAAAATGGACACAGTAAATTATTTGTTGAATATAATTATTCAATGCACACAAGGCAGAAGAGAAGAAAATGTATCCCAGCAAGGTCTGAGATTCAAGCTGTTATACCCATCTTGCTTCAGGGTATTTTTCCTGGATGATTAAAACATTTTTGATGCAAAACAGGCTAAGAAGGACATAAAAAATATCCAACAAAAAGTGAACCAGCACGCGGAAAGTGACTCTGCTTCTTATTCTTCTGACAATAAAACTCACAGAGTGATTTTAGCCTGTGAACTTTTTTTCAATTTTCCAAAGGAAAAAACACTTGAGCGAAAGAAAAATGAGCAGGAGTTTTATTAGAAAAATCAGGAATACCTTAGACTTGAATCAGAGTCATGTGTTGGGAGATGGAGATGATCAGGAAGAAGACCAGAAACACTGAAATTAGCAAATAAATTGGAGACTGGCTGAGAAAAGACTGGACTTTGATGACTTTGTTAAATTTGTGGGTGGACTGGTAAAGCATATACCCCACATTATATTATTAATGTTTATAAGGACACATTAGTATTTGTATAAAACATTTCATGATATTGGGATATCTTTGGGATATGCACGAGGACTAAACAAAAGATAATACAAAAACTGAGAAACACAAATGAAGTCCACATCAGCACCAGACAAAGTCAAACCAAACACAAAACCCCACAAAACATGACTTAGCTACCACTTAGAAGATCAAATAATTAAATCTATTGTCAAGTGCTTTCATTTAATTTGAAACAGACTTCTTCAAAACAATAAACTAAAATACACTCCATAAACATCCAAAAGTTTGTTGTCATGTGATCAAAGCCATCAGTCATATTAATTGTTTACATCATGCTTACATTTTAAAGACTAGCAATGGCAACAAACTTATTCATACCTGCAGGTGTGTCAGCACCAAGCAATATAATTCATGATTCAGCAAATGGTTACACTAATCAACCCCTCTATCACTCACACTAACTTTTTTCAAAATAAAAAAGAACATGCATTAAAATTCTGGCAAACCCCTGAATGTTTGGCAAGGGCATTAGTGATTTTTTTTCTTTTTGATTAAATAAAAATGCTGATACATATTCTTTCCTTAAATTTCTTTTTTGTCTTCTCCACATAGAATGCTGGCCAAGACAAACATAAGACTATGTATTCACCACACCCTTCACACTATAGTTAAAATGGCCATTGCTATTGAAAACATTCAGAACTACTATATTAAATTTTCTAACATATAAAAACCAACAACACATATCAAAATCCTCCCTCTTTGTATATAAAGGTAGTTTGGGTCTAAGTATATCTACAACACCACCACTATGTTTAAACAAATTCCAGTGCCTTGGCACAATATGTCAAATATCCCTATTATCAAAGAAGAATGGTAAACACCTTAGTGAATATTCCCTTGGTTATGATTAAAAAGACGTCTGTTATGGTAGCTAAGGATATATGAAAGAGACTAAACAAAAGGCAATACACTGAGAAACTGGAAGCTCTTGCATATGGATATGGATTCAAGCAGTGAATTTGTTTTTAGTCCCTTTAGTTTTATATACTGGTCAGGCATATTTTTATTAACCAGAGGAGACGTTGTGGACAATAATTAATAAAGAGTTGAAGGAATTTATTTTGGAGTAGAACCAGGCAAGAGTTAAGTGGGATAAGTTTATCCTTCCAATAAATCAAAGTGGTTTAAGATTACTTGATTTGATGTGATATGTTAGAGCTACACAATTAAGGCTCATGTATATAACACAAGCTGAAGGGTACAATTCAAAGTGGAAAAGGATGATGAAGAGACAGGGGGAAATTTAAGAAATAAGGAGACTGTGATTTTAGGTACAGATCCCCAAGGTGAATAATAATAACCATACAAAATATTATCTTCATAAAATATCAGAAAGTATTCTGAGAACTAAGTCAACATGAGAATGGAGAAAGCTGAGTTTGCCAATAGATATGGTCACACATATGTATGGCAGGCTTACTATCATAATTTTGAATGTAACTCGGTTGACCGCACTATGTTCGACAATGGAAAGTTGAACACGGCAATGTCAAACTTCAAAAGCAAGCCTAGGAATGGGTTTTAACATGGGTCGAGATAAGGGCGAGGTTTGTAGTTCAACAATAGCAGTGAACCCCTGTCTCGACCCATGTTAAAACCTAGGCTTGCTTTTGAAGTTCGACATTGTTGTGTTCGACTTTCCGTTGTCGAACATAGTGCAGTCGACTGAGTTACATTCGAAATTATGATAGTAAACCATATAGCAACCCTTTATATCCCAACAGGAAACAGTATCAGTACATTGGAGGACATCCTTTCTTGGCTATCTCATAATGTACACACAGAGACAATTTAACTAGGCAAAGTTAACACTGACTGGTCAAGTCTCACTTCTGAGACAATGATGTTTAGTATAAATCTATATGATTTCTCCCAACTTATCAGTGATCTGAACAGAATCAACCTGAAAAATAGTAAAAGTACCACCCAGGAGTGGTTATTAACAAAATTACTCTAATGATATAAGCTCCCACTGCACCTTAGCAAGCACACAAAGTGACCTCCTGCTCATATAAGCCACAAGAGAATGGCATACTTCTCCCAGAGGAACACACATATAAACATGAGCAACTTTGACCTACAACTGTTTAACACCTCACTGCAATTTCAAAACTGGAACATCCTAAAATTCTTGCCACTAGATGATAGTGATGCCTATTTTAGTATGATATCTGTAGAACTACTAATTAGCATGTACCATCCCTTATGTTTAAAAGCATGCAAAACAACCCTGCTCCTAGGCTCACTTCTACCACCACAAAATTAATCAGGAATTAAGATAAAGTCTGGAAGGTATGACTCAATAATGAAACAGAAAACAATCTTCAGCAATAAAAATGCATATGAAATAAAATCAAATACTAGATCAAACTTGGCAAAAAAAAATATTTCTCAACCTTGCAGAATAGATGCTACATAAATTCTAGGCTCTGGGCCACCATATCAGAAATACTGCGCCCTGGCTCAAATGTACAACCAAACACCAACCCTTACTGCACACCTGAAGAAATGGCCAACACTTTCAATGATCACTTTATCTCTAGCATCATTAAACTACTTCACAACCAAACTCAAAACAACTCAACCTCCTCAAATAACTGGCCACATACTACTCCATCTCACTTCCTTCTTCTTTTGGCTGTTCCCATTAGGGTTCATCACAGCAGAGCATCTGTTTCCATTTCTTCCTGTCCTCTGCATCTTCCTCTGTCACACCAAACACATGCATGTCCTCTCTCACCACATCCATAAACCTCATCTTAGGCCTTCCTCATTTCCTCTTTCCTGGCAGCTCCAGCCTTAGCATCCTTTTCCCAATATACTCAGCATCTCTCCTCAGCATATGTCCAAACCAATGGAATATTGCCTTTCTGGCTTTGTCTCCAAACCTTCTAACCTGAGTCAACCCTCTAATATGCTGATTCCTAATCCTGTCCATCCTTGTCACACCCAATGCAAATGTTAACATCTTTAACTCTGCCACCTCCAGCTCTGACTCCTGTCTTTTTGTCAATGCCACCATCTCCAACCCATATAGGATAGCTGGTCTCACTACCCTCTTGTAGACCTTCCCTTTCACTCTTACTGGTATCCGTCTGCCACAAATCACTCCCGACACTCTACTTCACCCACTCCACCCTGTCTGTACTCTCTCCTTCACCTCTCTTCCACACTCACCATTACTCTGAACTGTTGATCCCAAGTATTTGAACTCAATCACCTTTGCCAACTCTACTCCCTGCATCCTTACCACTCCTCTTTCCTCCCTCTCATTCACACACCTATATTCTGTCGTAGTCCTGCTAAACTTCATTCCTCTCCTCTCTAGAGCATATCTCCACCTCTCCAGGGTCTTCTCAACCTGTTCCCTACTTTCAATACAGATCAAACTGTCATCCAGAAACATCATAGTCCATGGGGACTCCTGTCTCACTTCTCAAGTCCATTAATACTCACCCTTTTTCCTTTCAACCAGACCCATCACAACAATCAAGAAATACCTGAAAAAAATTAAACCAAGTACGCTGGCTATAGATGTAATTCCTGGTAATTTCCTAAAGATAGCAGCCAGCTCATTTTCCTTTCCAATACTTCTTGCCATAAATACATCTATTCAGGAATAACGTCCCAGCCTTATGAAAAAAATGTTGCATTATCCCAATTCACAAAGAAGTAACTCCAATGATATATCTAACTTTAGACCCTTTCCATTCTCTCTCCCCACTTTCAAAAATCCTTGAGAATGGATTCCTAATCAATTAATGACTCATTTAAAATGAACAGTTCCTTACTGTCATACAACATGATTTCAGAACAGGGCATAGCACCATCACAACTCTCCTAAACTTCACCAACACTGTTAACCTAGACAAAGACAAACGCTAACTGTTTTCTGCCATTTTTCTGGATCTGTCAAAAGCTTTCAATACCATTTCTCATGGCTTACATCTAAACAACTGTCTATACTTGGTCAATCAATCACTTCCACCAACTGGTTCTCCAGCTAGCTTTCCAATGGACTGCAATATGTTAAAATATTAATTCTTACTCATCTTTCCTACCCATTAAAATAGGTGCTCCCCAATGTTTCACACTGGGGCCACTGCTTTTCAACATATTTACCAACAACCTACACTCCGCCAAATGTCAATCATCCCATATACAATATGCAGATAATGCCACATTAGTTTGTTCTGCCAGTAACTCAATTCCTCTACAATGCGTCACCCAAGATTTTCATTGGTTGCAACATGACTCAACAAATCAATCCGAAAAAAAAAAAAAAAAAAAAAACAAAGCTGCTGTCATTCCTCCCAAAAGCCAAATTTACTAGCCAACAAATCTACTAGGCATGACAATTGATGATAACCTCAAATTTGATTTGAATGTACAACAGGTTATCAAAAAAAAAACCTCACCATAAATTAGGGATGCTGAATAGAACAAAATACTACTTAACTGACCCATCTAGGAAACTCCTGGTCTTTACATTCCTACACCCTACTTCGGGCTCAAGCACCTAGGCAGCAAGACATTTCCCTGTGGTAGATTTGGTTGTGGACACATGGCTGAAGAGACATTCAGCTGCAAATACATATGGCTGATGCGAATACCCTGTGGGCAAATAGAAGAATGCAGTGCCGTGCCCACAGCTGACTTCAACAGATCTGGTGTCCTTCTCTTTCTATTTCTTTCTTCCATTTCTTTGATCCACCGATTTAAATATGGCTGATTATCCCTCACTATTATTCTGCAAAACACTACATTAAGGTTGACATAGTTTGTCCTTTCTTCCATTGCCTATCATCAGCAGAACCACCTGGTAATATTAACAAATTACACAAGCATGTGGATGGGCTCTGGGGATGTGGTGGAAGCATTGGGCTCATATTAAGCCTTGTGTAATTTTTATTTCCTAGGTTAAAGATAAACAGTGAAACTACCCTTCTTGCTTCAGATAAACAGCTAAATGCAAATGGCCTTATCCCATTCCAAAGAGGGACATGTAAAAGGCAAAAAGGCACTGAAGCACCCGACAATGAACCAGCTGAGTTTTTAAAGACTGTCATGAATGAAGGACAAAAGCAAACTGGCAAATAG
>NC_056726.1:1332845616-1332943116 GCF_019279795.1 Protopterus annectens
GGAGGAGGTTACAGGCCATTTATAACAAAAATACCCTCTTTTCTGTCTGTATGATTCTTACCACAATGAATCTCACACCAGTATCTTGGATCTACACCACTTCATCTAGTAGGGGGGAATCTTGCAAGTCAGCAGGTGGGGGGGCAGAGTGTATAATAAAAAATGAATACCTTGTGACTTTGATACTCATCAGAGTATTTATGCCATATATCTATAGCATAAGGAAGCTCATTATCACACACTGCTGACCCACACATATTCCATATACATTTATCCTGACAAGACCACAAAATAAAAGGTGCAATTAAAAACCCATATCACATATCTCATACACTGAGTAGGCACATTTTTGTTTATCTACACTCCTGGGATATCATCAGTATATATATGAATGCTTAGCAAATAATCCATAGTTTATCTACATCATTGTTATATCACTAAAGCTATTAAAATTCTTCCAAACATACTGCCTTTATACTACTTGCTAAAAAAAATCACAACATCCATATTCACTTTCATTTCAAGTCTTCAAAATCAACCTACCTGTTAATTTAACTCAAAAAGATTTTCACCTTTTTCGGTACCTACATTGTGACTTTCCAAGACATATACTTGTTATAAACCTACTTTTCTAGACTAATTTTGTCTGTCTGTTATACTGTATATACTATAAATAGTGTATATATTTTATTACTTATCCATTGGTTCATTGCACTATACAGCTATAAAGCACAAATCACTCAAGGCATATTTTTCATATCGTACATCATCTGTATAATTATTTTTTGTCTGTTCTGAATTTATACTCTGTTATTAGCATATGGACCATAATTGCATGGAATGTCATATTCCTAAGTTTCTAATGCTTTCATATGTAACTCAAAGTCTGTGGTTGAAATGCATCCTTTTGGCTCAGTCCAGTATCCAGTTAACAAACATATAAATAAATGAATGAATTAATGAATATTAATGAATATTTGAACTGTATCTTACTGAAATTGGTACACCTTGTTTGCTGTAGCATAGACTAGATCCAGGCCTGCTGAATCTAGCTTTGTTTATATGCTTGTTGTTTGTTTGCTTGTTATTTCCCTGGAACGCTAATTCCACCTAATACGCGGCTTCTCAGCGCTTCTGTGGATCACTAGTGATATCTGTATTGCTTACTGTACTTATTTCCTTGTTTCACTTGAAAGAAAGTTACTGTTTGTCGTTTTTGCATTTAAGTTACCTGTAACACATTGCACTTAAGTTACCTGGCACTTGCTCACTAAAGCAATTATATAAGTCAGCACTAAAAATTAAAAGCACTACACCCTCACCCCCACTGGCCCTTGTTTTCAATTATAAAGGAATTCACAATATTATTCTAGCATGTCCAAAGGTCAGTTGTCAATCTCCTCTCCGGTCCAGCTGGTGAATCTGGGAATCTTGAGGCAATGTTACAACTGCCTCATGTACACAGACAACCCTCTCCTCCTCCCAACAAATTCCAACACATGTGAGAGATGCAACCATATAGCCAAACTGGAGGCTAAGCTCTCTCAACTCAGTACTGGCATAACCAGTCAGGAGGAGAAGGAAACCACACTCACTACAATTCCAGTCTCACATAGACCTACCACGACAGCAAAACCAAACACATAATCACAAAAAACATACTGAGGTTTGAATAAAGATCTGCTTAAGCAGCAGAGACCTCTAAAGCAGACACCCAAGCAACCGCTACCCCAAAACAAAACACATGCAACACATATCTCACAAAGCCAGTGTGCCAAACAGTCACAGCCCTTAAGACTAAACAACACACCTGATACACTTGTAATAGGTGACTCTATCATCAGGCACACTGACATCCCGCTCACCAGGCTGAACAAGGAGAGGGTCACGGTGAGCAGCCTGTCGGGTGCTAGGATCCGCCACATAACACAAGCACTCAGGTCAGTCCAAGGCAAGTACAAATATGACTCAGTCATTGTCCATGCTGGTGTGAATGACCTGAGATGTACCTCCCTGGACTACATGAAAAGAGACATAGAGGAGCTCTCTGAGCATGTAGCCCAGGCCGGTATGACCCTGACCTTGAGTAGCATCTTACCCTCACCAAGAATGATGCCACAATATGAAGACAAGATGATCAATTTCAACAATTGGCTTAAGTACTGGTGTCATTCAAAGGGGATCCAATGCCTGTCAGCTTGGGATGATATGCTCGACAAGCCACGATGCTTGGCTAGGGACGGCTTGCAGCTGTCACCCATGGGCTTTTGGATATTGGCAAATGCTCTTGCTACCCCCATAGTGCCTTTTTTAGGCAAGGCTCAAAAGACAAACCCACCTCCATAGGTATCACAAGGGATAAGAAACTAAGAGTAATGCTACTCAATGCCAGAAGTCTAAACCTCAAGATTCACGCACTCGAAACTCTCCTTAGCATGGAGAACATCGATATCTGTGCAGTAACAGAAACCTGGTTCAGGGCTCCAGAGAGCACCCCAGCACTACCAGGTTATACCTCATACCATGCTTTTCGGCCCCAAAACTTGGACCGAACCACAAAAGGAAGGGGAGTATCGATATTCATCAAAGATACCCACACCTCCAGGTTGGTGGCAAAGCATGAAGCATCAGAGACTATCCATGTGCAACTAACAGTGGGTAAAACTGCCTTCCAGTTTATAGCCTGCTACAGACCACCCTCCCAAACCCAGGAACCCCACTCAGCCTTCCTGAGAACACTGGAAAATATGAAGGTCTATCCAAACACCATTATATTGGGCGACTTCAACTACCAAAACATAGACTGGGAGCATTACTCTAGCTCCAACACCCTAGCCCAAAGTTTCCTAGAATTTATAAACTCAAATGCTATGGAACAACTTGTTACCACTCCCACAAGAGGGGAAAACATACTGGACCTGATCATCACCAACATGGGGACTCTATGCTCCAGACCAGAAGTGTATCCCTCACTGGTAAGATCAGACAATAAACTAATCTCACTGGATATTCACATCCCGACCCCACCCCCTGCCCAGAAAACCACAGAGAAAAACTTCTCTAAAGCAAATTTCACACTCCTCAAAACTGAGGTGGAATCCTTCAAAGCCCCCGGGCCTGTGGAAAATACGGCTCAGACCGCAGAATCCTTTATAAATGCATTCTATGAACACCTTCAGGAATGCATGGATCATGCGATCCCAAATAAAACCAAGACCCAATCCTCCAAAGGCAGACGTCCTGTCTGGTGGACCCCAGCCATAAACAAACTATACAATAGAAGGAGGAAGCTACTAAATGATAGAGCAAAATCCCAAAAAAGGGAAGGCATCACTGATCAGTATTAGCAAAAAAACACGGGCACTCATAAAATTGTCTAAGGCCAGCTTCGAGAGACAAATTGCACAGGACACTAAGGATAATCACAAGGCTTTTAGTTAGGTTAGGAACCTGGGTGGTAATTCTAGATATGCTCAGAATTAGTCCAAAATGACAAAAATACACCAAACCCACAGACATTGCCAACATCCTAGCTGACAGGTTCAGCGCAAACTTCTCCCTCCCCACCAAAAGGGCAAATATCTATCCCAGCAGAGTGCTGCCCCTGACATCTCAGATGCTCAGGTAAGAGCCGCCTCTCCAAAGCAAAAACACAGCATCAATGGGACCAGATGGTGTCCCGGCTGCGCCCCACATGAACTCCTAGAAGAGCTAAACCCAAACATAAACTACTGTTCAATCTCAGCCTTACTACAGGATATGTGCCCAAAGAGTGGCGACAGCAACAGTGGTCCCTCTCCATAAAGGTGGTGCCTCAACGATCCTGGAAACTATCGCCCCATAAGCCTGACTAGCTTGGTCTGCAAAGCTATGGAAAGGATCATCATGGACCTCATAAATAAAGATATTGGGGACCTACAGACACTGGATCCTACCCAGTTCTGCTTTGTTAAGGGCAGATCCTGCCTCTTAAACCTAGTTGATTTCTTTGAAACAGTCACCAAGGCCATTGACGAGGGGAAGGTGGTCCACACAGCCTACCTGGACCTCACAAAAGCCTTCGATACAATACCCCACTCGGGCATTATAGATAAGCTCACCAGCTTAAATATAAACCCCTATGTCACTAGATGGATTGCAAACTGGCTCAAGGACAGAACCCACATGGTTAGAATTGCTGGAGCCATTTCAGACTCCAAACCAGTTACAAGTGGTGTCCCACAAGGCTCAGTTCTGGGACCGCTCTTGTTCGGTATATATTTCTCGGAGGTACAGGCCAACACAGAAGGACTGTGGCTGACCAAGTTTGCAGATGACTGCAAACTGGGTGCCATAATCGACTCTCCAGCTGACACAAGCATCCTCCAAAAGGGCCTCATAGAAGCAGACAACTGGTGCCAGAGCCATGGCCTCAAGCTAAATGCCAAAAAGTGTATAGTCATCCCCTTTGGCAAAAACAAAGTGCCCACAAATTACCACATAGGTGGTAATCCATTAAGTACAGAAGAAGTAATTAGGGACCTGGGGACCCAAGTTGATAGCAATCTCTCATTTGACAACCACGTGGCCAAGTGGTTAGAAAAACATTTTATATAGCCCACCTAATCATGAAGGGATTCACATCTAGATCAGGGGAGGTCATTGTGCCTCTTTACTCATCCCTCATCAGGCCCATAATTGAGTACAATGCCCCTTTTGGGATGTACCTTACCAGACACCTGCAGCAACTGGAAAGACCCCAAAAGTACCTCACCAAGAGGATCAAAGTGCTCAAACAGATGCCATATGCTGCCCGGTTAAAAAAACTCCAGCTCTACTCAGTGGCATACCGCCTGTTCAGGGGCGATCTGTGTCTGACGTATAAAGCCATGTCCAACCCGGAATTAATGGACATGCTGCACCTCAGAAAATCCAAATCCCATCGAGCTACGCGCTCGAGAGACTTGAACCTCAGCACTGAAATAAATAGGACATGCTGGAGGGACAGATTCATAACCCAGAAGCTCCCTTCACTCTAGAATAAAATCCCAGTCCAGGTTAGGCAGAGTCCCTCATTGACTCTCTTCAAGAGGAATCTTGATGAGTGGATGGGAGATCGTTGGTTTACCCTGGTTATCACTTCTGTGTCACTGTTAGACAGAGTCACAGTATACTAACCTCGAAAAAGGGCATAGCAAAATAAATTTAAAATGGGTGGCAAAAGCCAAACACATTCTGGCTAGGCTTATAAATGCCCTAGGGCAGATAGCCTAGTATGAACGTATGAACCTATGAACCTATGAATTAATTAATAATTCATTCATTTTTACAGACTGCACATATAAAAATGATAGTGCCACCCCAGAACATTATCGTACCTAAAACATCCACTCAATCCTAAATGTACACTAATATTTATGAGTCACAACCAATTACTATAGTGACCCAGTGAACATCCACCACTCTCCACAGAGTTTACTAGGCACCAGGGGGAAACAAAAGTGAATTACCTGGTCATTTTTCAGTATCACATATTCATGTACATACATCTATGGGTAGTTTAGAAGTTGCCAATCATATGTTTGGAATGTGGATGTAAACCTAAGCGTCTAGAGGAAAACCACACAGACACATGAAGAACATACAGATTATACACAGAGGGTGTCCCGGCCAGGAACTTCTTGTTTGAAGCAACTATGCTAGCCACTATATCACTGTGTTGCCAAATCAAAGTATACTCTTAGTTTAATTTTAAAATGGTAAATAAAATCTAAAAAATAAATTAAAACATGGAGTATATTTCCTACTCATTACATTATTAAAAATATATACTACATTCTGCATACATAAAAAGAGACACTGAAACACCAAAAGGCAACCTGGTCCATGTAAAACAAACCTAAACCCAAACTAACACTTAGTTTAATTTAAAAACGTGAAATGAAATTAAAGGTAATGAAACACAGACTGCATTTCCAACTCACTTTAACATTAAAAAATGTATACACTGGGCACAAAAAATCCACATGCACACAACCTACAAAAAAGCTCTTCCCATTTTAGTCACCCCCCCCCCCCAAAAAAAAATAGAAAATGTCTTTGGTCAAAAAGTTAAAATAAAAGAATAAAAATGTAATGAAAAATACTAATCTCAGCTACATTACTACATTACTAACAAAAAATGTACTCTCATTCTAGACACACACTTACATACTCACAAAGACACTCACACACATACACACACACACACACACACACACACACACACACACACACACACACACACACACACACACTAACACACATACTCACATTACATATAGGATCATAGAAGTTTAACTAGAGGACATGAGCACCTTGCCTAACACAGAACTTCAGGCTGTACCACATTTTGTGAGGAGGGTAACACCTGCAAGCTCAGGGTCAAATTTAAGGGCATTCATATAGCTGTCCAATCTATTTTGAAGGATAACAAGGAATCACATTGCTTGACATTCAGGGAGAGTATGTCCCAGAAAAAGAGAAGATACTGGGTAAAGAACCTATCTCTCCACCTATTTTTGTTTTTTCCTTGATGAAGGTTGAGATTTCTGGTTCCGGTACTGGCTGCACAATTTCATTTTTCAAGGAAAAGCAAGTTGAGTAGAATTGGATCCCTAAGCGCATGATGAACTATGCACATGTCTTCTCTCTAGGGTCTGTACAACACTGAATACAAGGACAACAACTCCAGTTTCTCTTTATAGTCAAGGGTTTTGTGACCAGAGATATCTTTTTGTTAGGAAGTTCTGAAGTGTTGTAGCCAGATACATACCAAAGGCAAAAATCTGGAAATTCTGCAAAATTATGGACAGCTGCCCTGGAAAAGCATGATTAAACTGTAACAACGTTAAATATTTGAGACTAATTAAAGAGGAGTAATACAAACTCTTGTCTTAGGTATGGGACAGTAGCTCAATACTCCTTTCTTACACAGGTCATGGCAGTGTACTAACATGCTAAGCGTGTATCTTTTGGGAAGTACTACTGCAGTATGATGTCCCAAATCTGCTACATTACATTACTAACAAAAAATGTACTCTCATTCTAGACGCACACTTGCATACTCACAAAGACACACACACACACACACACACACACACACACACACACACACACACACACACACACACACACACACACACACACACACACACACACACACACACACATTAAAATGAGAAAAGCTCAAAATGTAATTAACAAGTTAAGGAAAGTTAGCATGAGCTGTTGGCAGCAATATGTGTTACGCAACATGGCATGGCCTACAAAGGATGAGTCAGCCAGAAATCAAGAAAAAAGGACTCTTCACACTGTCTCCTCACACTGAAATAATTGCAAACATCTGCCTGGGCTTTCCTACTGTTCACTTTGGCCACCTTCTGCTAGTGAAGAGCTATGCTGCCAGCATACCTCTCAACTTCTTAAATCAATAAACCTGGATAAAGCCTAAAATAATGGGGGGGGGGGGGCAAAGGCCCAAAAATAGGGACAATTTTAAACATTCCTCTTATAAACCTAGAAAGTTGCTAGTTGAAGGATATGGAGTCGGAAATTCAAATGTATGCCATTATTTAGTAACTTCAAATTGTCCATACTGATTTTCTAGAAATCTGCAAATTTTATGAGGAACAGACCAAAAATATGAGTCAAAACTGTTGATGTTATCCAAAGATATGGACGGATGAGAGGTATTCAGAGCTGCAAAGATGGTAACAATTCTCCTCCATTAAGACAACATCAATCCTGTACTGTGGGACGTGCCATGGCTACTGATATCATGGTGGTCAACATAGTGTTTTTGTATGAACATATCAAAACCTACATGGCATCAGTCCCAGCTATCTTAAAGAGTTGCTGATTCACTGTTACCAGTTAGAACTTTGCTCTGATGTTCAGGGCCTGATAGTTATTTCATAGATATGACCCAAGACTTCTTGTGAATCGCTATTTTCACACCAGTCCCTACTTTTGTGGAAATTACTACCTTAGCATCTTTAAGAGTGCACTGGAGGGTTTTTTCTACATGGACCCTGAAGAAACCTAATGTGACCTATTTATTTTTTATTTTTTTATTTATTTGAAATGTAATGACTGGGATAGTCCGACTGAGGTAAATCCCTTTTCAAATGAGGCCCGGGGAGAAAAGCTCCACAAACAAGTATTAGTCACTACACATTAAACAAAAAAATATATAATAATGAACAGAGTATCAAGTATTAACTGAATATAACAAATATCTACAAACAAGTACATTAACCAACACAAGTTAAACAAAACAAACAAAAAAAATAAGAAATAATAATGTACAGAGTATCAGTAATTAACTGAAGATAGCAAATATCAGGAGCCTTAGAGAGGGTGTCCAGACTAATGCATCTCAAGGTAATACAGAATATCAACTTTTGCAATTGTAGCACAGGCAGAATAAATGTTAAAAACATTTTGTCAGGAAAATAATAACGCTAACATAGAAGTAAGAGAAAAAAGAAGTGTATCCTTTACTTCAATACACTATTTTATTTCCTATTTAAGAACAGTTGGTGGATTAGGAGGGTAAAGGTGAGGAGGGATTAATTAAGTCTAAGGGCATGGTAAGACATGTTTAATAAAATGAATTTGTCAGCATAACACAGTTTACTACTCAATGTAATGTCTACTTTTCCTCAAACTCCTTTCAGATCCCATAATGCACCAGTACATTACACATACCATTCAACTGTACAGATTTTCGCAGAATGTCCAGATTTTTGCCTCATATTTTTGGTCCGTTTTTCATAAAATTATGATTCTGTGGCAAATCATTAAAGACTGAAATTTGAAAATAATGACAGACATTTGAGTTTCAGACTTCATACCCTTCAGAAAATTAATGCTAATACAAAACCTGTTATTCTATCAACTTTCTAAATTTATAAGAGCAATATTTAAAACGTGTCCTTATTTTTGGGCCATTGTCCCACTTTTATTCATGGCTTTGTCCAGAAGATTTCTTGCTCTAAGATGTTGAGAATATGTACATTAGCCAGATTATCAACCACAGCAAAACTTTACTTCTCTATCAGATACCCTCTTAATACAAGTTAGCAGTGCACCTAGTCTATAAATAGCAACAAGATAACAAATACATACAACCTCTTTCATTTATTTTAAAGACTTCTACTAATACCATCAGCTTTGTAACAGAGTAAATATAAATATACCCTTATTGCAAATAAAAAAAAATATTGTATACATTAAGCAGTCAGAGAAATAGGTGGAAAGAGAGACTGTATAAATGTACTTCCTGAACCACAGTTCAAAGGAACTGATATGTCATTTAAAACTATTTGAAGGCAAAAGTCCAGCAGTACAACCCTAAAGAATTACATGCGTCATCTAGGATTTGAATATATTCTCTGAATAACCTTTCTAGTTGTTTTATCGTTAAGCTACTGCAGCAGATGAGAACTGATCATCTCTCCCTCATACTTTCATGACACAACACAAACAAAACAGTGAGAACAGAAGAAGAAGAAGTGAAATTACACATTTACTTTATATTTTAGTGATTTTTTTTCTTTTACCTATTGTTTTTTCACCAAGTAAATGGGCTAGTCCTCAGACCCTTCTTCACCTGCAATCCAGCCTCATTATGGATAATGACCACTTTAAGAACTAAGTGCGGGAGGAAGCAGCAGCTACAAAAAAGGAAAAAATCATCAGTGATGAAGCAGTTCCATCCATCATCTGCTTCTATTCAGATGCTGTCAACTGTGTGTGCAAACTTGTAAGCCAGTGATCACAGGTGACTAGAAGAGTAGTGTTTTGTGTGTGTGTGTGTGTGTGTGTGTGTGTGTGTGTGTGTGTGTGTGTGTGTGTGTGTGTGTGTGTGTGTGTAAGAAAGAGACAGAGAGAAAGAGAGAGTGTGTGTGTGTGTGTGTGTGTGTGTGTGTGTGTGTGTGTGTGTGTGTGTGTGTGTGTGTGTGTGTGTGTGTGTGTGTGTGTGTGTGTGAACACATGTGTGTGTGTGTCTCTATGAGCCAGGCTGCTACAGGAGTCAATATTAAGTTTCGTCTAACATAACAGCCAAAATGTTACAGTACAGGATACAAAACTAAATTTACCATATTATTATTTTCTGTTCCTTTTGGTGGACCATTCCCCTTCGCTGCTGAAATCTCCTCTTAAAGTACTCCCATGAATCCATTCATCATTCACCCATAGGGCTGGTGTAATGTTGTATGCTGCTATATGCTTTATGACGGAATACCTTGCAACTATCTCCTAAATCAGATCTAAGTGAGAACACTCCCCTGCTTTTCTAAGAACGTGAGTTAGGAATCAGGTATCATATACAAAGCTGTGGGGTAGTTATTAGGTATTAACTGGGTGGTAAAGCCCTAAATGAGACAGGATAGGCACGTGATGATATGCAAACCACCATGCAGGGAAAAATGCCTACTCCAGTCACCCCACAGTTACTAAATAATTAGCAGCCTGCTTCAAATCTGGGGTAAATCTACTGGTCTCCACTGGCAATAACCCACATCTTGCCCCCTGTTGATGGGTGAGATAATGCAAACTAGTCAACCTCTTGCCCCCCACAACCTGGCTTCAGCAGTGCCTGAGCTGTTAATCAAACTCTGGTCATCTCAGTCATCATCAGGGCTCCAGCTTTCTATACCATGGATCCATGGCATTTTTCTATATTTTTTTTCTGGAAGATCACATGTAAAGAATCTTTGTATTTAAAGGAAAAGAAAATATTTCAAGGTGTTCAACACAGAACAGACTGATATGTAGGAAAGGTCAATTTTCTATTTTATTTTTCATACAAAATTTCTTACCACAGAAATTTGATTTATATAGGGGATGATTTACTGTCTGCCTCTGTCCATCAGAGACATAGACACCAGACCAGGGGTGAATTTGCAGTTACCTATCCAGTGGTCCAAGTTGCTCTTAAATAGGGATAGGGATGAACTCAGCCTCACATGGATGGGGAGCCTGTTCCAGAGAATAGGAATTCTCTGAGAAACATATCTGCCTCGTCAACATGCTCTTTCAGAAGTAAGCTCGGAACTAGCCATAGAAACAAACTGCCCAAGTGGAATCCTAAATTGAATAGAATACACAGCAAAAGGAAAAAAATATGGCAATATTCAGGAAGGGTAATTCCCATTAAAATAGAAGATCTCTAATCAAAGTAAATAAGCAACTAAGAGGGCTAATTAGGTCAAGCAAAACAACTTTGAGGTTAAGATAGTCTCTCGGGTGAAAGATAACCATAAGACCTTCTATAGCTATGTCAGAAACCTCAAAGGAATCACACAGCAATGTGCTGAACTGGTGGTTAATGGTGCCAAATTCACTGAGCCTGTCAGTATAGGAGACTTCCAGACACTGGATCCATTCCAGTTTGGCTTTGTCAAAGGATGGTCATGCTTGCTGAATCTGGTTGACTTCTTTGTAAATGTCACTAAGGCAATGAATGAGGGGAAAACAGTCCATATTGCCTACCTAGATCTGGCTAAAGCATTTGTCAAAGTCAAAGAAAACTTTATTGTCATTCAGATACAATTTGATACAATACCCCACTCAGGCATTGTCAACAAACTTATGTAGCTAGGGTTAAACTCCTTTATAACACACTGGATAGGTACCTAGTTCATTGATAGGACCTAGGAGGTTAGAATTACTGATGTCACCTTCACAAAGAGACCAGTCATCAATGGAGTCCCCCAGGGCTCTGTGTTGGGCTCACTCCTCTTTGACATCTACTTCTCAAACATCAAAGCCAATGTCAAAGACCTTGATTGCAGATGATGATAAACTAGGAGCCAGGAGGAGAACAGACTTCAGAAAGGTCTAATACAAACAAATGCTTGATGCCAAAGCCATGGCTTGAAATTTAGTACTAAGAAATGCATTATAGTACATTTTGGGAAGTCTACCACCCTGGGTAACTACATCATCAATAAAACACCTTTAAAAGTTGATTAACTAGTCACAGATCTGAGAACTCATGTATATAGTACCCTGGCCTTCAGCCAGGATATATCCACGGTAGTAAGAAAATCCTTCTATGTTGCTCAACTTATAAGCAAGGACATGGCATCTAGGTCCAGAAATGTCATTATCCCTCATCAGACACATCATAGATATAATAGGGTCTGAATGGTGAGATGATAAGTCCACAATCAAAAGAGAGTAGTATTGCTGGAACTGAATTCATCGTCAAGTCTCAGTGAGTACCTACGTGAGGTGAACCCTGTTTTTCACAATATCTCACCAAGACAACACTGATATATGGACTGTATTTTATATAGCATATATCATGGACAGAAGTAGGTCAAAAATTAAAAAAGATAGCTGGGTACACAAGACCAAGGATAAAAAAGTGCCCAATCCTGTAGGTGCACTGGTGCCATGACTGGAAAAATTCCACAAGACATGGCAACATTCCGACAATGGGGCCAGGACAAGCCCTGGAGGGGGGTGGACCCTGTTGTAGAAGGAAGTAGCAGTCCACAAAAAACACAAAAACTGATAGGACAAAGAAGAGCCATAAAGATGATAGGGTGGACTATTGAGGATAATTATGTATTGTTATTGTTACTATTATGCAAAATGTCCAGAATTTCCAGACACAAGATATACACAAAGATTAAGAGTGAAACTAGAGGAAAGAAAAATAATTCCACAAGAAGAACTGTCAGAAGCTTCAAATAAAAAATTGTGTTCACTAATACAACAGATTTGTGAAAAACAGTCTATAGACCAAGAAACATTGATCTGTTTGGGAAAAGAAGGATCTGAGGAAATGCAAAAATATAAACAACAAAACCTAGAGATTTTTGAAAAGTATAAAAAAGAAATATGGACATTGGAAAGAAAGAGAGATTTGATATGCTGCAATATCTATGCAAAGTCGAAAGCCAAATAAATCAATACAAAAAAAGGCAGTCCCAAAGATATTCAAAGAGAAATACAGGCAAAGGTATCCAGATATGGAAAATTTCACAATAAAAAAAATAATATCATAAAGAGGGAATACAGAAAATAAGTTTAGTATAGTAGAAGTTAAAAAAAAATATAAGTTGAAGTTATGGAATGCCTGTGAAGTGAAGGATTTGGTGTAGAAGGTCTATCACAGGTTACATCACAGCAAGATAGAACAAGTCCCCAAGGTAAGGAGAAACAGGAAGATCAGGAGACATCTGAAGAAGAAATATGTACATGGGAAAGAAAAAGAGATTTAATATGGTGTAATATTTATTCAAAGGAAAAGTAAAACTAATCAATATAAAAAGAGCAGCACCAAAAAGTAGAAAAGATTAGTAACGGAGACGTTAAAGAAAAAAACTGAGGCTATGGAGTACCTACAAAGTGAAAGATTCAGGGTAGAAAATCTAACTCTGAAAGCAC
The DNA here is from genome assembly GCF_019279795.1 of Protopterus annectens. NCBI lineage: Eukaryota > Metazoa > Chordata > Ceratodontiformes > Protopteridae > Protopterus > Protopterus annectens. The sequence continues at coordinate 1,332,859,045 of NC_056726.1, forward strand.
CAGAGCAGGAATAAGCAATGGACATCTAAATTATGGAGAAACCAGTGGAACAGGAAGCAACTGGTCAGGTGCCATATGAAGATATTTTGGTGCCTTCCACAGGAAAACAGTATAAACATTCACTTGAAGATAGACAGCAAGGGAAGGAACAGGAAACTGCGGCAACTATGACACAGTCAATGTTAAGGAATGATAGGCCAGAGAGTTCTCATATGACAAAGCAATAGATGACACAGGCTGAAATTGAAGAGAATGCGCCACAGGAAGATGCTATAGAACTTTCTATAGAATGCCCACAGGAAATGGAGAACAAAAAATGTGGCCACAATTTAGAAGAAATGAGCTAAGAGAAGAGTTGCTTGATTTAACAGAGATAGATAAATATTAAGGGGCGGCCGCGATGGGGCAGTGATTAGCATTGAAACCTCACAGCAAGAGGTTCTCTGGTTCAAACCTTGGCTGGGGTGCCTTCTGTATGGAATCTGCATGTCCTCCCTGTGGTCACGTGGGTTTCCTCTGTGTGCTCCAGTTTCCTCCCACATCCCAAAGACATGCTCACTCTAAATTGGCCCTAGGCATGAGTGTATGCATGTGTCTGCCTTCTGTGGAAGGTTGGGCACCCAGCTGGTAACTCGACACCATAAAACTCCACTGCCAATCATGAGTGGATGGGTGATCCACTGTGGCGACCCCTAGCCAGGAAAAGCTGAAAGAAGAAGAAGAAGAAGATAGATATATTAAGATCAACAAAAGAAACAGACTGCAGAAGGTCAGAAGTCTGATAAAACAAATGAACACAGTAATTAGGAATATGCATAGAGATCCATGCGATATAACAGAAATAAAGAGGATGTATTACTGTGCACCTAAATTAATAACAGATAAAATTCGACCACAAGAACATAGGGTAGTAAGGCAAAGGAAGGGGAGAAATTGAATCATGGAAGTATTGAATAAAGAAAACTATAAAGTAATTAAGATATGAAATGTCAATGTTAGAAGAGTATAGAAGAGGGAACAGATCAATAAAAATACTCAAAAAGATAGATGTGATAAAAACAATGCACAGTATTATAATGGGTCAGGATTTATCATGCATTATCACAAATAATAAACTAAAAATATCAGCACAGGCAGAAAAACTTAGACGATAAACAGAAACGAAAAGTACAAAATAAACAATTTATTGATGACCCAAAAAAGTTTTATAGGCAATTGGGAAACAAGGGAAAAGGAATTGAAAGACCACCAAAAAAGAAATAGCCACATTTTGGGAGGAGTATTTATTAAGATCCTGTGGAACATAACAAATATGCTAAATGTATAGAAGAAGTAAAAGAAAGAATAAGAAGTTTAAAGGCGCATGATATGAAATGGGATGGGGTAACAGCCAGAGAGCTTGAAGCAAAGTTAAGAAAAGCCTTTAATTGGAAAACCTCAGGCCCAGATGCAGTACCTAACTTCTGGTTAAAAGTATTGACATCTTTGCACGAAGATTTAGCCATGAGTAAGAACTATTTATATGCATACCCTGAACAGACACCAACCTGGCTAACAACAGGAAAAACAGTGCCCCTACTTAAGAGTGAACCTGCAAACTACCCTAAAAATTGTAGACCAATAACTTACCTTCCGACAACATATAAACTATACACTGGAATTGATGCCTTCAAAGTTTATAGTCATTTAGAAGAAAACTCAATTATGGCACTAGAACAAAAGGGGAATAAAAGAAAGTCCCATGGAACAAAGAATCATTTGTTGTTAAATAAAGTCATAGTGAAGAACTGTAAAAAGGGGAAGACTCTAAGAATGGCATGGATTAACTTAAAAACAGCATTTGATATATCCCACATTCATGGATAAAAGACTGCTTAAAAATGAATAAGATACATCCTACAATGATAAACTACATCACAGTGACCATGAAACAGTGGCAAACCTCTTTGTAGTTAAGCCATGACAAAGGGCAAACTATTATTCCAGGCATAAGAATCCAAAGGGGGATCCAGGGTGACTCTCTGTCACTGTTGTTTTTTTTGCCTTGCCCTTAATCCATTAAGCTGACTTTAACAGATTAGGTTGTGGCTATAATTAGGCTCCCAGAAAGCAATAAAGTGTAAAGACTTCTCATCTTCTCTTTGTCGATCATTTAAAACTGCATAGCTCTTCAATGGGGAACTGAAAGCACAACTGCAAGTAGTCAAACCTTTTTCAGATGATATAAGAATGTAATTTGGTCTTGATAAATGTGCAAAAGCAACCTTTAAAGCAGATAAGATGCAGCACCAAGAAAACATCACTTTGGGACAAGAATTTGATATAAAATAACTTGAGAAAGAAGAAGTGTGCAAATATTTGGGGATTGATTTAGGATCAACAATAAAACATGAAAAAATGTGAATACAGTTTAGCAAGGAATATTTTACAAGACTTAAATTAATCTGTAAATAGCACTGACATCTAGGAACAAAATTCAAGCTATAAACTAATTTGTTCTTCCTGTCCTAACTTACATATTTGGAGTGACTGACTGGCCCCAAAAGGTGCTCAATAGATTATACAAGAAAACAAGAAGGATGTTTCATGCTCATCAAATAATTTATAAAAATCAGTATATACCAAGATTATATATTCCCCATTCCGAAGAAGGTATAGGCCTCCTTGAAATTGATTACATGTATCAATCTACAGTTGTGGGACTGCATACATCTGCTGGCCTCAAAGACCCAAACACAGTGAAAGATTTGAAACATGAAGAGAATAAATCTAAGATGACTTCCCTTCTTATTCTAGCAGAAGCATATCGGTGCCAAGCGGGAATGGAAATCATACCAGAAGTAGATAAAAATCAGACAGCAACTGAATGTGCCAAAAAACAAAAGAAAGAATATAAGGTGAAGGATCAGATGAGAAGACAATAAATGTGGAAAATGCATAAATATACTTGCAAGCATAGAAAACTTCTGGAATAACTTCATGTTGATCAGGATTAAATGCAGGAATGGTTAAGGAGAGGTGAATTCAAACCAAAAGTTGAAAAGTTAATAATGGTGATCCAAGATAGTGAGCTATGTACACAATGGCTTACAAAGTCCATTGAACATGTGGGAGGTTTTGTAAAACAGAATTGGAAACAGTCATACACCTTGTTGCTGGTTGTGATATAAAAGTGGCAGAAGGACTGTATACTGAAAGGCATAATAATGTGGCAAGACAGTTGCACTGGTGAAAAGAAGACAAAAGTAGCATTGACCATTGAAGTTGCACTGAGTACAGTGTCTTGCTTGTGTACAGAGAGACTCAAAGTCATAAAATATCAGGATTTGCAGGCAGAAATGAGTGCAATGTAGAAGAAAGATACGCAGACAGTTCCAATAGTAGCAGGAGCAACTGGGTCTTATAAAAAAAGAATCTATAATCATATTTAGATATGTTACCAATATAGGTAACTCCATATGAATTGCAGAAGGAGTCATTACAGCATACATTGTGCGTACTGAGAAGAGCACTTCTGGTTGACATCAAAGATTGAAACAATACTAAATTTATGAACTTTAATCATACTTTGACTTAGAAATGGGGTCCATTCCTGTCATGGTATTAGAAACCCAAAAGATTTGGAGAAATTAAAAAGAGTATAATGCCCCCTTCAGTATGTGGCCAGATACATGCAGCAAGTGGAACATCATCCAAAAAGCTTCCTTACAAAAAGAATACAGGGAGTAAATACAATGTCCTATGCTGATTGGCTCAAAGCCTTGTCTCTTTACTCTGTATCATACAGACTTCTGAGAGGTGATCTTTGCCTAGCATACAGGGTGTTCCTGGACCTTGTTTTAATGAACCCTTTAAACATCCACAAAACAAACAGCATTAGAATTACTACATTAAAAGACCTAAATTTTGCTTGTGACATAAATAGAACATGTTGACGAGACAGATTATGTTTCAAAAAGAATTCCAGTTCTCTGGAACAGGCTCCCCATCCATATGAAGCAGAGCTTCTCCCTATCCCTTTTTAAGTGCAACTTGGACCAATGGATGGGTTAGCCCCTACATCTTTGATAGACAGAGGCAGTCAGTAAATTACCACCTAAATAAATTAAATTTGGGGGTCTCAGTTGGGTTACATGGCTTCGGAATATAAGGGCATTAGTGGTCATTAGCCTCATATACAGCTATGAACCTATATCCTCAACTGCATCATTACCTGCTGTTATTCAGAGTAACCTGTCCTCCAAGCCTATCCCCTTACAGTCTTGTAAGCCTGCAGCACATCCCTGATATGTCTTAGTCACTGGTGATTCTATTGTAAGACATATAGACAGAACACTTCCCAGGTTGGCAAAGGATAGGAAGAAAGCTGCCCCTGATGCAAGAATTAGGCATGTCACTTGGGCCCTTAGGTCCCTGCACTACACCAGATACAGTTATGACCTTGTAGTTGCCCTTGCGGGGATAAATGATAGGTGATGTGGAGAAACCCTGTTGAGTTCTCTGTTCAAGTCATCAAAGTCAGCAAGGTCCTGAATGCAAGCAGCATTCTACGATCACCAAGAAGGTTTTCCTAAATTCCAAAGAAAGCTCCGGTAGCTATATTACCCCAAAGTGGGTAAAGATCCTTCAGACCCAGTTTATATAGACCCATTTCAATGTTTATGTTTAAAGTAACTAAGTGAATGGCAAAGGTGCTGTCAAAATAGAATAATATAGATAGGGAAAAGCAATTATTTTACAAAAGTAATAGAATGATGATGATCCTGAGTGTAGCACAATGCATGAAAATGAACTCAAAAATTCCAAGATATAAAACGTGTAGTAATCAAGAAAAGTTAGCTTTATTTTACAAATGCTATTATGTTTATTTGAAAAATCCAGGAAAGGACATTGTGGTGTTGGGGAACATGTTAAAACAGTTTCAAGTCTTTTCAGGATATAACATTTATAAAGATAAAACAAAGGCTATAGAGGTGAACTAAGTACCCACACATGAATTGGTTCAGCAATACTCATTTATGGGGGCAGGATAAGATAGAGTAGATAAATTTATGGATTAAAAATGGTTATTTTATTGTAGAAAAGTATATGTGGGAAGAGACTAAACAAAATACAACAAGGAATGGGATGCAAAATTGAAGACACATAAGATGAAACTGAGTACAGATAAGACAGCTGTGATGGCAGCAAATGCAGTAATTAGAAAAAGCAGAAAACTGAGATAGAAGACAAAATAGTGGAACAGGTTAAGAGCTTCAAGTTGCTGGGAGGGTGACTGTGGACAAGGGAAATCTGAATGAAGTCTAAGTGAGAATCAGGGGGGGGGGTGCAGTGTGACATAAGAATGCCAAAGAAACTGAAACATAAGGGGTACAAAACAGTGGCAAGTCCAGTACTACTGTATGTTAACCTAGGCAGTGAAGACAGAGCAACTGAGGAAGACAGAAATGACAGAGATGAAGTGATTAAGATGGGTATAAGAAACATACTGTGGGACAGAAGAAGAAATTAAGACATCAGATCAGAAGTTCAAGTATCTCCAGTTGCAAAGAAGATCAAACAGAACAGATAAAGGTGGTTCTGGTAAATGTGCAGAAAAGCATAAGACAATCTGGTGAAGAAGATTTGGGACAGACAGGGACAGACAGAAAGAAGGCAAGAGGAAATGAGAGCATCCAGCAAAGAGATGGATGGATTGTGTGACAGATGACCTGTGACAGTCAGGTATGGCTCTTGAATAAGGTAGGATAGTGGCAACAAATTGCAAGAGAAATGGTGATAGTTGCTGTGACACCCTTACCACATGTAGAAAATGGGAAAACAGGGTTGATGATGATGATTATTAAGAATGCCAAAGAAACTGAAACATAAGGGGTACAAAACAGTGGCAAGTCCAGTACTACTGTATGTTAACCTAGGCAGTGAAGACAGAGCAACTGAAGAAGACAGAAATGACAGAGATGAAGTGATTAATTAAAAAATGGGAAGCTCTTAATTACAGACATAGATAGAAAGATACCAAAAATGAAAACTTTAGTCCCTTTAGATTTATACACAGGTCAGATATATTTTTATCAATAAGAGCAGAAGTTGTGGAAGATATTTATTAAAAAGTTGAAGGAATTTGTATGGGAAGAAAAGAAGGCAGGAGTTAAGTAGGATACGTTGATTCTCCCCATTAAATCTGGTGGTTCAGGTTTACTTAATTTGAATGGATACTCAGAATAAGGTTACAAATCAAAGTGGAAAAAGATGATGATGAAACAGGGCCAATAAGGGATGCAATATCCCTGAAAGGTAAAAATGCTAGGAAACATAAAACATGCATAGCTATATACACACTTGAGTATATTCATCGACACCATGGTAATACAAAAAACACCAAAAGGGGGCTGGGGGTATGGCTGCTGCAACAGTGATCTATTGAAACATCTAGTGTAATAGTAAATTTACTTACACAACTGTATTATGCTCAGTATTAGATCACTGTTGCAGTAGCTTGCACTTTTTAATAGATTACCATTAGTTAGAAATCAAACAGGGGAGAGAAAGTCAATTAGGAAACCAGGAGCCACTGGAGAATGTTCCTAGCAAAGGCTTTTCTGGACCTGGAAATGTAACTCAGTTTGTAGCACTTTTTTAAGGCTGCACAGAGGACCAAGTCGCTGCCTTTGGAATACTTCCAGAGTCCACCCATTATCACAAAGCCACTGAAGAAACCAAAGTGGGTCCTAACCCTGAATGGAAGTGATTTGTGATGATGAGAACAGCAAAAGTGAATAGCATGAGACAGCCTGCTTTGACACTGGTTGACCTTTCCTCTTTCTTTCACATGAGACAAATAAGTGATCCATTTTACGGAAGGATTGAGTTTTGTCTAGGTCGTATCTGAGCTACTAATAAGTAAAACAGTTTTCAATGTTATAAATCTCAAATCTGCCTCATAAGTTGGTTCCAATGGAAATGATAATAAGTTTTCAACACAAAGTTAAGATCCCAGTGAGAAACCACTTGCTTTCTAGGTGGATGAATATGCAAAACACCTTTCAAAAACTGTTTGATTTGAGGACAGATGGAAAGGGTGATTCAAGAGCAGGTGAGCTAAAATTATGAACAAACAAAACTTGATAGAGAAGTAAGAAAGGCCAGAGGACAGTAATTCTTGCAAATAATCAAGAGCAGAAGCTACCAGGCACTAAAATGGTCCTATTTCTTGGAATAGTACCAACAAGAAAATATTTTCCAATAAAGCATATATGATTTCCTAGTAGGGGGGTTTAGCCTCCTTCAATAGGACTGGCCTGAGGTACCATTGGATTTTTCTCATGAAAGTCTGACCAGGGGAATCATACGAATTATAGAAGCCATGTACCCCAGAATCTTGAGAATTTTTCTGGCAAATATACTCTGGGACAACTTTTGGAACATCTCTAACTTGTCTAGGAAGCAAGAATGTTGTGAAAAGGGATGAGAAAAGATTTTGGTAAGTTCAGTTGAAAACTCAGACTAATCAGAAGATTCTGGACACTTGCAAAAGGCACTGCAAAAAGATTCTGCAGATTTAAAACAATCATCTAAGCATGGAAAACTGAATGCCTTCACGTTTTTGCAAGAAGAAGCTACTAGGGTCAAACATTTTGCAAATTTTGCAAATTTTAGAGTAGTAGATAGTCCAAAAGGTAAAACAGAGAATCGATAGTGTAAGTCATATACAGAAAATCTTAAGAAACGTCTGAAATGCTTGCCAACAGGAATGTGTTGGAAATCATTTTTAAGCTTAATTTTGCCATGAAAGCTTTTAAGAGAACAAGAGGTAACAAAAAAAAACTAAAGGGGTTACATTCTGAAGTTTGGGACATGGACAAAATGATTGAGAGGTCTAGCAAAGGCCCCAAATACATTCTTTCTTTGACATCAGAAAAATCCTTGAATAAAAACATTTGGCAATCTGGCAGACAGGCACTGGTTCTGTGACTTCCTGGGATAACATTTGTTCCAGAGTTGGAGGGAACTAGGATTAATCAACATAACTGGTTTACTGGGCAATGAAGAATCCCTTGGAATAGGTAGGGATTCCTATTACCAAGTGCACTCCTTTTGAAATGATTTTAAGAATACATTTGTCTGAAATGATCTGGTGCTGCATAGGGAGGTGTAATCTGAGTGAGAGAGGAAGAGATTGCCGGGGTGACCTGAAGAGGCCAATAGTCATTCTGAGTTTTTGAACAGTCCTTGATTTTGATTGGCTTTCCCTTTCTTTGAGAGACTTCTTGCTAATGTTTATTAGAAGGCACCTTGCTGCTTAAATTGTTTTCTGAAAAAAAAAGAACTGAAATGGAAGGAAAAAATTTATTTGCACTAAAAAAACAAAGGTTGGAATATTTGGCTCATCTCTTAAATCAGCTCTCCTCTGTTATCAAGCCTGTTATGCACCTCAGCTGTAGAACGGCCAAACAGAATATCCTTCTCAAGGGAAGAATTTTTTTTTCTCAAATAGTATTTTATTATTTTCAACAGGGAGTATAAAAGAATAACTATTCCAATATGCAATGAACTTAATAGATTGCATAAATAATTTCCATACTAAACTCAGAATCTATAAAACTCTCTTAAAAGCATCTATAAACATATATACAAATTTACAAATGTACAACAACAACAACAGTGCTACTACAATTTACATATAGAGCTCATTCATAGCCATTATACTTTTAGTGAATAGTTTGGAAGGAAGGAGAGTCTTTAGCAGATCAGTTGCCAGGACTAAGGGACTATAAATACTCTGTAACCCACATAAACTAAATTTGCCTGACTTTGATGTTAACTTGTTGATATATATATATATATATATATATATATATATGTATATATATATATATATATATATATATATATATATATATATATATATATATATATATATATATATATATATATATATATATATATATATATATATAAGTATTGGACTTGTTATAGAGGTTTTTAATTAGATTTATGAATATTTCAGGTATGTTGAATTGACCCTTGGCACTAAATAGGAAATTCCAACTGACCATCTCAAACGCTTTACAGGCATTCAAGGTTAGGCTATACCTCAGTGTTTTATTGTTTTTAAAAAGATGTATCATAGTATCCAATGTTAAGGTGTTATTACATGTTTGTCTATCTGACATGAAACCAGCTTGCTCTGGAGATATTATATATGACATCACCATTTTACGTCTATTTGCTAAAATTAAAGATCATATTTTAATATCTATGTTCATTAGTGATATCGGTCTATAATTATGTGGGTTGGCCTTGTCCAAGCTATTTTTTGGTATAAGAATTGTTTGGGAGCTATTTAAATAAAGATTGGTTATAACATTTAGTTTAATGTAGTTATATACCTTCAAAAGAATGGGGGACAGATTATGCTTAAATGTTTTATAGAATTCAGAAGTATATCCATCTGATCCAGGTGCCTTTCCTGGTTTTAATTTTGCTTTACCGTCTATAATTTCTTGTTTACTGAGAACAGCATTAAGAAGTTATGTCTGAATCTTTGATAATTTGGGAAATGTAATTCTCTTTAAAAAGCCTTCAGTTTCACCTATTGGGGGTTGATGGGATTCTAAACTATAGCATTCTGAATATATCTGATGAAACACTTCCAATGTTTGGATATCAGATTTGTAAATTTTGTCCTGATAGTTATGAAGTGATATCCTAGTTGAGTCTTGTCTATTACTGATTATTCTCGCTAAGACTTTAGAAGGGAGTTGTGTCCATTCTGAATATTTAGCTATGTTTCTTAGTTTGTATATAGAATAGTTGTACTGGTATAGTTCGAGAAGCTGTCTGTGTGTTGTGTATTGCTTTTTCAGTGTCAGAATTTGGCTTGGCTAGTTGAATATTTTCGAGCTCAGCAAGCAAATTATTTTCTTTCTCCTTTTTTACTCTCTTAAAGTATACTGCCTTTTGAGTGAGGACACCCCTTAGTTTAGCCTTAAATGCAGCCCATTGAACATCATATGGGATATTTGTAATGGCAATATTGTTTTTGAGATCCGCCATAAGCTCTGATGTCTCATGTATCACTTCTGATTTGGAAAGTAGATTATTATTTAGTGTTCATTGGCCTCTAAACAAACTAATCTCTGGGCTATGTTTGGTTAGGTTTATTCTTAAAGTGATTTTCGAATGATCAGATACCGACCTGGGTTCAGAAAGGTATTTAATCTCCCCCTATATTAATACTTCAGAAATGAGAAAGAAATCTATTCTTGACTAGGTATTGTGGCACTTAGAGTGGTATGTATATATATTTTTTTCCCCCTTGGCCTACATCAAATGAGATTGGGTCTATCAGGCATAAATCTACCATGAGTTCATTAAGAGCAACAGAAGCTTGCAAATTTTGAGAAAGGGGGCTACTTGTTCGGTTTAGGTTGGGATCTATTACTGCGTTCCAGTCTCCACCCACTATATATATATGATCCAGGAATTTAAGTAATATGTTATATATTTCTAATATAAAGTCTTGTTGCCTTGTGCATGGGCCATAAATATTAAGAAACAATGATTGTTTTCCATTCACCAAGTTGGGAGCTTTAAAATAGCACCAACTACCTCTTGTATCGAAGTTAAATTCTGAGATTGTATGGTGAAATGTTTTCTTGATTATTATGGCTACCCCTTTGGAATTAGAACTATCCCCAGCTGCTATTACTGTTTTTACCCATTGTCTGTTAAGTATTCCTTTCCACTCATCTTTAATCATGTGCGTCTCTTGAATAAAGAAAACATTTGCCTCTGATTTGAGTATTAGGTGCATTAAAAGGTTTCTCTTATTTTTGTCCTATAATCCCCTCATGTTCCACGAGTCTATAGCCCACAATACCATATCTCCATGTCTATCATATTGTTTAGTTTAAGAGTCTGCATAATTGTTTTAAAGTAACTAATTTCCGAAAATGCTCCCCCAACTTCGATAAAGTATAAAGAGACCATAGGAGATGTTCCTAGTGTAGTAGCACCACACCCCTTAGATAACATACCCGTGCCTAACCACCTCCCCCACTCAGTCAAAAGGGCATGACAATGCATGTTAACTGCGAAAGTTATTACCATATACGGTTTACCTGTAAAGAACATGAAAAATGCAATAACAATATTACCAAAACTCGCTTACTCCCTAGTAAAGTTAAAACATATGTACAAAACAATAACCATTCCTAAATCAGTTATCCTAAACCCTATTTATATTTCCACTTCACTCCTGTTTTGAAGCATAATTGAAAACATGTATATAGTTGGTGTTGCAACATATAGGTTTCCTTATATAAGATATTCCAAGTATCTTTATAAGCCAGAGTGCCATATACATATTGATTATATTGAGCACAATTTGCTACAATACTGCTTCCTAGTACAAAATAAAAAAATGAAATACAGAAAGGACATGTCTTAAGATATCTTAATGAACAGCTTAAACTGACTGACATGTTATAATCTAAGTTTCATAACAGAAGGTACTAACTACCTTTTGTTTAAAGGTTCCTATTCCTCATATCCTCAGTAAGTTACTGTATAACCAGACCTCTAGAGGTGAATAGGGAAATAAAAAAGAAAGAATTCACAGCTAAGATACATTTAAAGCTCAATATGAAGAAATGATGATCATAACATTATTTTCAAAAGGCTGCAACTTATTTTTTACAAAGAGCCTCTGCTGCAAGTCAGTATCTATTAAAGTAATGATCAGCATGTAATAAGTTGCTTCCTTTAGCCTTATCTTTGAATATGCGGCTCAATAATGTTAGAGGGCTTCATTTGCTATTCACTTATACTGTTGTTATTACAGTTCTTTCAATCAAGCGATTGCATTCATTCTTAAGTGCCTTCCTTCACTTCAACTACAATGTCAGAACTAAGGTCCTAAAAGATGCTGTTAACTGGGAAGATCCTATTTCATTGAGACTTAGCCAGAGTTTGCCTATGACTAGGTTGTTTGTATACTGCAAAGAAAAAAAAAATCCAATTTATCATGTATCCAATGACACCACTACAGTCTTAGCTCTTTTCTAGTCGGCCATTGCATCTTACACTAAGCATAACAGGTAATGTGTTACCTTGAAGTCTTCAGGCTGGCTCTATTTAGCATCTTCCAACAACGTCTACGATGATCTTTTTCAGGTAGTCATATAGACCAGAGGAAGACTGATTGCTTTAATATCGGAAGTTGTTACAATAATTGGCACTTACTACTAAACAGGCACCGTTGCACACTAGGGCAGTGGCGGTTAATCAGGTTTAAACTATTCGGGCTACCTAAAGTCCACTCTTCAAATTTTCCCTTAAAACTACCTTCCTCGAACTATACTACTGATCTAATCAGCGTATCCTATAACTAAAAAGTTCATCTCTACTTGACTCCAAAGTAGACTATTCTCTATCTGTAAAGCCTAGCACTTGCTCCTACAGTACTTATCATCTTGATACAGCACTCTTGTTATAGATAGCACCCCAAAAAGGCTAACCCCATTTCTCGGTCACCCACATCCCCCGGAATCTTTTTTTAAGTTTTTTTGTCTATTCCTTCTAGCATGTCGAGGGATCAGTTGCTAGTGTCCTCTCCTGCTCAGCTGGTGAACCTGGGAATATTGAGGCAATGTTACAATTGCCTCATGTACACAGACAACCCTCTCCTCCTCCCACAAAACACAAATACATGCGAGAGATGCAACTATACGTCCAAACTGGAGGCAGAGCTCTCTCAACATAGAACTGGCAAGACCAGACAGGAGGAGAAGGTAACCACACACACTATAGACCCAGTCTCACATAGTACCATCACAACCTCAAATCATACACATAAACACACAAAGACATACTCGGAGGCTCTGATAAAAAATCTACCAAAACAGCAGAGGCCACCAAAGCAGACACCAAAACAACTACCACCTCAGAACACAACACCTGCAACACATAGACCACACAGTCAGAGTGTCAAACAGTCACAGCCCTTAAGGACAAACACAATGCCTAACATACTCGTCATTGGTGACTCAATAGTCAGACACACTGACGTCCCGCTCACCAGACTGAGTAAGGAGAAGGTCACAGTAAGCTGCCTGTCGGGCGCTAGAATCCGCCACATAACGCAAGCACTCAGGTCTCTCAACAGCAGGTACAAGTACGACTCAGTCATTGTCCACGCTGGTGTAAACGACCTGAGACGTACCTCCTTGGACTACATGAAAAGAGACATTGAGGAGCTCTCTGATTATGTAGCCCAGGCAGGTATGACCCTGACCTTGAGCAGTATCCTACCTTCACCAAGAATGATGCCACAATACAGAGATAAGATGATCAGCTTTAACAATTGGCTTAAACTCTGGTGTCATTCAAAGGGGATCCAATGTCTGTCTGCCTGGGATGACATGCTGGACAAGCCACGCTGCTTCACAAGGGACGGCTTGCACCTGTCACCCCTGGGATTCCGGATATTGGCAAAGGCTCTTGCCACCCCATAGTGCCTTTTTTAGGCAAGGCTCAAATTCTAAACCTACCACCCTAGAACACAATAAAGGAAAAAACTAAGGGTAATGCTGCTCAATGCCAGAAGTCTCAATCTCAAAATGCACGCACTCGAGGCCCTTCTCAGTATGGAGAACATCAATGTCTGTGCTGTGACAGAAACCTGGTTCAAGGCTCCTGAGAGCACCCCAGCACTATCAGGTTTTACCTCATATCATGCTCCGCCCCAAAATCCGGACAATACCAAGAAAGGAGGGGGGGTATCCATATTCATCAAGGACACCCACACCTCAAGATTGGTGGCAACGCACGATGCATCGGAGACCATCCAGGTGCAATTAACCATAGGCAAGACTGCTCTGCAATTTGTAGCATGTTACAGGCCACCCTCGCAAACTCAGGAACCTCACATGGCTTTCCTGAAAACACTGGAGGGGATAAATGTATCTCCGAACACCATCATACTAGGTGACTTCAATTACCCTAATATAGACTGGGAACACTACTCAAGCCCAAACACTCTAGCCCAAAAGTTCCTGGAATTCATAAACTCAAATGCCATGGAACAACTAGTCACCATCCTCACAAGAGGAGAAAACATACTTGATCTCATCATCACGAACATGGGAGCACAATGTTCAACACTGGAAGTATACCCCTCACTGGTGAGATCAGATCACAAACTAATCTCGCTGGAGGTCCTCATCCCGCCCCCACCTGAAATAAAAAAGACCACAGTAAAGAACTTCTCGAATGCCGACTTCACACTTCTAAAGACTAGTGTGGTCTCCTTTAAGGCCCCCGAGCCGGCGGTAAACATTACTCAAGCTGCTGAATCACTTACAAATGCCTTCTACCAGCACCTGCAGGACTGCATGGATCAGGCAATCCCAAGCAAAACAAAGACTCTTTGTACCAAAGGCAAGCGTCCAGTCTGGTGGACCCCAGCCATAAACAAACTCTACAACAAAAGGAGGAAGCTACTACAAGACAGAGCAAAATCCTTAAAAGGTAAGACACCTTTGATCACTATAAGTAAAAAGCTAAGAGCTCTCATAAAATCATCCAAAGCAAATTTTGAGAGAAAAATAGCTAAGGACTCAAAAGACAATCATAAGGCCTTCTTTAGCTATGTTAGAAACCTGGGAGGAAACTCCCAGATATGCTCAGAATTAGTTCAAAATGATGTGAAGATTACTGATCCTACAGACATTGCCAACATACTGGCTGACAGGTTCAGTGCAAACTTCTCCCCCCCCCCAAAAGGAGAGATATGTATACCAAATGATTGTAGCCCCCCAAACATCTCTAACGCCCAGGTGAGAACTGCTCTCTCCAAGCAAAAAACACAGCATCCATGGGACCTGATGGTGTCCCCGGCTGTGTGCTCCACGAACTCAACGAGGAATTAAACCCGCAGTTAGGACAGCTGTTTAATCTTAGTCTCACCTCCGGATACGTACCCAGTGAGTGGTGCACAGCGACTGTGGTCCCACTTCACAAAGGCGGTGCCTCCACCAACCCTGGAAATTACCGTCCCATTAGCTTGACAAGCCTTATCTGCAAAGCCATGGAGAGGATCATAATGGATCTCATAAATAAAGACATAGGGAATTTGCAGACTTTGAATCCAACCCAGTTTGGCTTTGTCAAAGGCAGATCATGCCTTTTAAACTTGGTTGACTTTTTCAAAACAGTCACCAAGGCCATTGATGAGGGAAAGGCAGTCCATACAGCCTACCTCGACCTGGCAAAGGCCTTCGATACAATACCCCACTCGGGTATCATTGAAAACTCATCAGCTTAAATGTAAACCCATACATCACAAGATGGGTTGCAAACTGGCTGAGTGACAGAACCCACAGGGTCAGAGTTGCTGGCGCCATGTCAGACTCAAAGCCTGTCACAAGTGGTGTCCCACAGGGCTCAGTCCTGGGCCCACTCTTGTTCGGCATCTAATTTTCCGAAGTACAAGCAAACACAGGAGGGTTATGGCTGACAAAGTTTGCAGATGACTGCAAACTGGGCGCCATAGTCGAAAACACATCTGACACAGATATCCTTCAGAAGGGTCTCACAGAAACGGATAACTGGTGCCAGAGCCATGGCCTAAAGTTAAATGCCAAGAAATGCATAGTCATACCCTTCGGGAAAAACAAGGTTACCCCTGGCTACCATATAGGTGGCAATCCACTGAGCACAGAAGAAGTTATCAGGGACCTGGGGACCCAGGTTGACAGTAACCTTTCATTCGACACTCATGTTGCTAAAGTAGTTAGGAAGACCTTCTACATTGCCCACCTGATCATGAAGGGATTCACATCTAGATCAAGGGAGGTCATAGTCTCCCTATACTCATCACTCATCAGACCAATGATTGAGTACAATGCCCCATTCGGAATGTATAGGACCCGACACTTGCAGCAGCTGGAGAGGCCACAAAAGTTCCTCACCAAAAGGATAAAGGGTCTCAAAAATCTGTCTTATGCTGCCCGACTGAAAGAACTCCAGCTCTATTCAGTCGCCACGCTTGCTCAGAGGTGACCTGTGCCTGACATACAAGGCCATGTCAAACCCAGAATTGATGAACATGCTTCACCTCAAAAAATCTAGATCCCTCAGAACCACAAGGGCGGGAGACTTAAACCTCGACACGGTTATTAATAGGACGTGCTGGAGGGATAGATTCATCACCCAAAGACTCCCTATGCTGTGGAACAAAATCCCGGTATATGTGAGGCAGAGCACCTCGCTGGCCTTGTTCAAGAGGAATCTTGACCAATGGATGGGAGATCACAGATATACCCCAGGGATTACCTCAGTGTCACTGCTCGACAGAGGCACAGCAAAATAATGGGCATAGTTTCTCCAAACTAAAGGGGTGGCGTAAGCCACAAAACTATGGGCTAGGCTTGTAAATGCCCTCGGGCAGATAGCCTAGTATGAACCTATGAACCTATGAACCTATGACTGAAATGCTCCAGCAAGCCTATTTCCTGTGTCTGGGTAACTTCTGGTTACCTTATTTCCACTCTGTCATTTAAAGTATATATACCAGACTTACTACATTTTTCAAGGCAGGATTTCGACAGAACAAAAAAAAAAGAAAGTTTAGAAAGGAAGGACTAGGTAAACGCTATCCTCTCTACTTATCTTATTTCTTGGTTGAGCTATTATGCCTCCGGTGCACTACCAAAACATTTAACAAAGATGATTTTTGCTTCTTTAGGTGACTCAGCCGTAAATTTGACCTCGTTGTTGGTGAATATCAGACTGTTGGGATAGCGCATTTGAAATTTAATTTTTCGCTTAATTAACTCAGCATTGTATGGTGCAAGTTTTTGGTGGCTTTCTTTGATAGCCGTCAGCAGGTCTTGTGTTAGGGTAATTCTGTTACCCTCCCATGTGATTTGTTTGTGCTTTTTTGCCTCCGACAGTATTTTTTGGACATTTTGGAAGTTTAATAATTTAACATAAATTTGCCTTGGTGTATCAGAGTTAGGACACTTGTAAAGGGTGCAATGTGCTCTTTCTATAGTTATGTTAGTTGTGCTCGCTTCTGCTTGGAGTACTTGTTCAAAAATCATCAGGACAACTTTTGATAGCTGGTTGTGTTCAATGGACTCAGAAACCCCTCTGATCAAGATATTATTGCATCTACTCCTCGCTTCCAAGTCGGTAATTTTCTGTTGAATGTCTGTCAAGGCAGAGTTCTTTGCTTTTAATTCCTCTTTAAGCAAAGCTATTTGGTGTTCATTGGAGTTCATTTTCCCTTCTGTGGTGTCTATGTGCTCCACAATTTGGTTAATTTTGGTGCCAAAGTTTGATAACTGTTCAGAAAACCCTTGAACTGCCCGTTGAAGTGGTAAAAGGGCTTCTTTGAGTTTGTCCATTTGTATGCTTGAGTTGGACTTCTGTTTAGCACTAATTTTCACTGAGTCTTGTTGTTTATTTGGTCTTAGCCTCTTAGATGTCACATCTTTCTCCAGAGAGGCCAGTGCAAACAGTTTGGTTTTATTTGTTTGTGTTTCCATATTGTCCGCTTCTTTAGACATTTCAGTATTTGTTGAGCCTGGCAATGTATTAAGGCTTAAGGTAATGTTGGTTAGAGGCCTGGAGAATACACCAGGTGAGGTATCCCTTGGGAAAAACGGGATTATTTTTCTTCTATATACTATATCCCAGGAAGAGATGAGCCTTTCTGTTCTTGCTCACAGATGAGAGTTGCAAAGATCTTACAAAGAATATGTATTTTAGTTGCAGAGTATGCAGTTAAGTTCTCATTTAGCTGATTTTAGATAGGAGCTCTGTGGATAGGGTGTTCACAGGATGACCACCATCTTGGAATATTCTCAAGGGAATAATTTAAAATTTTAGTGTTAACATCTTCAGAAAGATTTTTGAGAATGTAGCCAAGCAAATCTTCTCATGACTGATCCAGAAGCATCAACCCAGGTGGCAGTATGAACAGTGTCAAACTACTGGAGGGTCACTAACTCCAGAGATATTATCCTAGCCTCTGACATGAACAGGTCATGCTGGAGAGATAGATACACCTTTCAGAGACAGACACTTCTCTGGAACAAGCTTCCACTTCACATGAAACAGAGCCCCTCCCTGACCCCCTTCAAACACAACCTAAATACAATGGATGGATGACCATAAATTCACTTCTGGGGTGGTGCCCATGTCCATCCTGGACAGAGAAAGTCAGTATTAACTACCATAGACCCTTACCTCTGTAAACTTCAATCACCTAATTACTAACAATTGGGGCAACTTGGGATAAATAGGCTTGTAAGGGTTCTAGGGCATTAGCCTAGTAACCTCCTATGAACCTATAATCCTATGAAGAATAATTTAAGGCATGTTTAATTACACAAGAAGAATTTAGTAAAGAAGCATTCTAAGACTTTTTCACCTCATTAGAGGAAAGGTTAACTGTTAACTTTTTCATGTTCTCAAAAATACAGAAATAAAAACTGTAAACATGGCAGTTTAAAATTCTGAAAATTAAAGTAGCAGAAGAAAAAAAACTTTCTTCTCAAATTTGTAAATAGCTGTCCCATCCTTGTCAGAGAAAATTGGATTAGCGTTAGTAATTTGTATAGTAGAAGCAGTTTTCATTACGGAAATGACTGCAGGGTCTGCTTTAAGGTTAGAAAACAAGTATTTGTGTGCCTGGGGTACACTGTATAACCTGTCATACTTCCTAGGAGGAGGATGACTCAGGTAAACAACAAATTGTGAGAAAAACATTCTCTAAAGCAGATAAAAGGCAAGGAACAGCTGTGGTCCTAGGAATATCCAACTGCAAAAAAATCATAATACATTTGCTGTGCAATAATTATTTCATTCTGATCTCATTGAAATAAACTTCTATTATTTTATATAACCTTTCAGAAAAAGAGAGGTCTTCTGTAAGGACATCTGAAGCATCACTTTCTTCAAAATCAGAATATTTTAGGAGGAGAAGAAAATCCTGAAGCACAACATTCTCTCTCCAATCCCTGCTCTTCTGACAGAAAATCAAAATCAGAAAGTGAAGGAACTCTTTTTTTCTTTTCTTTCCAGAAGAGGCAGTAGGAAAAACAAAAGTAAACCCCAGCAAATCTTCACTGTCCATTGGAATAGAGACAGAAGACAATTTTTCCCTTTTGTTTTCTTTTTCTGAGAAACACCCTGGAGAAAGACCAACCCAAAGCAAGCATACTATCCCATGGTTCCAGGGAAACTTTCCCAGTTATGTGAAAGACCTTCACCTGTCCCTACGCCCAGAATGACATGTGTGGTTCTCCCTTGCCCACAGAGGTTATGTCTATTTCTGATCCTTCATGCCAATGCTATACCAGATGGACTGTGGAAGGAGAAGTTCACAAGAGAAGTCTGATAAACCAGAATGGCCACAGTAGAGTCACTTAATGGCAGTTGAAGCACAACTGGTCTGAGCCTGACTCCTTAAGACTCATAGATAAATACTAGGCTGGCTACCCTTGTCATATATTTTAAATCTAACCAATTTTCTTTTCAAAGGTGAGAATCAAACCCTGTACTCTCTGTCTGTGAGACAAACACCTTAACCATTATACCATTTCCCTGACTACTTTCTTCTTCTTGCAGATAGAGGAAGGAAGAACAAAGTAGAAAGATAACTGCTCAATAGGTTCAGTAGAGACAGAAGTACTAAAGATGGATAATGGAGCCTGAGAGAGTCAATAAGTCTTATAACAGCAAAAATTTGGTTATCAGGTAAGGAAACCACTGACAGTCCACAAAAACAAATCTTCCTGTCCCTAACATAAAACCTACAGACTTGTGTAGGAAGCAATGTCAAAAACAATTTTTTACAGTTTGCTCACATAGACACAGTAACTAATCCCATGACTAGTGGAGATGGTCCTAAACGTATAAGCTTCCCAGCAGAAAAACAATAATTTCACAGAAAAAAAACACAAATTTTCCTCAGAAAAATAATTTTGTGAAAGGTTTTCTCCAATAAGGGATTTATCTGCCCTGCCTTGAAGGATTGCTAGTTGACCAACCTTTTCATGAATCCTTCAAAAAAACAGCACTTCAGCAGCAAGGAAGCTGTGAAGACTTTGGCACTCCATCTTTTTATATGAAACTCTGACTGAGTTCCTGACAGTTAATGCATGTAGGGTTGCCTTTAAGATTTGACAAAATTGGCCACTTGATGGTGATGCGACCCAAATAGCTTAGATTACTGCAAGTTATCTAATGTTGAATATCTGAAGTACTGAATATTATAAAGTAGATAATAGAACTGGGAGCTGTGATCTTTAGAAAAAGGAAGGTGCAAATTGTAGAGAAATAAATGGTATTTGTGGGAGCAATGGATGCAGAATAATGCTCATGAGGAGCAATGAGGTTTAAGGGATGGCAGGAATTGAGCAACTATATAATGTCGACATGAATGAGAATTGCTAAAATGTGTACTACAGGAAAACAATGAGAAATATCACCATGGTTTGTTTTCTTTTCTATTAATGTAGGTGTACCTATTTCAATGTTGCAAATGTGAGTTAATAAAAGTGTTAAAAAGAATGGCACCTAAATTATATGATAAAATAATTTGTGTTCACTAAGTGGCTAGTCATCTGGCATCATTCTGGTTAATCCAGCATGTCTCTGCATGAGATGAATTAGCCAATACTCCCACCTGCTTTGCCAGTGATGACATGCATCTTTCACTGCTTGATTTTCATATACTGGCTAAGACTGTTGCTTCCTCCATAGTGCCTTTTTTAGGCAGAGTTCACCCAAGGGACATCCCAGCATAGCAAAATCCGTCCTGGATAGTATCAAAGTAGCACTACTAGGTGCAAGATTCCTAAACAACACAATCTCTGAAAGTGATGCCTTCTACTTCCTTAAAGACATCAGCATAAGTATAATTATAGAAATTTGGTTTCATTGTATTGGTAACACTCCCTGCATTGCACATCACAATACGTATTATGCATTCAGATCCACCAACAAATGTGGGAGAGTATCTGTATTTATTCGTAACCTCATTGTCTCTCACCAAACTACTTATGATACAAAATTGGAACTGGCTCAAGTCCTAGTTACACTCAATAAAACTGTCACATCCTCAGCTATGACCCCTTCAGAGCATGCAGAAAATCTTAAATAGTTAGAAAAGTTAACAATCAAACCAAATACATTACTTCTGGGTAACTTCAACTATCATCACATAAACTGGCAAATGTTTACTGCTGGCAACAAATATGCCCACAGATTTCTAGACTTTTTAAATTATAATACATGTGACCGAATTCTCTAACCTTCTTGATCTTGTCCTCACAAATATTTCTCCAAGTTTCACCACCCAACTTGTCAGTCCCTTTCCTAATAACATCTGACCATCTCACTGTGATCTGTTCTATGAAAATCTGCTGTATGGTCCCTAGTAACTCCTCTGCATTCAAGGATGTCTCCAAATCCAATTATTTACTACTTACTGATGTAACTGATACTTACAAATGATACAGCTTCCCAGAAAGAGGGCCAAGACCCTTCAAACCTTTGTATAGACCCATGTCAATTTTACCATGATTACAAAGTGTTTATGTCTCTACTGGCTAAGAAAATGGAAAAGGTGTAGCCAAAATTGATAGATATGAATTAGTGTGGTTTTGTGAAGGAAAGACAAATATTTGACAATGTCAATAGAGCAATGATGATCCAGAAGGAAGCAATATATAAGGAAATGTCACTGTTGTCAGTGAGCCTTGATGCTGAAGGAAGAGAATACAGTCAGCAAAGATTTGTACCAAGCTGAACTGAGGTGGGCTGCCAGCCACAACACTGAGCTGAGATATAAGATGACTAGAAGCTTCAGACCTTCCAAAAAAACATAAGTTGTCTGTTTTTTCCTTATTAATACTATTTAGTGCAAATTGTATTGCCTGCCAGTTACTTTTATACTGTATTTATTTACTGTGTACTAAACTACACTGTTATACTGCAATTTCCTGCTTTTCTATGCCTGTAAAATTGAATTGTATTGCTGTTTCACTGTTTACAAAGCTTTTTTGTTGTTTTCACTGTTTGTCAAGTATTTACTGGTGCTTTTTTCACTGTTTTAAAGCTATCTGTTCTGCCTGTTCTGGTTTTCCTGCCAAGCAGTGTTTAATTAGCTGATCTGTTAATTGTTTAACACATTCTTTAGAGCTTCCTGGTTGATTTTCTGTCATTTTAAATGTTTGTTTCAATGTCTCACTGCTATTTTTCTGCTGTGTTAAACATTCATGTTTCCCACTGAAAGTAAGGTAGCTAGTACCTGTAGCATAGTCTAGATCCAGGTCTGCTTCTTTCAGTAGTGTTTATAGTGGTTTGTTTGCTCTGAGCACGTTTTCCAGGCCATCTTGGATTGGACGGGGCCTATCTGTACTTTTTTGAGAGAATTGTGCTGATTGGGACCTATCTGCTAAAGGGAGCCTGGTCTAGGACTTGGAATAAACATCCTCATTGTTCCTTTTGAATCTTTTTAGAGTTTTTTTTTTCCAAGATTTAGCTTCTGATATTTAAGTTCTGCATTTGGGCAGGCTTCTGTTTGTTTGCATGTCATGCAGCACCACACACTACCTTGCAATTGGACACCAAAGCCGGACACTTAAATTAAAGAAATTTGCCCTTAAAACCCAGGCAGAAATATTCATTCGCTGAGCTCCTCCATGATTGTTTCTGAAAAGCCACCCCTAGTGACAACAGTCTTCAACTCAGCATTATGGACAGTTGGACTACTCCTGCCAACCTTGTTGACTTGGGTCTCTTGAGGCAGAGTAGCAACTGCCTCATGTACACAGACAACCCTCTACTAATAACACAGTCTAGTACAGAGTGCAAGAGATGTATTTACACCAAGAATCTAGAAGCCATGCTCTCTCTCTCAGTCAAAACAGTAACACAGAGAAGGTTGTCAACTCACTCACCACTATATATTCACATATTACCACTACTCATACACATACCACTAGTCATACACATACCACAACTCATACACATACCACTACTCATACACATGGTATGCATCCAACATGTAAATCCACATACATGGAGGTTCTCTCAGAAAACTTACCGAAACACCAGAAACCTCCAAAACACAAGAATGATACAGCTAACACAGTCCCCATCGCACCCAAGACACATAGCAACACCAGTGTCTCATCCACCATGTCCATGAGGCATAACACTCAAAAAACAAGTTTTCTTGTCATTACTGACTCAGTAGTGAAACACACAGATGTCCCACTAACCAGGCTGAACAAGGAGAAAGTCATGGTCAGCTGTCTGTCTGGTGCCAGGATTTCTCAAATCACACACGCACTCAGGTCTCTCAGCAACAAGTGCCGTTATCATTTTGTCATAGTTCATGTTGGTGTGAATGACCTGAGATGTACCTCACTGGACTATATGAAGACAAACATGGTTGAGCTCTCTAAGTATGTGTCCCAGGCAGGTATGTCTCTAGCCTTGAGCAGCATACTACCCACACCTAGAATGATATCACAGTATAAACAAAAAGTGATCAATTTCAATAATTGTCTCAGTTTTTTGTGTCATTCAAAGGGGATCCAGTTCCTGTCAGCCTGGGAAGCCATGGTTGACAAACTTCACTGTTTTGTCCGAGATAGTTTGCACCTGCCACCCATAGGCTTGCAGCTGCTGGCAAAGGCTCTTGCCTCCCCCATAGTGCCTTTTAGGCAAGGTCTCCAAAACAACATGCCCAAGGTGAAATTAACCAATAAGAACAAAATAGAGATCATGCTGCTAAATGCTGATAGCTTAAACCAAAACTGCACTCCCTGGAAGCACTTCTATCACTAGAAGATGCACATGTCTGTACAGTCACAGAAACCTGGTTTAAGGCCTCAGAGAGTACTTCAACCTTGCAAGGCTACAATGCCTTCCACACCTTTAGACCACAGAATGAACATGTGAAAACTAAAGGAGGCAGTGTTTCCATCTATATTAGAGATAAATTCACCTCCTGTCTAGTTAGACTGGACAACACCATGGAGTTACTCCAGATCCAAGTTATGGTGGTAAGACCCCCATTCAAGTCTTAGCCACTTATAGATCCCCCTCCATGGGTCACGACACCCATGAAGCCTACTTAACCAAACTGAAGACAATCCAAATTTTACCAAACACACTGGTTATGGGGGATTTCAATTATGGCACCATCAAACAGGAAACCTACTCTTGCCTAAACTCACTAGCACAAAAGTTCCATGACTTTGTATATTCAAATGCCCTGGAACAAATTGTCCATATCCCCACAAAAGGAACAAACATTCTAGATCTGGTCCTCACCAACATGTCAAACAGGTGCACTGCTGCAACTGTTGGACCCTTGTTAGTTAAAACAGTTCACAAATCAGTCACCTTCAAACTGATATTAACACCAGAACTCACAAAGGGTGAACTCAGACTAAAAAAATTCACAAAGGCAAACTATACCCTCCCACATGAAGGTATAAATGCATTCCAAGCTCCACCCCAAGCTGGAAGTGGTAACTATGCCGAAGCTTACACTAAAGCCATGTACACTTGCATAAGTGTATAAACTCGGCTGTACCAGAAAAAATCAAAGCCAGAGCCCCAAGTAAAAACAAGTTGCCATGGTGGACATCCAGCATCAACACACTCTACAATAAGTGCAAAAAGTTGCTGTCCAGGAAAACAAAGGCAAGGCCCCAACAATAGAAAGCACCCTCTTCAGCCTCAACTGGCAAATAAGACACTTGCCAAATCTTCCAAGAGCTCCTTTGAGAGAAACCTAGTAAATACTGCCAAGGATAACCATAAGGCCTTTTACAGGTATGTACGTAACCTAAAAGGTAGGACACAAGTATGTGCCGAACCTGTGGCCAAAGGTATCACACATACAGATGCCCACAGAGATAGCAAACCTGCTAGTGTATAGGTTTGGTGAAAATTTCATTCCCTTATCCCTTTATAACTTAAAACAAACCCTTCCCCAAACTTCCCCCCACCCTACACATCTGAAGAGCAAGTTATCAAAGCCCTGTCCTTGCAAATAACACAGCCTTTATTGGACCAGATGACATCCCAGGCTGTCTTCTAAACAGGCTATAATATGAAATAATGTCACCACTAAGAACCCTTTTCAATCCTAGCCTAACCATAGGCTTTCTTCCTGCAGAATGGAGAACAATTAAGTTATTTCCCTCCACAAAGGTGGCCTAGCAACAGACCCAGGGAATTACAGAGCCATAAGCCTGACCATCCTCATCTGTAAGATCATGAAACATATCATTATGGACCTCATAAATAAAGACATAAGTGACCTCCAAACCCTGGTTCCTACCCATTTTGGCTTTGTGAAGGGCAGATCCTGTCTGTTATATCTGGTAGATTTCTTTGAAAGTGTGACCAAGGCCATTGATGAGGGAAAATCTGTGCACACAGAATACCTCAACTTGGTAAAGGCTTTCAACACAATCCCACATTCAGGCATTACCAATAAACTTAGCAAACTGAATGTAAACTCAATCATTGCAAGATGGGTTGCCAACTAGTTCACAAACTGGACACACACTATCAATGTGGGTGACTCCACATCAACCAACAGACTACTTACCAGCAGGGTGCCACAGGGGTCAGTGCTAGGCCCTCTACTGTTTGGTATATACTTCTCAGAAGTTCAAGTCAAACCGAAGGGGTTGTGGCTGACCAAGTTTGCAAATGACTGCAAACTAAGTGCAATCATTGAATCCTCAAATTATGTCAGTATACTCCAGGAAGGTCTCATGCAGACCAGCGACTGGTGTATTAGTCATGGTCTCACACTAAATGCAAAGAAATGCACCATCATTCCCTATAGCACAAACAATGTCCTTTCACACTATCAGATCAACAACAATACCCTAAGTACCAATGAAGTGGCAAGGGACCTGGAATCACAGGTTGACTGCGACCTTAACTTCGACCACCATGTGTCTACTGTAGTAAGAAATCTTTTTACATAGCGCACTTGATTAGTAAAGGCATCACCTCAAGAGGAAAAGAAGTTATAACCCCCTATACTTGGCATTTATTTGGCCAATAATTGACTATAACACCCCATTCAGCATGTACTCTTCTAAGAACCTGCAGCAATTAGACAGACTTCAAAGATTTCTAACAAAGAAGATCAAGGGGCTCCAGCATATGCCTTACACAGATCAGTTAAAGTCCCTGTCACTATACTCCATATCGTATAGACTTCTTAAGGGAGACTTATGCCTGGCCTACAAAGCAATCCGACACCCAAACCTAATGAGGTGGCTGCATATCTGTAAATCTAATGGGTCTAGGAATACCCATTCCAGGGACTTAAATATGGCCTGTGACTTAAATAGGACATGCTGGAGGGACAGATTTATCTCCCAGTGACTGCTACGTCTTTGGAACAGGCTATCACTTCATAGATTCATAGATTCATAGATTAGTACTAAGCTAACTGCCCTTGCGAGCCATTTTAAGCCTAGCCAATTATCCCTTGTGAGACTCAAACCCTGCATCTTGTGTTTGTAAGGCAAACACCTTAACCATTAGGCCACCCTCCCACATGTGAAACAGAGCACCTCTATGACACTGTTCAAGAGGAACCTAGATGAGTGGACCATAACTTCTTACCAGGGATATCGCCCACAACACTCCTGGACATGGGCAGTCATCATTAAATGCAATCTTGGGTACTGACTAACACTTCTATGGTATTACATTGGGTTGAAACGGCTAGGCTTAAAATTACCTCCGGTTTGATAGCCTAGTAAACCTATGATCCTATAAGTAGAACAACAGTAGCATTTGTATTCCCAAATACAAGAATATGGTTAATAAGGAGGATTTATGAAAACTTCCAAACAAAAAATAAAGTGGGAAATTCCCTCACTAACAAGCAATATCTGAACAATGGATCAAGGCAGGGGTGTCCTCTTTCCCCTTTATTTGCCGTTGGCAAAGAAAATAATGGACTCACAAATTCAAGACTATAACTGCTATGGTAATCAAGAAAAGTCTGTCATTCACAAGTTTTACTGTCATTTATTTTGTACTTGATAGTATTTTGTACTCGATATATCCCTAAAAGGAAATCATGGTTTTGTGGAAAATGCTATGGTAATTTCAAGTCTTTTCAGTACATAAAATAAAGGAAAATAAAACAAAGGCTATAGCAGTGAATTATATTCCCACATATGAATTGGTTCATTAATACCTCTATATATGAGGATATGATAGCATAAAATATTTAGGTATACAGATTAAAAAGGATTTCATTATGGCAGCTAAGGATATGTGGGAAGAGACTAAACCAAAAGTAATACAAAAAGTGAGAGATTTGAGACACTGGAAGCTCACAGTTATAAATATGGATGGTAGGATACAAGCAGTGAATATGTTTCTGGCCCCTTTAGCTTCATATACAAGTCATACTTCAACCAGCAGAGAGGTTGTGAACCATGATTAATAAAGAGTTGAAGGAATTGATCTGGAAGGGGTAGTGGGCAAGAATTAAGTGAGATAACTTGATTCCCCTTTATAATAATGTGATTTAGGCAAGGATTACCTGATTTACAGATGTATATAATTAATGTTCTGTGATGGCTTGGTGGTTAACTGCTGTGACTATGGCATTTAGGGTCCTGGGTTCAAATCCTGCACAACTGGTTATTTGGTTGGGAGGGTGGCCTAATGGTTAAGGTGTTTGCCTTAAAAACACAAGGTGCAGGGTTCAAGTCTCACAAGGGATAATTGGCTAGGCTTAAAATGGCTCTTAAGGGCAGTTAGCTTAGTACTAATCTATGAACCTATATACATAACACAAGCAGAATGTTATTTATCAAAGTGGAAAGTAATGATGATGAAATTGGGAGGTTAGAAAGTAAGGAGAGAGTAGAATTTTCGGTTTAGATCCTTAAGGAAAATGGCAACAACTATGCAGAATACTATAAAAAATCTACAATCATATTTAGATATGTTATCAATACATGTACAGTAACTCCATATAAAATGCAAAAGGAGTCATTACTGGGCACATTACAGGTGCTGCAAAGAGCACTTTTGTCTGAGATCGAAGATTGAAACAATGCTAATTTCATGATCTTTAATCATACTTTGCCTTAGGAATCGGATCCACTCCAGTCATGGTAATAGAAACCCAAAAGACTTGGAGAAATTAAAAAGGGAAAATACTATATTCATAAAGTAGCAGAAAGTATTTTAAGAACTAAGCCAACACAAAAATGGAGAAAAGAGATTTAACCAATAGGGATGACTCTATATAGAGCATAGACAGTAGGCAATGGAGGACTGGAAATTACTGCAGAAAATTAGTAAAGGATCCAATGTACTGGGAGCAAATAACTAGACAGGGAAAGGTAATACAGTAGGATGATGCTAAGTAAAAGTTTGGACTGCATGTTAGAGACTACATTCCCTACTTGGGACTGAATATAGAGTAAAGATAAATGGAAAGGGGCAGGTGATTGGTAAATCAAAGACCAGCTCCAGTAGTTTTAGTTGAGTCAAGAACAGAAGCAGCTGTTAAAAAAGGAAAATTAATATGGCATATGAAATACTGCCTGATAACTATAAGAATCTATCATTAGAGGCTAGAAAGGACTGGAAAGAGAGAACAGGAGGGAGGACATCTGCACATCTCCCAAGTATGCAACAAAATCCAGAAGGTCTATGATTTTTGTTTGGAAGTTTTTGCTTAGATATTTTTACACCTCAAGGATACTTCAGAGAATTTTTTTTCTTGGGTAAATATCAAATGCTGAAGGTGTGATGTGAAAGAGACAGGTAACAGGAAACATGTTTTTTGGTAATGTAAGAATTTGACAGATTTTAAAAATTCTCCCAGAGAATATTTTGTCAGAAATATTGGGGGAGGAAGTGGTTGCAATTAAGGAACTTGATTCTTTTGATCTTGGATATAGGATCTGAATTGTTCAGACATAACCAGACCTTACTAAGTTTAATCATCATCATCATCATCATCATCATCACTATCATCAACTCCCTTTTCCCACTTTCTATATGAGGTCTGGGTGTTGTGTTAACTTTCGTCATCTCTCAGAATTCAATGCCACACTCCTGCCTTTTTCAGCACTCATGTCTGTCACAGATCTTCTCTTACACAATCCATCCCCCTCTTTGCTGGATGCCCTCATTTCCTCTTGCCTTCTTCTTGTCTTTTCCAAAACCACTGTAATCTGTTCTGTTTGATCTTTTCTGCAATTGGTGCTACTTTGGCTTCTGCTCTTATGTCCTCAGTTCTTTGTCTGTACCACAGTGGGCATCCTACTACCTTTCTCGTGCATGTCATTTCCATCAACTCTAGCTTTCTCATCTGCTCTGCCCTTGCTGCACAGGTTTCTGTACCATACAGTAATACTGGTCACACCAGTGTTTTGTACACCTTACTTTTCAGCTTCTTTGCCATTCTTCTGTCATACACTATGCCTGACACTCTATGCCGATTGGCTGCAGCCCCTCTGATTCTGTCTTTGTCCTTTTTATTCAGACTTCCCTTCTCCTCAACCACACCTCCCAAACATTTGAAGCCGTTAACCTGTTCCACTATCTTCCCTTCTATCTCACTTCTCAGTTTTTTCTGACTTCCCTCATTTGCTGACATTACCACTGTCGTATCTGTGCTGAGTTTCATCCCATGTGTGCACAGTCTTGCATTCCATTCCCCTATCCTTTGCTAAATTCTTGCTCAGAGTCTGCCTGTAATGCCACATCATGTACAACCAGCAACTTTGTCGATCTGTCCCCTCCAATCTGTTTGCTAATGTAGTCCATCACCAGTATAAACAACAGTGGGCTCACTGCTGAACCCTGATGCGCACCCACTCCCACTGGAAGCCCCTCCATGAGACTGGACACTGTTTATACTTGAGTCATTGGGTCCTTGTACATAACTTGCACTAATTCTACCACTGTTTCTGGAACTTCAAACCACCACAGGACTGCTGAAATCAGCTTTCACTGGACCTTCCCATATGCTTTGTCTAAGTTTAGGAATGCCAATTTGGGCTTTTTCCTGACCTCAAGTTTCTTCTCAGCTGTCTATCTCATTGCAAACATTCAGTCAGTTGTGTTGCATCCTGATCTGATTTGGGAGGAAAAAATACTACTAAACTGAGATTAGAATCTAAATCAACTGTAACTGAAGTACTGAATATTGTAAAGGAGATACATGAACTGGGAATGGGATCTTTAGAAAAATGAAGGAGCAAATTACATAGAAGTAGATTGAATTTGTGGGAACAATATGGTTGCACAGTGGTGCAGCAGTTAATGTTGTCTCCTCATTTCAAGAGGTTCTCTGGTTCAATTCTTGGCTGAGGTACCTTCTATGCAGAGTCTATATGTCCTCCCTTCATTTGTGTGTTTTTTCTCCAGATGCTCTGGTTTCCTCCCACATTACAAATACATGCATCTGGAGTATTGTTCCCTGGGCATCTGCTGAAAATTGGCTGATTCCAAGTTGGACTTTCCTGGTAAACAAATGTTAAATAATTAAATACATGCATATTAGTGTTCAAGAAGAGGAGTGAAATTTAATGGAAGGCAAACATTTTGCAATAAATGTAATGTTGGAGTGAATGAATGACTTTAACAAAGCCTTTGGACACTATCTCCCATTCTATGATTATTTACAAACTCAACCAACTCACTATTAACCCATACATAGTTCATTGGATTGGTCACTAACTATCTGATAGAGGCCATACCACTACCATTAAGTTCATTAAGTTCATTAAGTTGCTTTAGAAAGAAAAATGCTGCAAGTGCTGTCCCACCTGGAAGCCTATATTGAGGGTCTATCACTAGCTTGGTTTGCATATGATTGCGAACTGGTGGGGGTGGTTATCAAATCCAGTTCTGATATTCAAATTCTCCAGCAAGGCTTAGATCAAACAAATGCTTGGTGTATTTATCATGGGCTTAACCTCAATACCACAAAAATGCATCATAGCTTTTTTTGGCAAATATAGCATCACCATTAGATATATAGTTAACATTCTTCTAAAATTTAAGTCACTCAGTGGTGTAGAGACATAATACCTAAGTCACAGGCGACAAAGTTCATATTACAGTTCAGGTACCAGATGGCTCTCCCATCTTGGGATTGCCACATAGATGATAACTAGCAGGAACACTAGACATTTACCCATGGAGTTCAAGTCTCTGGAGCCCATGCTGCCATGAGTTTATAGAGTCATGGGTGTATACTAGGATAATGGTCCTGGAGCCTTTGCAAGTCTAGTCCATAGACGTGCCTTGGCATTGTGCCATCCAATGTTAGTTCCTAGTTCCTCTATCAAGTAGAGCCACTGGAGTGATCCCTGGGATGAACTTTCTATTTCCCATCCACTCATTAAGATTTCTCTTGAAGAGGACCAGTGAGATGCTCTGCTTGACATGTATGGGAAGTCTATTCCAGAGCATGGGCAGTCTCTGGGTTATGAACCTGTCCCTCCAGCATGATCTGTTGATTGTGGTAACGAGGTTGAGGTATCTGGAGCGTGTGGTGCGGAAGGATTGGGATTTCTTTAGATGTAGCATTTCTAACAGACCTGGGTCAGACATGGCTTTGTAATTCATGAGGTACTTTTGTGACCTCTCCAGCTGTTGCTGGTGTCTAGTGAGGTACATGCTAAATGGGGCATTGTACTCTATGATTGGTCTAATGAGAGAAGAATAGAAAGAAATGGTGATCTCTTTCTTCCTGGATGCAAAACCCTTGGTAATGAGATGTGCCACATAGAAGGACTTTCTGATCACAATGGCAATGTGGTGGCCGAAGGACAGGTTGCTGTCAACCTGTGTCCCCAGATGTCTTATAACGCCTACAGTGTTCAGTGGGCTCCCATCGATGTGGTAATTAGTGAGAACTAAGTTTTTCCCAAAGGGGATGATGACGCATTTTTTGCCACTAAGCTTAAAGCCATGGTTTCAACACCAGTCATTGGTCTCAGTGAGGCCTTTCTGTAGGATATCTGCATCACTTGGGGAGATAATAGTGGCTCCCAGCTTGCAATCATCTGCAAACTTGTTCAGCCAGAGTCCCTCTGTGTTGGCCCAGACTTCTGAGAAGTAGATACCAAACAGGAGAGGACCCAGGTCCGATCTCTGTGGGACTCCACTCGTGACTGGTCAGCAGTCTGACTTGAAGTCCACTACTTTCACACTGTGGGTTCTATCTTTGAGCCAGTTTGCAACCCACCTAAAAATATAGGGGGTGATGCCTAGTTTGGTGAGTTTATCAATAATTCCTGAAGAATGGTATCAAAGGCCTTGGCCAGATTAACCCACCCTACTATTCAAAACAATACCACCCACTTTTCCCTACACCCTGTACCCACTAAAATTATTTCAAAGCTCCTTAAGAAACTCAAACCAACCACACTAGCTGCTGACACCCTACCAGATGAATTCCTTCAGATAGCAGCAGACACCATAGCCTATCCCGTGTCCATCCTCATAAACAGGTCACTTGCAGAATTCAAAGTCCCACCCTGTGGAAAACATCACATATTATTCCACTGCACAAAGGGGGCAACTCCTTAGAACTCACCATCTACTGCCCAATTGCAACACTCTCACCTCTATCCAAGATATTAGAGAGAGTTGTACATTCCCAACTACTTCGGTACCTCTTACAAAACAACTTAATCTCCAAAACCCAGCATGGCTTTAGACCATCCCACAACACCACCACAGCATTACTATCATTTACAGATATAGTTAACCACAGTAGAAACAAGGGACTATTTGTGTCTTCCATTTTCTTAGACTTGTCTAAATCCTTTGATCTGGTAGACCATAACATTTGTTCCAATCTTTATCTACCCTAAGCATCAGCCCCTCCACTATATCATAGTTTACTAGCTACTTATCTGGTCAACGCACTCCTATGGCATGACCAGCTGTCCCCCCTGCTACCAATATCCATAGGTGCCCCTCAAGGATCCATCCTTGGCCCACTATTGTTCTCACTATTCACCAACCAAATCAATTCCTCCTCACTCACAGCATCAGTAGTACAATACGCAGATGACACCATCCTTATAAGTCCCACCCCCAC
This sequence comes from Protopterus annectens, assembly GCF_019279795.1. Classification (NCBI taxonomy): domain Eukaryota; kingdom Metazoa; phylum Chordata; order Ceratodontiformes; family Protopteridae; genus Protopterus; species Protopterus annectens. The sequence goes on from NC_056726.1 coordinate 1,332,892,211, forward strand.
ATTAAAGGAACTGCAAATCCTCCCCAAAACACTTTTACTCTAGCCAAAACATGGTTCACAAACATCAAACTTATTCTTAACCCCCCAAAAAACTAAATTAATTATTTTCGCCCAGGTCATGCCCAACAACAACACTTTCACCATTCACTCCAAAGATAACATTCAAATCACTCCAACTGCACACACTAAACTGTTAGGTGTAGAAATAGACAATAACCTCAAATTCAACATCCATATAGCGCAAACCATTAAGAAAGTTAATAAAAAACTAGGACTTCTCTATAGGGACAAGCACTTTATAACTAAACAAACCAAAGCTACTATTGCAATAACTCATCTCTTATCCATCCTTCTCTATGCCTCTCCCATCCTTACTAATCTCCGCTGGAGTGATCTGGACAAAATGAAATCTTGTTATAACAAAATAGCCAAGTTCGCTACTGAAACCTCATACAAATCCCACCACTGTCTTGCCCTTAACCAACTCAATTGGCTCAAGCTACATCAGCTACTTCTATTTAATCAACTCACAATAGCGCATAATCTCTTCTACCTTCCAGAAAAAAACCCTGCACTTCAAAATATAATTAACCCCACATCCCTACCAGAGCCTTACAATCTAGTTCTCAGAACCTAATAAGTGTTATCAGACACAAAAATGATGCTGGCAAATCTCTCTTTGCCTGCACTATTGCCAAAATCTGGAACTCACTACCTAGCCAAATAACCTCCACTACTTCCAATATTCAATTTAAGAAACACCTGAGAACCCACTTCTCAAACAATTGGCTTTGTTCATGCTACTCCCCAGGTTAATTTGCACCAATACCATGTTCAAGGATTCTACTAAAGGTCCCCTAATTCCTTTCACTGTAAAGCTTAATAATCACTGGTTATTTCTGTAACAAAATATTGAGAGTACTCATAATTAAGAAAGAAAACAATGTTTTCTTGTGTGTTTATATTTTATATTCTATTTAAACCCTACCACTAGAATGCTGTATGCTGACTTTACTAAAGGAATTGTTAATCTATACATAATTTATGTTTCTATGGAACCTATATCTCTGTATGATATTGTGTAATTTCTTTATGACATGCTATTGGAGCTTTTCTTCCCGGGCCTCCGCTGAAAATGGATATGTGTCCAGTCAGACTTTCCCAGTTAACAAATGTCAAATAAATAAATAAATAAAAATAGGCTGTATGAACTGCCTTACCTTTATCCACAGCTTTCAGGTTATCTGAGAAGGAATTTTACCAGAAGGCCATACAAGCATTCACAGTACATATGATATACTACCTTAGCAATCCTATCTAATGAAGGCTATGTTCAACTGTGGTACTGCAGTTGTGTCAAAGGCCCCCCCTCCCCCAAAGAAAGTCTCTTGTCACAATGCCCATACATGTCAAGCAGAGTGCCTCTTTGGCCCTCTTCAAAAGGAACCTTGACGATTGGATGGGAGAAAGGAAATTCACCCCGGGGATCACGTCAGTCACCCTGCTAGACAGGGGTCCAGGGAGGTAAATAGTGTGGGAAGAAATAGCCAGGGAATTGTTATGGCTAGGCTTGTATAGGCCCTAGGGCTGATAGCCTAGTACCAACCTATGAACCTATGAACCTATAAACCAATGCCTGTACTATGAACTAATGCCTGTACTCCATATATACATATGGCAATGATCATGTGACTGAATGTATATTAAGTATACATTACATCTAATGTCACAATTAACCACAGATCTGAATACACCCTCATACAACAACAGCAGCCAACACTTCTGACACTTATATAATCTTGTTGCAAGTTTCACATTGGCAGCAGACAGTATTTCTGAATATGACTGTTCTGCATCTTTCATACTAAATTGTTCCTTCACTTCAAGCAGTTTGACCCTAGTTAACCCCATTTAATTAGTACACCTGCCTTGACTGTATTTCTTTTTGCAGCTGTAGATTGCAAGTGTTCCCATTTAAACAGTAATCAAACCTTTGGCCACCCCATATCTACAGTGGTGAGAAAATCATTCTATGTTGTGTAACTTATAAACAAAGTTATGGCACCTAGGTCCAAGGAAGCCGTTGTTCTACTGTATTCAGCATTTACCAGACCTGTCATTGATTACAATGCCCACTTTGGCATGTACCTAACCAGGCATTTCCAAGAACTGGAATGTCCACAGAAGCTCTTCACTAAAATAATACAGGGTGTAAGTAAAATGTCCTATGTAGACCACCTCAAGACTCTATCCCTGTATTCTTGTCTCCTACTAGGTGTTGAGGGGAGATCTAGGCATAGCATACAAAGCATAGTCAGATCTCACTTTTCTGGACCTCCTGCATATCCATAAAACAAACAGCACCAGAATTACCCATTCTAAAGACCTAAACCTTGCCTGGGATATAAATAGGACTTGCTGGAAAGATAGGTATCTATTCCAGAGACTACCTCTTCTCTAGAACAGGCTCCTCATCCATAGGAGGCAGAGTTCCTCCCTAACCCAATTCTACTGTAACTCGGACAACTGGATGAGAAACAGGAAATTCACCCCTGATTTGGCACATATTTCTTTAACGGACACATGCAGCCTGTAAATGGTTCATCTCCCAGGCCCAGGCCCTTGCTTGTAAACATTTCACCTCACAAGCCCCTGCTTTCACGTATCAATGGTACAATGACTTGTCAGAGAAATGGGATGCATAGCTAGGCTTAAAAAGGCCCTTGTGGTCGTTAGCCTAGTAAACACCTATGAACCTATGAACATTAAAATCTGATATTGCTTGAACTATTCTACAAACAAGGACCTGCTGAATTTAGAACACCTAAGTTAAAATGCAGGGAAAGGAAAGGCTTAACTCATGAAATAAGAAGTTGTTTCTTTTTCAAGAAATTTGTTCAGCTACACAAAGTTCATTAGGTTGCTAGAGTAGTCTTCCATAGTGCAACAATTCTCTCTGTGTCTCTCTGCAACCTTCAGGCTTTGTATATCACATAGTTTCAAGCCTCTGAGTGACATGATTATATAAATTAGGACTAAATTAGGACCCAAATCACAAATGTTTCTGAATAGCCTGTCTACATTTTGCAGCTATGACCATAGTCATGTTAAGAGGCACTCTGAGCAACTGTGGAGTGTACTGAGCATGTGCAGGGCAGGTTGGGTTGCTGACACATATATAGGGACATCATAGGTTCATAGGTTCATAGGTGTGTACTAGGCTAATGGCCGTGGGCCTTTACAAGCCTAGTCCATAGATGTACCCTGGCATTGTGCCGCCCAATGTTAATTCCTAGTGCCTCTATCAAGTAGAGCCACTGGAGTGATCCCTGGAGTGAACTTTCTATTTCCAATCCACTCATCAAGATTTCTCTTGAAGAGGGCTCTGCTTGACATGTATGAGAAGTCTATTCCAGAGCATGGGCAGTCTCTGGGTTATGAACCTGTCTCTCCAGCATTTTCTGTTGATTGTGGTAATGAGGTTGAGGTCTCTGGAGCATGTGGTGGGGAGGGATTGGGATTTCTTTAGCTGTAGCATTTCTAACAGACCTGGATCAGACATGGCTTTGTCAGTCAAGCAGAGATCGCCTCTTAGTAGACAATACGAGACAGAGAATAGCTGGAGTTTTTTGAGTCTGTCCATGTAGGACATGTCTTTAAGGCCTAGGATCCTCTTCGTGAGGTACTTTTGTGGCCTTTCCAGGTTGCATGTGTCTAGTGAGGTACATGCCAAATGTCGCATTATACTCGATGATTTGCCTAATGAGGGAAGAGTAGAGACAGATGATGACCTCTTTCTTCCTGGATGCAAAACCCTTGGTAATGAGATGTGCCACATAGAAGGCCTTTCTGACCACAGTGGCAATGTGGTGGTCGAAGGAGAGATTGCTGTCAACCTGTGTCCCCAGATCTCTTATATTGCCTTCAGTGTTCAATGGGCTGTCATTGATGTGGTAATTAGTGGGAATTGAGTTTTTCCCAAAGGGGATGGCAACACATTTTTTGGCATTAAGCTTAAGGCCATGGTTTTGACACCAGTCATTTGTCTCAGTGAGGCCTTTCTGTAGGATGTCTACATCACTTGGGGAGTTAATAATGGTTCCCAGCTTGCAGTCATCTTTGAACTTGGTCAGCCAGAGTCCCTTCATGTTGGCCTGGACTTTTGAGAAGTAGATGCCAAACAAGCGAGGACCCAGGACCAATCCCTTTGGCACTCCACTCATGACTGGTTGATAGTCTGACTTGGAGTCCACTACTTTCACACTGTGAGTTCTATCTGAGAGCCAATTTGCAAACCACCTAGAGATGTAGGGGTTGATGCCTAGTTTGGTGAGTTTATCAATAATTCCTGAGTGGGGAATGGTATCAAAGGCCTTGGCCATATCGAGGTAGGCTGTATGAACTGCCTTGCCCTCATCCACAGCTCTGGTGACTGACTCAAAGAAGTCAACCAGGTTGAGCAGGCATGATCAATACCTTTCAGAAAACCAAATTGCGTGGGATTTAGAGTTTGGAGATTCCCTATATCCTTGTTAATTAGATCTATGATGATGCGCTCCATAGCCTTAAATTTCAGACTCATCAGGTTAATACAGTGATAATTCCCAGAGTCTGTAGTTGCTCCCCCTTTATGGAGAGGGATGAGTGAGCTATTCTGCAGGGACAAATCCTGAGGTGAGGCTGTGACTGAACAGGGCACACAGATGTGGTGCCAGTTCACTTTGTAGTTCATGTAGAACACATCCAGGGATATTGTTGGGTCCCATGGAATCTGTATTCTTGGCCTTGGACAATGCAGATTTAACCTGTGCTGCAGTAATGCTGGGTGCCTGGCATTCCTCTAGTATTATGACTGGTTCTTGGGGGGGAGGGTAAAGTTGGCACTGAATCTGCCGGCCAGTATGTTGGCAATATCTGTTGGCTCAGTATAGGAGGTACCATTGTTCAGTAACTCAGAGCAAACCTGGGTATTGCCATGGAGATTCTTGATATAACTACAGAAGGCTTTGTGGTTGTTTTTATTGTCTGCTGCAATTCTGCCTTCATAGCTGGCTTTAGAGGTTTTGATGAGGGATCTCAACTTTTGTTGAGGCTAATAAGGAAGTTTTTCCAGTCTTGGGACTTCACCTTTTTCTGCAACAGTTTATTTCTTCTGTTGTAGAGTTTCTTAATGGCAAGGGCCCACCAGATTGGCTTCCTTTTTTTGGAGGAGAGTGTTTTGGTTCTGTTGAGTATGAGGTTCAACTTTGAGATCTGATTTGCGCTTCTATTGGAAATAAAAGTAAGATACACTGGCCCAACGGTGTATGATTTGGCAGTCATGCATCTATTTTCCATTGACATGGGTACCGTGAAGTTAGTCACCTCTGTTTTTAGGAGCCCAAAGTCAGCTTTAGAGAAGTTATTCATGGTGGTTATCTTTGCAGGAGGTGTGGTTGAGATGTGGATTTCCATGGTGATTAGTTTGTGGTCAGATCTAACCAGGGAGGAATTGACTATTGGTGTAGAGTAACAGTTGCCCATGTTAGTAACAACCAGGTCAAGGATGTTGCCAGTGTATCTTACTTTTATTTCCAATAGAAGCGCAAATCAGATCTCAGAGTTGAACCTCATGCAGGTAACATATGTGTGTGTGTGTGTGTGTGTGTGTGTGTGTGTGTGTGTGTGTGTGTGTGTGTGTGTGTGTGTGTATATATATATATATATATATATATATATATATATATATATATATATATCTATGGGTCTACTTCACAAACCTGAAATCCCACTTACTGGAATTTCATATAACCGAGATGGCATCTCCAAAAATCCATAATACTGATGTCGCGGAATGCTGACATTTCACTCTAGGTAAGGAAGTGCTTGGCCACCATGGTGAATTTTGCCCCTTACCCCTATGGTAGTGCAATCATGGAGTTGCTATATTTAGTTATGGGGTGTTGGGTGTGTGTGGGGCTAAGCCCCACATGGGTGGGCTTACTTTGCTCCAGTTTTCATTTGTTTTTCAGGTTGGCCAAGCGGTTACTTACCTGGAGTTGAAAGTATGTGATTTGTCAGCTTTGTCATTAGTTCATCAAACTGCCATTTGTTGACCCCCTAATTACCAAAGCTGTTAATTGCCGAATGGAATTTTCAGTGAAACTTTTCCTAAGGTAAACTAATGATAGGCCACCCTAGCGACAATAAAGAAAATAATAAAACTTACAACCTACCCAGGTGGGGAGCTGCACCCCCCACAACCACCCTAACTAAATATGCCAACTCTGAGATCGCATTATAGTGGAGAAAAGTGCAAATTCCAGATGTTTTCCAGCAGTTTTGATAATTAAGGGTTCGACAACTGGCGGTTCAATGATCTGCCATTTGACAAAGTGATATATACCCATATATATATATATATATATATATATATATATATATATATATATATATATATATATATGAGTCCCCTACACATGGTCAACATTTTAGAATGTCGCAGACCATATGGCCAAGACCATATGATTGACATTCGATCTATATGTCTATAAATATATATATATATATATATATATATATATATATATATATATATATATATATATACATATGGGTCACCTTTAAAATCTCGAATCTAAGGTTCAAACGGAACTCGACCAGACGAGAATACCAAAAGAGAGATGACCTAAAAGGTGAGAAACAATGACCTACGGGTGTGCTCGCGAGAGGGATTTAGGTGAGGGATGGGACAGGGGCAGGGGGACTGGGTTAGGTGGAGGGGCAGCGAGGGTAAGGGTGAGGTAGGTGTAAAAGGGGTAGGGCAGGGGGTGTGGTTTAGGGGGGTAAGGAGTTAGGTTAGGGGAGGGGGGTGGGCAAAGTAGGTTAGGTATAGGGGGAGTTAGGGGTAGCAGGTATATGTTAGGAATAGTGCTGTGGTGTAATGTTTTTCGGTTGGGTTAGGGTTTGGGTTGTGGTGTTGTTTAATGTTATTCGTGTAGTTGTCGTGTCGGGCAACAAGTGTGTTTTTGGTTTTAGGGTTCCATATATATATATATATATATATATATATATATATATATATATATATATATATATATATATATGGGTCTATCTGAGTTCATCGACATTTTAAAATACGAAAATGAATTAACCGAACACCAAAACATCGAGACAGTCATGCACCGTGAAGAAGATGCGTGCAAACCGCAAACGCCATACACCATACACCCATACCCACATCAAAAACATCCCTAAACACAACCCACACCAAACGGCCACACACACAACACATCAGGCAGACACTCGCCTGCACATGCAAACTCACATACAGACCTGACACAACCCAACTAAGGTCCGTCACTATACTCACACTCACCCAGCCGGCACCTAACCTAACTCCCACAACCCCCCCACCCCTACAAAACCACAACATCAGCACACTCACCTTTTCGCCACACTCAACCTTATTACCCCACCCCTCCCTTTGTCACACCTACCTCCGCGCCTACCTCCTACCCCACTTCCCTTTTACTAACAGCACATTCACCTAACCTACAAAACCTAACTTTACTTCCGCACCTACCCCTACAAAACACCAACGCCGCGCCTTTACTGTACACTCACCTAACACACCCCTAGCCCTAACTCCACTTATACACACCCCCTACCCTTCCCTAAACACACTTATCCTAACCCTAACCTACTAAACCCCTCCCTACTCCACTACTAAACACCAACATCGCTCCTACCTACCCCTTAACCCTACCAGCATCGGCCACTTACCCCCTACCCGCTTTACCCCTCGTCCACTACCCATACTTACTTCCCTTTCCCCATAGCGGCTTTCCGCACCTATGGTCCTTCCTCCATCGTTCTTCACATATTAATTCCCTTGAACTCAGTCTGACCCATATATATATATATATATATAGACAGATAGATATGTTAAACCATTTCTCACACCACTATGCCACCCTGACATGCCAACGTTACTAGCTCAGCTTTTCCCTCACCCTACCAAAGGCTGTGCCTTTGAATTGGCCTATGTTTTGCAGCACCTGCTGAAACATAAAACCAGCATAACCATGAAATTCTATCTATTCTTTTTTAGCATGAAACCTACAGCATGGCCATGGCTTCTAATAGCACTATGTCTGGCAGGGCATCTCAGTGGTGCAGTCAGGAGTAAAAAAAAAAAATCCTCCTTTATGCCTTTGAATAGGACCACTGGGAGCATCTTTTTATAGAGTATAAGGTGGGTTACCTGACATTGTCTTGCCAGGGCTGTCACCAGTGCCACTAGCATCCCTAACTCTTGTGAACAGTGCAGGCATCACTAGAGTGAACAGCAGATGTTCAAATGGGAAGAAGAGGTCATAGTATGGGCACCTGAGAAATATTGTAAGTATCTCTGTCCAGTCTGTACAAATAGTTTGATTTCCTACTTACCGTGTAATAGTTTTAAGGTATGTTACTAAATGAGTATTATATTGTTCTCTATAGCTCAAAAGGCTATAGAGGAGAAATGTCTCCTAGTCTACATGATGATGGAAAGGCTTTCTCAGCTCAAGACTGTATATGCCTTTATATTCTTGATTTAAATGCTGTTGCTTTAGAAACTTTTTAAATATAACATTAGTTCTGGGGCAGCTACATGTATATTGTTCACCCCTAAGTGTAGTTATGTATACATGTACATATATTGGTACTTAGGTTTATATGATTTTTTGAGCATGCCTAAACACTTACTCAGGTAGTGTATGTGATCATTCCAGTTGTAGGCCTGTACAGATGTAAGTATTACAGTAAATGATAGGTACAGAAAGACAAATGTATTGGCCTCCACTCTCAGTTTTTTTGTCTTTGTTATGTATCGGTGTATTTGCCTGATACATATCTTCAGCTTCTTATCATATCTCTACATTCCTGTATATCATCCCCAGCTTCCCTCTTGAAAAAAGGATACTTATCTCCCAAAAAATATTACCATTTCTCTGCATCCGCCCTGCTATTCTTACCTTATGCATTTTTCTTGTATGATTTATTCTGCTTGTTAACCTGTCTATCATACTCTCCTATACATTTATTTCCTTGACTGTTTTTGGCAAAAAAGCAGAGATTTCAGCAGTGCATTAGCCCGTTTAAAGTATCTATCTGTTTTTCTTGTATTCTCACTTCTTATTACACATGCACACACCCTTCAGAGCTTGTCACTTTTGCTTGTTGAACTTCTTAGCAACTGTTGGGCTTTCTCCCAGACCGTCTGCCATGCTTTGGGTACATGCAGGACTACTAACTATGTGTGGCCTGGGCACCAGGTTTTCATGTTGTTAATTGATTATGAGCTCAGAGCCACATCACACATAGATCCAAACCAGTGGGAAGCTATTCCAGAAAAGTTATGCATGATGAGATGGGACAGAATTCAATTTTACACATGATATCAGGTTAGGACTTGATGTTTTTAATTTTTTTTAAATTTATCAGATGTTAACATGGTGGTGTAACTGCACAGTTGCACTGATAGTGACAGATTTGGTGTGACAGAAGTGCTTCACACTGTAAAACTGCCTGCAGGTATAGAAATATTCAATGTTTTCAGATGGTGCTGTTCCCCCAATTATGATTTTCCTTATTTCTTTTCATATCATGACATTTCTATGTGAAGGAATAATTGAACTGATAGTAATAAGTAAGATTAATCATGAATTAGTATTTTGCAGATTTTAGGATTAATTTCAATATCTGAAAGCAGTGCAGCTAACTATTATAAGGCAGTTTTTATGACATGAAAAGTATTTTCTAATAAAGCAAGTGTGCTCCATTTTCTGCATATTTCCCATACTTCAAAACTCAGAAATGTAGAGATAACAAACCATATGCGATAGTAAAGAATACATGAAATATAAACATTTTTCATATTTTGTTTCTCAAGTACATAATGTCATAATTATTGCATACATTTTGCCTGAAAGTCTTTCCTATCCCCTTACTTCTGAGAAGAGCCACTATCTTGTACAACTTTACACACTTTTTTATTTATTTTTACCATTTTAATTCAGTACTCTATATCTAGTTTTCAAGGCATCACAGATCATTCTAACTTATGGGCACATATTACATGCCTGTATGCCACATTTTGCTTTCAGATCAGGATGTAATAAAGATACACAAACTAATCAATAAAAATAAATGTAAATACACAGACAATATACACAGATACTGCTTGACAAAGACTTGTAGAAAGATGAATAAACACATGAAAAGGCAGACAGGAAATACTGTAGTCAATGATCACGGCATGCAATTATTACTTAAGATCTTTTTCAACTTGAAGAAACTTAATTCCTGCTGGGATATAACTACAGCAAAAGCATTAAACCAGAGACTGCAGAAGCATTTTAACTATAAACACCACTCTTGTTTTATCGCGTTTAAATCTGTCACGGATGTCGGATATTGCTTCTTAAGTGGGCTCAACTGTATTACAGGCTTCTGTGGTAATGCTGGTCTGAAGTGTATCTCCATTTTATGTTCTTAAATATTCATAAGAAGCTTTGCAACATTAATATCTTAGATGGCTTACAAGAACACTTAAATAATATCTCATCCCCCCTTAAAAAAAGGTCTGTCCTTTTCTAATTTGAATAATGCACTTGCCCATTTTAATAATTGTTTGGGGATTTATTCAGGGTCCACAGTTTAGGCATACAGAGTGTAATTATTTTCCAGACTGCTCTTATCATAGACTAATCCCGCTTGTTTTACAAGCAGAAAATACAAGATTTGTAAGGGCAAGCATAGGGCAGGGTTAATGCATAGGATTTAAGTTATCTTCAGTCTTTTATGTCTTTTTTTATGTTTATATATGAAGGAAAAGAAGATTATGATGGGATGATGTCATACATTGTAATTTAATATATATACAAATGCCCATCAAAGTATCAAAAGAACTACATCTGCCAGTAAACTATTCTGAATTAAAAGAATGAAAGTTACATGTGAATGTCTAAGAGATGACTGGTATGCTTACGATAATTAATCTGCGTAAGTTTGTAATAGTAATGAATTTCATTTACTTCTGTATTGAAAATTCTGAAATGTATAGCTAGTTTAATTTACTGCATTTGTTTATAAGCTTAATCCATTATAATATATGAATCTTATTCATGATATCTCACTGAATCTGTATTATTTTATAGCCTTCATTACATTTAATAGGCATTTAGTCTTAAATAAATATTATTTATTTTACATTTGTTAACCGGGTAGAGTATGTTATTAGTCTATATTATATTTCTTAAACATGATGAGAAGTACGTTTTAAGCTAGTCTACAACAGAGGATTCAGTCTGTATTTTGAAGTCAACTAAAATATGTTACATAATCTTACCCAACCTCTCTTTTTCCTGTTATGCACTCCTGTACTCATTACAGCGAAACAGAAGGCCATTATATATCATTGCATATTTCATACACTTTCTAATGTCTCTTACACTTACTTCATTAACAAAAGGAATCCAAATGGTTAGAAAGAATGACACTTTATTTCAGTTATAATATTTGTGTAGTTATTGTTTACTGCTGCCTATCACAAACTCAGATGCATTTTGTTGAGATGTATGAAAAGGCTGCAGTTAATAGAGTGAAAGCCAACATAATGCTCATGACTAACTGTCTATTATACTGAACAACATGTATTACTTCTATGGAATAATTATAAAATATACAAAAGTGGCACTGGCACCTCATTCAAGCATATTCTTAAACTTGAAAATGTAATATATGATGATTTTGTCTTTTCCTGAACAAAAACATACAAGTACATATGGATACATGAGCAATATATGCCAGTTACTTCAGTTATAATTAAGTATGCAAGTACTATAATATAATGCCTTTAACCACACATAATCTACTTTATACTACCTTTATTTATGGCTGGCAAATAATTACTATTGTTTAGGAAGGATGCCCATTTTGCCAAATTAATACACTCTGAATGATAGTTTAATAATTGGGGAGTTAATTAAGGCATCTCTTCAGTTAGTATAATCTTATTAGATCTCAGAATACAGCCAGCAAATACAATGCTTAGGAAATCATATAATATGACATAATTTGTTACAGACATAAATGGCAAGGGGTAAGCATAATCATTAATGGTCAGAAAAGAGGGTTACTTTCAGCCTCTGCCCCCAACAGAGAGCTCTCTTTGACCCATTTTGCCCTAATAGTGCTACAGATCACAAAAACAGCCTTTTGTCATTCATAATTTCTTAATGATGCATACTTTTCAAATCATTAAAACTAATCTCAGCCTGACCTGTGAACTGTAAAATTGATTTCTGGCTTTAATGGTCAGCACACTACTTTTAATTGATACTAAGAATACTTTTATATGCATTTAAATTATGTATTAGGCATTGAACTGGAAACCTGTTCAACAAATTTGCTGTTGTGTTTAAATCAGATTTCTAAATATATGAATTTATTTATAGCTGATTACGTTTTCACTGTTTCATTTATAAAACCTGTTAAAATAATATTAAGCACCAAAGGAAAAAAAGTGGGATTATCAGAAAAAAATGCTTTTACCCAGCAACTTGTCCTACAAATTGTATAATGCATAACAAAATTCCCGAATGGAATCCTTAAAAAAAATTTAGAAATAAAAATTATGGCCAGTAAGAACCATATTTGGAATGCAGATGTGACAGCAAGTACATACTAATCAGAATAATAAAATAATGGATGAGTGCTTCTGAAAGGGTGTGTATACCTACGCCCATGTTAAATATATGCATGAATGAAACATGCTTTTCTGTAAGGGTGTGTATACCTACGCCCATGTTAAATATATGCATGAATGAAACATGCTTTTCTGTAAGAGTGTGTATACCTATGCCCATGTTAAATATATGCATGAATGAAACATGCTTTTCTGTAAGGGTGTGTATACCTACGCCCATGTTAAATATATGCATGAATGAAACATGCTTTTCTGTAAGGGTGTGTATACCTACGCCCATGTTAAATATATGCATGAATGAAACATGCTTTTCTGTAAGAGTGTGTATACCTACGCCCATGTTAAATATATGCATGAATGAAACATGCTTTTCTGTAAGAGTGTGTATACCTACGCCCATGTTAAATATATGCATGAATGAAACATGCTTTTCTGTAAGGGTGTATACCTATGCCCATGTTAAATATATGCATGAATGAAACATGCTTTTCTGTAAGGTGTGTATACCTCGCCCATGTTAAATATATGCATGAATGAAACATGCTTTTCTGTAAGGGTGTGTATACCTCGCCCATGTTAAATATATGCATGAATGAAACATGCTTTTCTGTAAGGGTGTGTATACCTAACATGTTAAATATATGCATGAATGAAACATGCTTTTCTGTAAGAGTGTGTATACCTATGCCCATGTTAAATATATGCATGAATGAAACATGCTTTTCTGTAAGAGTGTGTATACCTATGCCCATGTTAAATATATGCATGAATGAAACATGCTTTTCTGTAAGAGTGTGTATACCTACGCCCATGTTAAATATATGCATGAATGAAACATGCTTTTCTGTAAGGGTGTGTATACCTATGCCCATGTTAAATATATGCATGAATGAAACATGCTTTTCTGTAAGGGTGTGTATACCTACGCCCATGTTAAATATATGCATGAATGAAACATGCTTTTCTGTAAGAGTGTGTATACCTATGCCCATGTTAAATATATGCATGAATGAAACATGCTTTTCTGTAAGGGTGTGTATACCTATGCCCATGTTAAATATATGCATGAATGAAACATGCTTTTCTGTAAGAGTGTGTATACCTCGCCCATGTTAAATATATGCATGAATGAAACATGCTTTTCTGTAAGGGTGTGTATACCTACGCCCATGTTAAATATATGCATGAATGAAACATGCTTTTCTGTAAGGGTGTGTATACCTACGCCCATGTTAAATATATGCATGAATGAAACATGCTTTTCTGTAAGGGTGTGTATACCTACGCCCATGTTAAATATATGCATGAATGAAACATGCTTTTCTGTAAGGGTGTGTATACCTACGCCCATGTTAAATATATGCATGAATGAAACATGCTTTTCTGTAAGAGTGTGTAAACCTATGCCCATGTTAAATATATGCATGAATGAAACATGCTTTTCTGTAAGGGTGTGTATACCTACGCCCATGTTAAATATATGCATGAATGAAACATGCTTTTCTGTAAGAGTGTGTAAACATATGCCCATGTTAAATATATGCATGAATGAAACATGCTTTTCTGTAAGGGTGTGTATACCTACGCCCATGTTAAATATATGCATGAATGAAACATGCTTTTCTGTAAGGGTGTGTATACCTCGCCATGTTAAATATATGCATGAATGAAACATGCTTTTCTGTAAGAGTGTGTATACCTATGCCCATGTTAAATATATGCATGAATGAAACATGCTTTTCTGTAAGAGTGTGTATACCTACGCCCATGTTAAATATATGCATGAATGAAACATGCTTTTCTGTAAGAGTGTATACCTCGCCCATGTTAAATATATGCATGAATGAAACATGCTTTTCTGTAAGTGTGTATACCTATGCCCATGTTAAATATATGCATGAATGAAACATGCTTTTCTGTAAGTGTGTATACCTAAGCCCATGTTAAATATATGCATGAATGAAACATGCTTTTCTGTAAGGTGTGTATACCTCGCCCATGTTAAATATATGCATGAATGAAAAATGCTTTTCTGTAAGAGTGTGTATACCTACGCCCATGTTAAATATATGCATGAATGAAACATGCTTTTCTGTAAGAGTGTGTATACCTCGCCCATGTTAAATATATGCATGAATGAAACATGCTTTTCTGTAAGAGTGTGTATACCTACGCCCATGTTAAATATATGCATGAATGAAACATGCTTTTCTGTAAGGGTGTGTATACCTACGCCCATGTTAAATATATGCATGAATGAAACATGCTTTTCTGTAAGGGTGTGTATACCTCGCCCATGTTAAATATATGCATGAATGAAACATGCTTTTCTGTAAGGGTGTGTATACCTACCCATGTTAAATATATGCATGAATGAAACATGCTTTTCTGTAAGAGTGTGTATACCTATGCCCATGTTAAATATATGCATGAATGAAACATGCTTTTCTGTAAGAGTGTGTATACCTATGCCCATGTTAAATATATGCATGAATGAAACATGCTTTTCTGTAAGAGTGTGTATACCTACGCCCATGTTAAATATATGCATGAATGAAACATGCTTTTCTGTAAGGGTGTGTATACCTATGCCCATGTTAAATATATGCATGAATGAAACATGCTTTTCTGTAAGGGTGTGTATACCTACGCCCATGTTAAATATATGCATGAATGAAACATGCTTTTCTGTAAGAGTGTGTATACCTATGCCCATGTTAAATATATGCATGAATGAAACATGCTTTTCTGTAAGGGTGTGTATACCTATGCCCATGTTAAATATATGCATGAATGAAACATGCTTTTCTGTAAGAGTGTGTATACCTACGCCCATGTTAAATATATGCATGAATGAAACATGCTTTTCTGTAAGGGTGTGTATACCTACGCCCATGTTAAATATATGCATGAATGAAACATGCTTTTCTGTAAGGGTGTGTATACCTACGCCCATGTTAAATATATGCATGAATGAAACATGCTTTTCTGTAAGGGTGTGTATACCTACGCCCATGTTAAATATATGCATGAATGAAACATGCTTTTCTGTAAGAGTGTGTATACCTACGCCCATGTTAAATATATGCATGAATGAAACATGCTTTTCTGTAAGAGTGTGTATACCTATGCCCATGTTAAATATATGCATGAATGAAACATGCTTTTCTGTAAGGTGTGTATACCTATGCCCATGTTAAATATATGCATGAATGAAACATGCTTTTCTGTAAGAGTGTGTATACCTAGCCCATGTTAAATATATGCATGAATGAAACATGCTTTTCTGTAAGGGTGTGTATACCTCGCCCATGTTAAATATATGCATGAATGAAACATGCTTTTCTGTAAGGGTGTGTATACCTCCATGTTAAATATATGCATGAATGAAACATGCTTTTCTGTAAGGGTGTGTATACCTACCATGTTAAATATATGCATGAATGAAACATGCTTTTCTGTAAGAGTGTGTATACCTCGCCCATGTTAAATATATGCATGAATGAAACATGCTTTTCTGTAAGAGTGTGTATACCTATGCCCATGTTAAATATATGCATGAATGAAACATGCTTTTCTGTAAGGGTGTGTATACCTACGCCCATGTTAAATATATGCATGAATGAAACATGCTTTTCTGTAAGAGTGTGTATACCTACGCCCATGTTAAATATATGCATGAATGAAACATGCTTTTCTGTAAGAGTGTGTATACCTATGCCCATGTTAAATATATGCATGAATGAAACATGCTTTTCTGTAAGGGTGTGTATACCTATGCCCATGTTAAATATATGCATGAATGAAACATGCTTTTCTGTAAGAGTGTGTATACCTCCCATGTTAAATATATGCATGAATGAAACATGCTTTTCTGTAAGGGTGTGTATACCTCGCCCATGTTAAATATATGCATGAATGAAACATGCTTTTCTGTAAGGGTGTGTATACCTCGCCCATGTTAAATATATGCATGAATGAAACATGCTTTTCTGTAAGGGTGTGTATACCTCGCCATGTTAAATATATGCATGAATGAAACATGCTTTTCTGTAAGAGTGTGTATACCTACGCCCATGTTAAATATATGCATGAATGAAACATGCTTTTCTGTAAGAGTGTGTATACCTACGCCCATGTTAAATATATGCATGAATGAAACATGCTTTTCTGTAAGGGTGTGTATACCTACATGTTAAATATATGCATGAATGAAACATGCTTTTCTGTAAGAGTGTGTATACCTACATGTTAAATATATGCATGAATGAAACATGCTTTTCTGTAAGGGTGTGTATACCTACCATGTTAAATATATGCATGAATGAAACATGCTTTTCTGTAAGGGTGTGTATACCTACGCCCATGTTAAATATATGCATGAATGAAACATGCTTTTCTGTAAGAGTGTGTATACCTACGCCCATGTTAAATATATGCATGAATGAAACATGCTTTTCTGTAAGGGTGTGTATACCTCGCCCATGTTAAATATATGCATGAATGAAACATGCTTTTCTGTAAGGGTGTGTATACCTCGCCCATGTTAAATATATGCATGAATGAAACATGCTTTTCTGTAAGAGTGTGTATACCTACCCATGTTAAATATATGCATGAATGAAACATGCTTTTCTGTAAGGGTGTGTATACCTCGCCCATGTTAAATATCTGCATGAATGAAACATGCTTTTCTGTAAGGGTGTGTATACCTACGCCCATGTTAAATATATGCATGAATGAAACATGCTTTTCTGTAAGGGTGTGTATACCTCGCCATGTTAAATATATGCATGAATGAAACATGCTTTTCTGTAAGAGTGTGTATACCTAAGCCCATGTTAAATATATGCATGAATGAAACATGCTTTTCTGTAAGTGTGTATACCTCGCCCATGTTAAATATATGCATGAATGAAACATGCTTTCTGTAAGGTGTGTATACCTCGCCCATGTTAAATATATGCATGAATGAAACATGCTTTTCTGTAAGAGTGTGTATACCTCGCCCATGTTAAATATATGCATGAATGAAACATGCTTTTCTGTAAGAGTGTGTATACCTACATGTTAAATATATGCATGAATGAAACATGCTTTTCTGTAAGGGTGTGTATACTAAATATATGCATGAATGAAACATGCTTTTCTGTAAGTGTGTATACCTCCATGTTAAATATATGCATGAATGAAACATGCTTTTCTGTAAGGGTGTGTATACCTACCATGTTAAATATATGCATGAATGAAACATGCTTTTCTGTGGGTGTGTATACCTCGCCCATGTTAAATATATGCATGAATGAAACATGCTTTTCTGTAAGGGTGTGTATACCTCGCCCATGTTAAATATATGCATGAATGAAACATGCTTTTCTGTAAGGGTGTGTATACCTCGCCCATGTTAAATATATGCATGAATGAAACATGCTTTTCTGTAAGTGTGTATACCTCGCCCATGTTAAATATATGCATGAATGAAACATGCTTTTCTGTAAGGGTGTGTATACCTCGCCCATGTTAAATATATGCATGAATGAAACATGCTTTTCTGTAAGGGTGTGTATACCTCGCCCATGTTAAATATATGCATGAATGAAACATGCTTTTCTGTAAGAGTGTGTATACCTCGCCCATGTTAAATATATGCATGAATGAAACATGCTTTTCTGTAAGTGTGTATACCTCGCCCATGTTAAATATATGCATGAATGAAACATGCTTTTCTGTAAGAGTGTGTATACCTACGCCCATGTTAAATATATGCATGAATGAAACATGCTTTTCTGTAAGGGTGTGTATACCTCGCCCATGTTAAATATATGCATGAATGAAACATGCTTTTCTGTAAGGGTGTGTATACCTCGCCCATGTTAAATATATGCATGAATGAAACATGCTTTTCTGTAAGGGTGTGTATACCTACATGTTAAATATATGCATGAATGAAACATGCTTTTCTGTAAGGGTGTGTATACCTACCATGTTAAATATATGCATGAATGAAACATGCTTTTCTGTAAGAGTGTGTATACCTACGCCCATGTTAAATATATGCATGAATGAAACATGCTTTTCTGTAAGGGTGTGTATACCTCGCCCATGTTAAATATATGCATGAATGAAACATGCTTTTCTGTAAGGGTGTGTATACCTCGCCCATGTTAAATATATGCATGAATGAAACATGCTTTTCTGTAAGGGTGTGTATACCTCGCCCATGTTAAATATATGCATGAATGAAACATGCTTTTCTGTAAGGGTGTGTATACCCACATGTTAAATATATGCATGAATGAAACATGCTTTTCTGTAAGGGTGTGTATACCTACGCCCATGTTAAATATATGCATGAATGAAACATGCTTTTCTGTAAGGGTGTGTATACCTACGCCCATGTTAAATATATGCATGAATGAAACATGCTTTTCTGTAAGGGTGTGTATACCTCCATGTTAAATATATGCATGAATGAAACATGCTTTTCTGTAAGAGTGTGTATACCTACATGTTAAATATATGCATGAATGAAACATGCTTTTCTGTAAGAGTGTGTATACCTATGCCCATGTTAAATATATGCATGAATGAAACATGCTTTTCTGTAAGAGTGTGTATACCTATGCCCATGTTAAATATATGCATGAATGAAACATGCTTTTCTGTAAGAGTGTGTATACCTACGCCCATGTTAAATATATGCATGAATGAAACATGCTTTTCTGTAAGAGTGTGTATACCTATGCCCATGTTAAATATATGCATGAATGAAACATGCTTTTCTGTAAGAGTGTGTATACCTATGCCCATGTTAAATATATGCATGAATGAAACATGCTTTTCTGTAAGAGTGTGTATACCTATGCCCATGTTAAATATATGCATGAATGAAACATGCTTTTCTGTAAGAGTGTGTATACCTAAGCCCATGTTAAATATATGCATGAATGAAACATGCTTTTCTGTAAGAGTGTGTATACCTACGCCCATGTTAAATATATGCATGAATGAAACATGCTTTTCTGTAAGAGTGTGTATACCTACGCCCATGTTAAATATATGCATGAATGAAACATGCTTTTCTGTAAGAGTGTGTATACCTCGCCCATGTTAAATATATGCATGAATGAAACATGCTTTTCTGTAAGAGTGTGTATACCTATGCATGTTAAATATATGCATGAATGAAACATGCTTTTCTGTAAGAGTGTGTATACCTCGCCCATGTTAAATATATGCATGAATGAAACATGCTTTTCTGTAAGAGTGTGTATACCTCGCCCATGTTAAATATATCCATGAATGAAACATGCTTTTCTGTAAGAGTGTATACCTACGCCCATGTTAAATATATGCATGAATGAAACATGCTTTTCTGTAAGAGTGTGTATACCTACGCCCATGTTAAATATATGCATGAATGAAACATGCTTTTCTGTAAGAGTGTGTATACCTACGCCCATGTTAAATATATGCATGAATGAAACATGCTTTTCTGTAAGAGTGTGTATACCTACGCCCATGTTAAATATATGCATGAATGAAACATGCTTTTCTGTAAGAGTGTGTATACCTATGCCCATGTTAAATATATGCATGAATGAAACATGCTTTTCTGTAAGAGTGTGTATACCGGCGCCCATGTTAAATATATGCATGAATGAAACATGCTTTTCTGTAAGAGTGTGTATACCTACGCCCATGTTAAATATATGCATGAATGAAACATGCTTTTCTGTAAGAGTGTGTATACCTATGCCCATGTTAAATATATGCATGAATGAAACATGCTTTTCTGTAAGAGTGTGTATACCTATGCCCATGTTAAATATATGCATGAATGAAACATGCTTTTCTGTAAGGGTGTGTATACCTCGCCCATGTTAAATATATGCATGAATGAAACATGCTTTTCTGTAAGAGTGTGTATACCTCATGTTAAATATATGCATGAATGAAACATGCTTTTCTGTAAGAGTGTGTATACCTCAGCATGTTAAATATATGCATGAATGAAACATGCTTTTCTGTAAGAGTGTGTATACCTCGCCCATGTTAAATATATGCATGAATGAAACATGCTTTTCTGTAAGAGTGTGTATACCTACGCCCATGTTAAATATATGCATGAATGAAACATGCTTTTCTGTAAGAGTGTGTATACCTATGCCCATGTTAAATATATGCATGAATGAAACATGCTTTTCTGTAAGAGTGTGTATACCTATGCCCATGTTAAATATATGCATGAATGAAACATGCTTTTCTGTAAGAGTGTGTATACCTACGCCCATGTTAAATATATGCATGAATGAAACATTCTTTCTAGCTTTTTCCATCTGCCCCAGAAATGAATTCCATACCTGTGATGAATAGGTGCACAATTGGTTAATAAAATGTCCTACTTCCTTTAGGTGCCATGTAGTTTTCGGTCATATCTATTTATCCAGTGACATTAAAATATTTGTTGGAGCTCTCTCTATATTTCTATTACACCATTTGTGCTTGTTTTGTGACTTTAATATATTTCTACATGTTGTTCTGTAATGTAAATGGAAAATTATTAATTATTCAAATTTTTTTTCAGAAAACACCACACCCTTTCCTGAATTATGTATATTTTTCTGTACAATTCTCAGGCTGACAAGTTGTGCCTGTTAAAATTCACTGATTTGTGTTTTCTATCATGAATTTATCAGGGACTTAATTTTATTGTGACTTTAGAAGCATGCAAATTACGGTTACTTATTGTTTCACACACCCAACTCCATTATCATGAAATGGAGCACTGACTGTGATCCAAATGCTCAGAATTTGATTAGCAGCTCAGGTACTAGATGACTGAGAAGGACAGGGTGGTTTGAATGGCCGGACCACTTCCTTGTCAGCATATGTGTTTTTTGCTCACAGTCTTGGCACTTTCCAATGTAGACTGGTGAATGTTTTTCTATAGGTAACCAGGGAAAGCTGAAAAACTTTAGATATTGGGGATGGTGGTTGATGTGATATGGATAATGTCAATGCATACTCTGCCTAGTTAGGCTTTTCCATCTGTAACACTACTTTGACTCTATAGAAAGCTCCTTTCTCTGGCCATGCATATGATATATTCCCTCCTAATTCTCATCTTTCTTGTGGCTTCAACCTTGCTATGAGTTTCTGCAAGACTGTCTCTCCCTGGAGTAAGGGGACTCTTCTGTCAAGTGGGATATATCAGAACCACATTATGTTTTTCAAGCTTTTTTAACGTGTTACTGCTGACCACAGGTTCCTCATCTGCCAGCTCCCTGACTGCTCTCCACTCAGATCACCTAACTCCTGGCTGCCCTAGGAGTGACCCACGCTTTGAGGGTCTCCCTTGTGAGACAACCCATGCACATTGGTGTCCCCAATCATTGTGTGTATGTTATAAGGGGAGTGAGACAACAGGTAATGAGAATGGGACAGGACCAGAAAAGAAGCTATCATACTGCAGTTTGCAGGATTTTTCATTAAGGCCTTACCACCCCAGTGTGTTGCAGCTGCTAATGTATCACTTCTGATCTTTACCTTTGCTCACATATTAATCCTATGATCTTTATCTTGTTGTGGCCTCTTTATTCTAGCACACAGACCTGCATTCTGTATTGTGTTCTCAGTGAAATTATACCTATTCATTCGAAATAATAATGCCTTCCAGTCCATCCAGAATATATTTAGATATCCTAAACATATAACATTCTCTCTTTTCTTACACCCTGACATCCCATCCACGAATTTATCATCATCCTGTCTGTGTATCCAAAGGTATATACACAAGGTCTACCCCATCCATTTACTGCCTTTATATCAGACTACTAAAATTCGTATCTTGACACTCCTTTGTAAGTCCTCTCAACCCTCCAGAGATGGCCTGCATCTGTCTCACTTGAGTTTCACGCTTCTGGCAAAGGCTCTTGCCTCCCCCATAGTGCCTTTTTTAGGAAAAGTGATGAGGTTAAAACTACCAACATAAAACTTTCAACAAAATGCAAACTAAAGGTCATGCTGCTAAATGCTAGGAGTCTAAACATGAAACTGCATTCATTGCAAGCATTTGTAACCCTGGAAAATGCTGACATATGCAGAGTCACAGAAACCTGGTTCAAAGCTGCAGAGAGCATCCCAGTTTTACCTGGTTACTCGTGCTATCATATATTCAGACCCCAAATGGTGGACAGTAAAGCCAAAGGAGGTGGAGTTTCAATATATATTAAAGACACACACACCTTCAGGCTGGTCAAACAGTATGATGCATAGGAGACACTCCAGGTGGAGCTAACCATTGACAAGACCCTTAGACATATCATAGCTAGCTACAGGCCTCCAAATCTGACTCAAGATACCCATTCCGCCTATCTGGACCTCTTTGAATTTATCATGATTCAACCCTTTACAATGATCCTGGGTGACTTTAACTACCCAAACATAGACTGGAAGAACTACTCTTGCCAGAACACAAATGCCCAGAGATTTCTCGATTTTGTCAATGCAAATGCTTTGGAACAGCTAGTCGATACCCCCACAAGAGGTGATAATATCTTGGGCTTGGTATTAACCAACATGAGTAACCACCACAGCATCCCTGCACTATCATCCTCCCTGGTAACTTTTGAAGCCAGCATCTCCCCCAACTCCTCCTCTAGCTAGGGTCAAACAAAAAGACTTCTCCAAAGCTAATTACAGCCTTATGAGGGATGGTATAAATAGCTTCACAGCTCCCTCCTCCTCTCTAGGAAATTGCACCAATATCCAAAAGTATACCAATGCACTACATGAGCATTTAATAGATGCATGGAATCAGGAATACCCAACAGGACAAAATCATCCTCCACAATGAAGAGTAAACATGCCTGGTGGACATCTGCAATAAATAAACTCTATAACAAAAGGAAAATATTGCTGTCCAGGACCAAGAAGGAACAGGTGCCCAATTGGAAGCAATCTCTCCTTAGCCTGAACAAGCAACTAAGAGAACTAGTGAAATCCTCCAAAGCAAACTTTGAGTCCAAATTGGCCACATCTACTAGAAACAATCATACAGCCTTCTTCACATATGTCCGCAATCTCAAAGGAAGCACCCAGATCTGTTTAGAACTGGTGGCCAAGTACACCACATATACAAATGCCATAGATATAGAAAACTTGCTGGCTGACAGATTCAGCAAAAACTTCATCCCTCTGCTCCCACCATCAGTAAATCAGGGCATTCCCAATACCTTCCCCCTTTCCCTTATATCTAGGGAGCAGGTCATCACTGCTCAACCAAAGGCAAAAAATACAGCCTCCATGGAACCCGATAACATCCCAGGCTGCATCTTGCATGAACTCAGGCAGGAACTTGCAGCAACATTAGGCACCCTATTCAACCAAAGCCTGAGTAGCGGCTTTGTCCCAGCTGTCTGAATGACAGCCACTGTCATCCCTTTGCACAAAGGTGGCACATCCACTGATCCAGGAAATTATAGACCCATCAACCTTACTAGCCTGATCTGCAAGGCCATGGAGTGGATTATCATGGACCTCATTAACAAGGACATTGACAACCTCCAAATACTCATTCACACAGTATGGCTTCATCAAGGGGAGGTCATGTCTGTGAAATTTGGTTAACTTCTTTGAGACAGTCATCAAAGCCATGAATGAGGGGAAGACAGTGCATACCACCTACCTTGACCTGGCCAAAGTCTTCAACACTATTCTCCACTCGGGCATAATCAAAAAACTCTCTCAACTAGGCTTCAGTCCATATGTTACTAGATGGGTAGCTAACTGGCTCACTGATAGAACCCACCTAGTCAAAACAGGGGAAGACACATCAAGCAGTAGATCCGTAATGAGCAGCATACCACAGAGTTTGGTCTCGGGGCCTCTGTTATTTGGGATATACTTTTTGAGGTGCAGGTCAAAACCAGTGGGCTATGGTTGACCAAGTTTGCAGTTGACTGCAAGCTGGGTGCTTTCATCAATTTCCCTAGTGATGTGGACATCCTCCAAGAGGGTCTCACCCCAAACAAATGACTGGTGCCAGAAACATGGCCTCAAGCTGAATACCAAAAAATGCATCATCATCCCCTTTGGAGGACGTGACAGCCCCACAAATTATCACATTATTAACAACGTCCTAAGCACACAATCAGCCCTGAGGGATTTGGGAACCCTAGGTTGATAGCAACTTGACTTTTGACCACTATGTTGCTTCCATTGTATGGAAAGGTTTTTACATGACCCACCTCATAAGTAAGGGTATCTCATCCAGGGACAAGGAGGTCATAACATCCCTGTATTCTTCTCTTATAAGGCCAGTTATTGAGTACAATGCCCCATTCAGCATGTACTTCATAAACCACATGCAGCAGCTGGACAGACCACAGATTTTCCTCACAAGGAGAGTTCAGGGCCTGAGAAATCTACTATACACAGATAAACTAAAAGCCCTATCCCTCTACTCAATTTCATACAGACTCCTCAGAGGTGACCTCTGTCTAGCAAACAAGGTGATCTCGGACCCTGCCTTGATGGGGCTGCTACATATCCGCAAGTCAAGCTTCACTCGAGTAACCAGCACATGCAGCCTCAACCTGGTCTGTGACATCAATAGGACTTGTTGGCAGGACAGATTTGTGTCCCAGAGACTCCCCCATCTGTGGAATAGACTCCATCCCCATGTCAAGCAGAGTAACTGTTTACCCCTTTTTAAGCGCAACCTGGATAACTGGATAAGAAAGAGAAAATGATTTGTCTAAACATGGTGAAAACTCTTGGCTAGGCTTATAAAGGCCTCAGGGCCAGTAGCCTAATAACTTCCTATGATCCTATGATCCACTTACAATGTATCTTTTCCCTTAAGATATATGTTTTTTCCTTCTCATGCTATTCCAGGTCACTTCTCTACAGCTTGCTACATTGACCTTCCATGTTCTGCTCTCTATATTTGTTGGCCTATGTCTTAGTGATACTACCATATCAGACTCCCACCTCAGCTTTAACCTTGGCTTGTCACATTTACATTTTTTCCTTAGGCATTGTGTATTTGCCATAATCATCCTCCACTTTTATTCTCCCCCTTATCACATGTTTTACTTCCACGTAGCTCCTTCCTTTCCCCGTTCGACTCACCTTTTCCATAGTCTTCTCTAAGAATGGCTTGCTATTCTGACTACCACTAACTAACACTATTTTAGTTTAAAAACATTCTAACAGTAATAGGATAAACTTTTCTGAGCAACCATACAGATCAAATCAGTTGGGCAACTAGAAGGTGTTGATAACCCCAGCAAAATAGCATGTATTGTAATTGTCTTTTAATTATTTTGCATCAGATACAAATATATGGTGAAAAGCCCACTGAATCCACTACAAGAAACAGATTCAGGGTGACTCTAACAGCACTTAGAAACTTTAGAGTAATTTTTCTAAACTTTAGGGACAAGAGAGCTGACTACTGAAAGCCAAGACAGGGGCCTGGTGGTCTGAAACACTTTGGATAAAGTTACATCTGATAATTCTGACAGCTTGTATCAGAGAAGTTGCAGATTTGCCCCTAACATCCATAAAACAAGAAATCTTTCCATAGCAATAGGTTCCAATTTAAATTTGATGGATTGCAGTTAGGTAGTGGTTAGTTTTTTGGATTTATCCTTGAGAGGATTGGATGATGGCTCAGTAATTACATCGGTCTGCAGAAAAAGCACGTAAAACTTGCACTGATAAAATCTAGCTCTCTGAAGAAAACCCCACAAACTTCAGAGCCAAGCAAACCAATGCACATGCAGGGAAAGTCCAAATAAATCACAAAGTCCATCAAAAGTAAAAAAGTGATTTAATGCTGAAAAAATGTGTAGATAAACCAGGTTTGCTTACAACTTCATCAGTATCTTAAAGATGTTTGTATCAAAGGGCTCTTCTTATGTAGAGAAAATTCCTATGACATGATGGAAACAAGCAGGCAACAGAAATAATGTTTTTATAAGCAAAATGCTTTTAGAATACAAGTAAGTAATAAAATGCTAAGAAAACCTTAAGTGATTTGTATCATTCTATGAATCAACAGAAGAGTTAGTGTAATAGTACAGCTAGGAAGTACATGCAAAGCAATAAGAAAAACCTTTCTTCAATATTGTCTATCTTTCTTGATAAAAAGCAGTTAATAATACTGATGAATGCATATAAATCAAAAGAGAAGTTAGTGTGTAATCATAATGGGAGGGGGGGGGGCAGCATAAACAAACCGTATCTGGTAATATCCAAAACATGCAAATGCATTCAAAATATTTTTGTGACAACAATTATACATCTATTGGACAGAAACACAATTAAGAAATGTTCATTTAACCCTTGTGTAAAGTGGGCCCTCATATTTATAATCCCAAACTCTTCTTTTTGTCCAAAAGTACATTCAGAATGAAGAATACATTAATTTCATGAGTTGTTATAATTGATTACTCTATGCCCAGGAATACAACATAGCCTGTGGGTATTTACATCTGTGTTTAAAGAACACATGATATTCATCATTCTACATGTTTTCACAACAATGGCGAGGGCATCTTGGTTAGTGATTTTTGTCTTTCTAGATGTGGTGGAAGAAGAAGCAGCTGGAAGGAAGTAAATATGTATGCTGCAGCTGGGGAAGAATAACCAAAGGTGATAAGTGTAGTAGGAGCGAGCCAGTCGGAAGGTGTCAGTGAGTGCTCACAAGCAGCGCACCTACATTCATAACTATTTCCCCAGTCCTTTAGATTATAAAATGCAAAATTAGAACAGAGTTGCCCTGTTATGTTCAGACACTCATGCACACACTAACAAAATCTAAAGGACAGACACACAATTCCCTGCCTGTTTCTCTATAAACTTCCTGTTCCACAAACTTCAAAGTTTAAACAGGCATGACACAATATTTCATAAAATTCCCTTATTAGTACTATGCAAACACTCGTACACACACACACACACACACACACACACACACACACACACACACACACACACACACACACACACACACACACTGACAGGATCAAAATAGCAGGTAGGTTGTCACAAAGTGAGCATAAACATTAGAATGACACCCAATTCCCTACCTGCTTTTCTGTAAACGTTCCTGTTAAAGAAAATTCAAAGTTTATATAAGCAGTACACAGTTTTTCACAAAACTTGCCTCATATAGCATTAATAAACACTATAAGCCAAAAATAATGGTCCCTGACAGGAAACCTCTGATACTGAGAAAAAATTCTGGATGTGTTAAAGGGCAAATACTGTTTTTAGTAAAAAAACAGATAAAATGCTAATTTCATAAAAGGGAAATAAGTTCTGAGCAGAGGGGTTCCCCAATGGGGACTTATCTGCCAGATATGAACCTCTTAGCAGTGCTTGAACTAAGATGAAGATGCTTCTTCTCAAGGCAGCAAGAAAGTATTGAAGAAAGCTTCAGTTTGATCATTTCCCCCAACAAGATTAACTTATCAGTAGTCAAAGTAAAGGAATCGGTGGGGGGACATAGCTTTTAGAAGCTGGCTGGTTGTTTCCTGGGCAGGAAGCAACTCATATAGCCTAAGGCCTGCAGCAGCAGTGAGGAATTTGAACATGTACTATTATGGGTAAATGCAACTTAGACAACTGTACTTTATTTTTTGAAGGTTATATATGTGCACAGACTCATTCTCTAAACATGAGAGGTTTTTCCCACAAGAGAATATCTACAGGTGTAGAATGTAATATAGCTTGTGTGGTACAAGAAATACAATATCTGATTTCAAATGTTCTATAACTGTTTTTAATAGAAAAACGTGCTAGAATGCACCCTACTGCAATATATACATCGGCCACATCTAAAACAACTGACAGGAAAGTTTTATATGTATTCGGGATATTCCAGTATTTATCCTTACCCAATATCTTTACTAGATTTTTCACTCTCCTATAACTAAGGTTATCAATTAAATGCATGTTAAAAATTGGGTCATTCTTTGTGTGTCAGTGTTTGCTAATAATACGACCAAGATGCAATGAATCATTACCATACATTGTAGTAAATCTCACTGTGCTGTCATTAGAATTATTATTTTTGTATTGTAAAAGCTCAATCCTGATAAACCCAGAAGGAAATATGAGAAGCAAAGAAGAAAGAGTCATTGAAGAAACTGGAGAGAGAGTGAGTTGTGCTACAGAAGGAAGCTAAAGGAGATGAAAGTAGAGGGGAAGCACTACAGATCAGAGAAAAAGCATTAATAATGGAATTGGAGAGTAAAATTATTACAGAGCAAAACATTCAGCAACTGTCTTGGATAAACTACTGGTGAATAGTGGGGGAGTTAGTGCAAGGGAAACAACTAATCATGAAATACAAAAATAAGCATGTAGAGAGATAGACAGAGACAAAGAGAGACAGAGAGTGAGAATACTACAGGGAGATTAACTCACAACAGGAAGGGACAACAATCTCAGAATGGAGTGGGGGAAATGTAGAGATATATACATTGGAATATGAACAAAAAGACAGGCTGAATGCAGAGGTGACAAGGGATGTGATAAGGAAAGATATATACAATACGAAAGAAAAGAAAGCTGGAGAGTCAGATGGACCCCCCCTAGAGTTCTACAAGTGGGAATGAGAAGAAATGCGGGAGGCTCAACTAGAGGAATGCAAGAGAGTATAGAACTTAGGCAAAATATGAAAAAATATGAAGAGAGCCTGGATAATCCTGATACTTTAATGGGGAGGAGAAAGGGAGGAAGTGGGACATTTTGTAGATATCCAGATTTTGGTAAGGGTATTAGCAGGAAAACTGGCTGAGTTATTGCCAAAAATAATACAAACGGAGCAAAATGTCTTTGTGAGGGAGAAGGAAAACAGAAAAAAAATGTTAAGTAATGCTAGAGTTTATAGACAGATGAAAGTAATTAGTAAGGGAAAGGCAAGACTGCTCTTTGTCCTGAAGAAGGCCTTTAATATGGTGAGGTGGGAATTCCTGAATAACATTCTGCAACATATAGGGTACGGGAAAAGTTCATTCATTGGATACAGGATATATACCAGAAGCAAAAATATTCATAAATAAAGGATTATCTGAGGAGACAAGGATAGAGAGACAGTACAGGCAGGGGTACCCATTATCCTGAGGCCTGTTCATGCCTGTGATCAAAAAACTGGCAGTGGAAGTCAGACACGATTTTGCAATGCTTGAAGAAAAGGACAGGTTAAATTCTCAGTCTTTGTAATATGCCAATGACTGCATATTAATGTTGTAAGATGTAGTTGCAGGAATAGCAACTATAAGAGAGGCATTCAAGAAGGTTAAAGAGTATTTGGACTTAGGTGCACAACAACAAAGTTAGCCATAGCAACATTAGCAAAGGGGAAGTGGAAGTGGGAATAGATGAGATAAAACTGAAAGAGCTCACCAACTGCCTAACACTATGTGTTAGGAACATGATGAAAGTCTTCTTCTGGCTTTTCCCGGTTAGGGGTCGCCACAGCAGATCATCTGTCTGCTCATAATTGGCAGTGGAGTTTTACAGTGTTGAGTTGCCAGCCCGGCACCCAACCTTCCACAGAAGGCACACACATGCATGAACGCACTCACACCTAGGGCCAATTTAGAGTGTCCAATCCACCTACAGCATGTCTTTGGGATGTGGGAGGAAACCGGAGCACCCAGAGGAAACCCACACAACCACAGGGAGGACATCCAGACTCTGCACAGAAGGAACTCCAGCTGAGGATTGAACCGGAGAACCTCTTGTTGTGAGGTGGTAACGCCAACTGCTGCACCACCACCGCCACCCTAGGAACATGATGAGAGTGACAATCAGAAAAAAAATAAAGAAAGTTGGAAAAAAGGTAAAAGGGATCCACTGAAAGGGGAATACTTATACATCACTTGGGCAAATTAATTCCGCAAGATGATGATACTATCACCATCTATTTAGCATCATGCAAATAAAATAGTAGAGAACTGGGATAATGAGAGTAAGGGGAAACATGAGAATGAATAGAAAAAGGGTGTCTGCGGCGCCTACATCTCCAAATATATGCACTGACATGTAACATCATTTACTAGGTAGAAATATATGAGAAGGACGTTAAGCAAAAGAGAGCATGGAAGAGGGAGAAATGGAGAAGCTTACTAAAGGACATGAATGAAGCAGCACTAAAAGAACCGGATGTATGAAATGGGGTAAAGGGAACTTTAAACAAGATTGGAAAACAGAAGGGTGGAGAGCAAAGATAGGGAAGAAAAATAAAGAAATCTGGGAAGAAAAATAGCTCAAGAGAAAGATTTGCATGCAAAGAAAAGGATGGTGGGGAAAATTAAAAATGATGGAAGAGCTAATATAGAACTACAGTATATAAAAACCTGATAGTGGAACTAATTAGTATTCAGAGAGACCTAGAAAAAGAATACAGAGAGGGCAGCAGGACAAAGAAAGAGGCAGGAAAGGAGGGCAGAAAGAGAGAGGAAAGCATTCTGGAGGAAATGGAAGCAGTTAAGGAAACAAAGGACCATACAGGTTATGAAGTGTTAAGACAAACAAGGAAAAAGGTTGAAGTCTAGAGACTGAGAAAGACTTGGGGAAGGGATTTACAGAAAACAGAAAGAAGACAATTCAGGCAGTGAGGCACATGCAGAAAGTGTTAAATTATTTATAATGGCAGACTGACCAGACTTACAATGTACTGTTGTATCTGTTATTCTTTAATTGTTGAAAACAAATATAGATAAGCAGTTACACTGTCTTGAGTTATTTTAATTCTATTATAACATAGCTAGAAAAAAGTCTTTGCTTCTCACAATCTGTATCATGCCTAGGATCAATGCACACTTGATCAAGATGGCTCTAAAGAATAGCAAGCAGTGTTCAGCTTATTTATTCTTTTTTGATAGAAGCAGATGTTATTTCCTAGTGTCCTTATGGTTTCCATGACCGATTATTGTTCCATGTCATCTTTGCGTCAGTTGAAGTGTCTGTATTTTAGTTCTTTCATTTCTGCATCTGAAGGCTCACAAAATGACCATGTTAGAAATATCAAATATCTCTCTGTATGCTTCAGTCAGTCATAACAGGATGCCATTTTACTGTATCAGTTTAAGCCTAAGCCCACAACCACACGTCTTCACAAACAAGCTAAACTAGATATGTTCTTCTTTCTGTGAACCGATTCTGAACCACATATATTCACAGATAATTTAAGCTAAGCATGTTTCATTTCCTCAGAAATTACTCTAGCAGGTGTCTGACTAAGATAGCTTGTTGCTAAGGACATCATACATTCTGTATTTATTTTTAACTTTGCAATTCAATCCTTGCATTTCTACGTTTTAGAAAGAAACATTTATTTCAAACCTAGTATCAAGTTAAGACTTGCTTTAGAAGAAAATATTTCTTTTGTCTTATTTTAAAACCTTGTATTAATAAAAAGCATAAATTTCTTTTGCATCATAGCAAACATTTCTTATTTCATAACTGCTTTAGGGAAAAATGTTTTGCTTTATATAATATCTATCAATTCCCCCCTTTTTATTTTAATTAAGCCAAAGAAAAATGCAATCTACAGGAAAATGTGATCCTCTGTACTTAATAACCTTTCTTCATTGTTAACAACAGTTACTTAACAGTTTTAACACAAATTTTAACACATCTCCTCTTTTATATCTGAGATAGCTCCATAAGTTGCATTTGCTAAAACTTCCATCAGCTTTGCAACTTTCCATAATTCCCATATTTCCTTAATGTCAGCATACCAGGGAAAGATCCCAGCTCCTGAAATAGCACCATCATGTCCAGCTATTTTAAATCTTACCCTATTTTGGAAAAACTATCATGGACCTTCCTCTTCTTCCAATGATTTTTTACCATGTCGTCTGGTAATGTGTGAGAAATTCTCATCATTAGAACTGCATACCCTATGTAATAGGATCCCTGCCAACCTATTGGTAGCCATTTGTAAGCATTCTTCCCACATAGGAAAAAGAACCCTTCTGTCAGAATTGTAACATTCTGTTGGTCCATTGAATTAGTTGTGGCATCAGTTTTAAAGAAGTCTTTCATCCCTTCCTTAAAAGCAGTATTATGTGTTGACTCCCATACTGTTTTTATTTGATCAACTCCTCCATGATACTCAAGCTTTTCATATGACCAAAGTTGGTGTAAAGTAATGGATAGTTACAATTGCTAATACCAACCCTGACTGTCCCTTTCTTTTGAAAACAGTGTCTCTCTTTCTGCTTCCATCAACTGTAAATGTTCTTTTATGGCAGATAGTCTTATGACTCTATTTTTATAAGATCCTTTGAACATAAATCCCGTATCTGTAACCTCTACAGGGACTGCATGTAATTACATTTTCTCTCTGTAAGGAATGTGGCTACAAACTCAACAATTTGACTTGTTATGTGCCTTTGCAAACAAATTTTGCATCGCCAAAAATGTATTGCTATCAGGTATCCAATCATGATATCCCTGTTCTCATGATCTATTAATATTTGAGTATGTCTTCCAATTTTTTCTTTGCCACTTTTTTATTTTCATTTTCTTTTGTATGTACATTTCTGTTTTGGATCGCCTTGTCCTGTCCATATATCACTATTATAAACAACACATAGAATACTAGTATCAAAATGCATATGAGTATTAACATCTGCCCCCAAAGCTTGCATCTCCATGTGTAAGCTCTAGTTTCCTCCATTTTTCCTGGCGTCCTTCCGAATGGGTATATCAGCATCTAGAAACAAATTTAAACAGACTGCTACTTTCCTAAGACTGTTAACAGACTGTCACTTTCCTGACACTGTTTGACTTTTATTAACTTACACTGATTTCTATGACCCAACATGGAGTGCCGCTTTTGCTTGGATGTCCCCTGTTTTCTCCTGACACTGTTTGACTTTTATTAACTTACACTGATTTCTATGACCCAACATGGAGTGCCACTTTTGCTTGGATGTCCCCTGTTTTCTCCTGACACTGTTTGACTTTTATTAACTTACACTGATTTCTGTGGCCCAACATGATGTGCTGCTTTTGCTTGGATGTTCCCTGTTTCCTCCTGACACTGTTTGACTTTTATTAACTTACACTGATCTCTATGACCCAACAAGGTGTGCTGCTTTTGCTTGGATGTTCCCTGTTTCCTCCTGCTACTGTTTGACTTTTATTAACTTACACTGATCTCTATGACCCAACATGGTGTGCTGCTTTTGCTTGGATGTCCCCTGTTTCCTCCTGACATTGACTTTTATTAACTTACACTGATTTCTATGACCCAACATGGTGTGCTGCTTTTGCTTGGATATTCCCTGTTTCCTTCTGACACTGACTTTTATTAACCTACACTGATCTCTATAACCCAACAAGGTATGCTGCTTTTGCTTGGATGTCCCCTGTTTCGTCCTGACACTGTTTGACTTTTATTAACTTACACTGAATTCTATGACCCAACATGGCATACTGCTTTTGCTTGGATGTTCCCTGTTTCCTCCTGACACTGACTTTTATTAACTTACACTGATCTCTATGACCCAACATGGTGTGCTGCTTTTGCTTGGATGTTCCCTGTTTCCTCCTGACACTGACTTTTATTAACTTACACTGATCTCTATGACCCAACATGGTGTGCTGCTTTTGCTTGGATGTTCCCTGTTTCCTCCTGACACTGTTTGACTTTTATTAACTTACACTGATCTCTATGACTCAACAGTGTGTCCTGATTTTGCTTGGATGTCCCCTGTTTTGTCCTGACACTGTTTGACTTTTATTAACTTACACTGATTTCTGTGACCCAACATGATGTGCTGCTTTTGCTTGGATGTTCCCTGTTTCCTCCTGACACTGTTTGACTTTTATTAACTTACACTGATCTCTATGACACAACATGGAGTGCCGCTTTTGCTTGGATGTCCCCTGTTTTGTCCTGACATTGTTTGACTTTTATTAACTTACACTGATTTCTATGACCCAACATGGTGTGCTGCTTTTGCTTGGATGTTCCCTGTTTCCTCCTGACACTGTTTGACTTTTATTAACTTACACTGATTTTTATGACCCAACATGGCGTACTGCTTTTGCTTGGATGTTCCCTGTTTCCTCCTGACACTGACTTTTATTAACTTACACTGATCTCTATGACTCAACATGGTGTGCTGCTTTTGCTTGGATGTCCTGTTTCCTCCTGACACTGACTTTTATTAACTTACACTGATCTCTATGACCCAACATGGTGTGCTGCTTTTGCTTGGATGTTCCCTGTTTCCTCCTGACACTGTTTGACTTTTATTAACTTACACTGATCTCTATGACCCAACATGGTGTGCTGCTTTTGCTTGGATATCCCCTCTTTCCTAGGATTAATCTTTTCCTTGTTTACCTTCTGCACTGTGTATACTAATAGCCCTATCTGCTCTGTCACCTCATAGGGACCCTGCCAGTTACTATCCCATAGTCCGCATTTCTGGAAGTTTTTATAAGCACCTCATATCTGCACTGTAGTTTCATTTCAGTGGGACGTACTGGCATTTTCTTCCACAGATGGTAAGCCTGTTTTCTGACTATAGTGTCACATACTCCCTGTATATCTTTCGACCATTTTTGGTGTTCTACTGCTGTCTGTAATGGTCAATTATCCACCATTTCTGGGTCACACTCTTGTGGGAGGAGAGGCTAGATTCTACCCTTCTGAGCTGGGAATTTCTGGTTAAAGGCTTATTATGTCTGCTTATTTGAACTGTTTCTTTCTGAAATTTGTGAGCCTTGTTTGCTGTAGCCCAGAAGTTAGTAGTTTATTGGCCATTTTGGGCTAATTTCTCTCTCTTTCATTTCCCTGCTATACAAACTGCATTTGCGTGTTTTTTTGCACTTATATTCAGCTCAGCAAGTGCCTGCCAGATGTCCTGCAGAGTTCTACAGCAGCAGAGAGAAAAAAGAGAGAATTTGGAGTGATTAAGTATCATTTGTCTGCATTTTCTTGCTGTCTTTAACTAATTCTGCCTAAAATGCCAATTTTTTAGTGTTTCTGTGATTTAAAAAGCTTGTTTCTGCTACATATTGTACTTACTTGCTGCCTGCACTTGAACTAAGTCGTTTTTGCATTTAAATAATCTGTTTAACTGTTGTAGGTTAAACACTAAAGTGCGATAGCCATTTCTGTGCATTTAAAGTGGTTTTTTTATTGTATCTGCTTTATTTTCTGAAAAAAAAACAACAAAAAACCACAAACAAACAAAAAAATTATATATATACTTGTTTCCACCTTTCTGAACTAGTATAGTCCAGTTTTCAGGTTATTGCTGAATTCAGGGCTGTGTTACAAGTTTCTGTGTTGCCCATACCTTACTTGGATAAGAGGAAGTTCCTCTATTCACCTGTGAGAAAGGGAAGCTTTGAGCAGCCTATCTGTCCCTGGAGGAGTGGTTTCAGCACAGAAGTTAGTAGTTTATTGGCCATTTTGGGTAATTTTTATCTCTTTAATTCCCTGCTATAAAAAATGCATTTGCACGGTTTTGCGCACCGGGCAGCTAGGGTTAAACTATTCCTGGCTCCACAAAGTCTACTCTTCAATTTTTCCCTTGGAAATAGACAAACTTTCAACTTAAGCACTCAAACCATTCATTTCACAGCCCGGCACTTGCTCAAAACTCATAGCAAGCACTAATTAACCCTAGCACTAGACCTCCCTATACTGTCCTGAAGGACAAGGCTCTCTATTCGTCCCTACCAGCCAATCAGTAAAACAGCTCACTTTACCTATTCAGGCATGTCCAAAGGGTAGTTTCAGGTGTACTCCTCAGTCCAACTGGTGAATCTGGGCATTCTGAGTCAATGTTACAACAGCCTCATGTACACAGACGACCCTCTCCTCCTACCACCAAACACTAATATATGCGAAAGATGCAATTATACAGCCAAACTGGAGGCAAAGCTCTCTCAACCCAAGACTGGAACTGACAGTCAAGAGGAGAAGGAAAATACTTGCAACACACCACCAGTCTCACATAGACCTACTAAAAAACACTGGCAAATAACACACACAAATACACGAAAACATACTCAGAGGCTCTAAATAAAAAAATGGAAAAGCAACAGAGACCACCAAAGCAGACACCCAAGCAACCTCCACACCCCATCACAAACCATGAAACACACACTTCACATAATCAGTGTGCCAAGCAATCACTGCCCTTAAGGCAAAATAACATACCCAACACACTAGTAATAGGCGACTCTATAGTCAGGCACACTGATGTCCCACTAACTAGGCTGGACAAGGAGAAGGATACAGTAGGCTGCCTGTTGGGTGCCAGGATCAGCCATAGAACACAAGTACTGAGGTTGCTCCAGAACAAGTACAAATATGACTCTGTCATTGTCCATGTTGGTGTGAATGACCTGAGACATACTTCCCTGGACTACATGAAAAGAGACATGGAAGAGCTCTCTGATCACTTAGCCCAGGCTGGTATGACCCAGACCCTGAGTAGCATCCTGACTACACCAAGGAGCCACAACAGACCTCGGGAACTATCGCCCTATAAGCCTGACTAGCCCGGTCTGCAAGGCTATGGAGTGCATCATCATGGAAATCATTAACAGAGACATTGGGAACCTCCAAACATTGGACCCTACCCAGTTTGGCTTTGTTTAGGGCAGATCATGCCTCCTAAATCTAGTGGACTTCTTTGAGACAGTTATCAAGGCTTTATACGAGGGAAAGGAGGTCCACACAGCCTACCTAGACCTCGCAAAGGCTTTCAACACCATTCCCCATTCTGGTATTATAGATAAGCTCACCAGCCTGAACATAAACCCCTATGTCACGAGATGGGTTGCCAATTGGCTTGTGGATAGAACCCACACAGTGAGAGTTCCAGGCTCTAGGTCCGACTCTAAACTGGTTACAAGTGGCGTCCCCCAGGGCTCAGTCCTGGGACCCTTCCTGTTCGATATATACTTCTCACAGGTACAAGCAAGCACACGAGGACTATGGCTGACCAAGTTCGCAGACGACTGCAAACTGGGGGCCATGATTGACTCTCTGGCTGATACAGACATCCTCCAGAAGGGTCTCACTGAGACAGATACCTGGTGTCAAAATCATGGCCTCAAACTAAATGCCAAAAAGTGCATAGTCATCCCCTTTGGAGAAAACAAAGTACCCGCAAACTACCACATACATGGTAGTCCCCTAAATACAGAAAATGTAATAAGGGATCTGGGGACCCAAGTAGATAGCAATCTTACCTTTGATAATCATTTTGCCAAGGTGGTTAGAAAATCCTTCTATGTGGCCCACCTAATCACAAAAGGGTCCACATCTAGAACAAAAGAGGTTATTGTGCCCCTCTATTCACCACTCATGAGACCCATCATAGAGTACAATGCCCCGTTTGGGATGTACCTTACAAGACACCTGCAACAGCTGGAAAGACCACAGAAGTACCTCACCAAGAGGATTACTGGCCTCAAACAGATGCCCTATGCAGCCCGACTGAAAAAAATCCATCTGTACTTGGTTGCATACTGCTTACTCAGAGGTGATCTCTGCTGACATACAAGGCCATGTCCAACCCAGAATTGATGGACATGCTTCACCTAAAAAAAAACAAATCCCTGTGGGCCACACGCTCTAAGGATCTAAACCTCACCACAACGATAAATAGGACTTGCTGGAGGGACAGATTCTTGTCCCAGAGACTCCCCATGCTTTGGAACAGGATTCCAATCTACATTAGGCAGAGTCTCTCACTAACACTCTTCAAGAGAAACCTTGATGAGTGGATGGGAAACAGAACATTTACCCTGGGGATCACTGCTGTGGCTCTGCTGGACAGAGGCACAGGGAACTAATGGCTGTGCTGAACAGAGGCACAGGGAACTAATCTAAAGGGGTGGCAAAAGCCAACACATTCTGGCTAGGCTTACAGATGCCCTCAGGCAGATAGCCTAGTACTTACCTGTGAACCTATGAACCTATGAACAAGGAAGTGTGAGGGGCATTTTCCTCATTGTCAACACCTGAAAAGGTGAAATTCCTGTTTTTATTTACAAATACCTGATAAATATCTCATCCAATTCTTGGCTTTTTCCAAACATGCCTTTTTTTAACCTTTCTTTGATTGTCCGGTTCATCCTTTCAACAATTCCGTTGGATTGTGGATGGTATGGAACATGAAATCTGTGCTGAATCCTCAACAATTTGCACAAATGCCACATTATTTGGCTTGTAAACTGGGGTCCATTATCTGATTCTATGACCTGAGGCCATCCCCAGTGAACAAAAATGTTTT
Organism: Protopterus annectens; assembly: GCF_019279795.1. Lineage (NCBI taxonomy): Eukaryota > Metazoa > Chordata > Ceratodontiformes > Protopteridae > Protopterus > Protopterus annectens. The sequence goes on from NC_056726.1 coordinate 1,332,931,247, forward strand.
TCCATAATGCCTCTGCTGTGGCCTTAGCTGTCATACTTTTGGTGGGAATTTCTTCTACCCACTTCAAAAATACATCAACTACCTCTAACAGATGTCTGCATACCCTTTTTGTAGCTGGGAGAGGCCCTACATAGTCTGCCTGTATAGCGTACCATGGCCCACCTGCCACTGGTACTCTATACAATTGAGGCTTCTTTATATTTGCATTAGTTTATAGACAAGACAAGCATCCCTCTAAAACTGTCTTACACAGCTTTTTTAGACATGGTTTCCACATCTTCTGTTTCACTATACACCATAATGTTTCTGTAACTATGTGACCCAAAATCTTGTGATTATATCCGACCAACTGTCTAGCTAGATCTCCCAGGATATATGGTATTTTTTCCCATCTGGTAATGAATAGACAAAAATTGTCTGTTTGGTATCCCCTTCCCGCATACGCCTGTCCAATTCTTCAGGAATCCCTTTCTGTTTTTGAAGGGTTGCCAAATTCTGTATTTCTACAGGTGTAGTATTCAAAACACTCATGTGGGTCTAGCCATTCACCTGTTTCAGCTGCTTGCTTTGCCTTGGCATCCGCCAAAGCATTTTCTCTAGCTTCTTCTGTGTTACATAACTCCCATAGTACTGGAGCATGTCGTCGAATTCCCATCTGACCCAAATTGCCATGTGTAAGCGTAAAGAATTTACCACATAGGCACTGTCACTGTAAATCCTGACAGGTTCAAAATATTGTAAAACATATTTTACTGTTTCTATATATAATTTTAAACAATTGGGAATAAATGCAAAAAAAAAAAAAAAATCTGCATAAAGCATCATTCCAAGTAGACCCTGCAGTGTATGTCAACCATTCTTCAAATGCCAACATATTGAAAAAAAAAACTTTTTTTATTGCCACTGAGGCAGAGTCTGCAATAAACAAGATTGTTGATAAATATCAGCAGGAAAAATATATGCCATTTCTGCTGATCTCTGTCCAATGTCTGTTGATAAATATCAGCAGGAAAATTAAATGCCATTTCTGCTGATCTCTGTCCAATGTCAATTAGTGTATTTTGTTCCCGTTGTAAATCTTGTTGGGCTTTCTCTAATTGTCTTGTAAGATTAACCTCTGTAGTTTGTGCCCTTAGTAAATCTTGTTGGGCTCTATCCAATTCTTGTTTTAAACCATAAATTTCATTCTGTAAAGTCTGTATGCTAGTCTGAGTTTCTGCCTCTAGATGGCATTCTTGTCCCTCACTACTGTCCCTAGGCAAGTTATTAAAAGCTGTTAAAACCTTTTTGAAAAGGTTAATAGTACACTGTACTATGTCAGAATTTTCTTCTTGTGCATTTTCAAGATTTGTCCTATAAATATGCTAAATATTTTTCAAATCCACATCCATTTTTTTCTGATCAGTAACATTTTCATGTAGTCTATTCCGTTCCTGACAATAATTGTCATACATTTGTACTAAATCAGATTTAGGTAAAGCCTTAAGACATTGAAGAAAATGTTTAACAGTTTGCATTATATCTGACAAAGGCATGACTGCAAGGTACATTTAACTGTTTTGAATATGAGGGACCAATGACACCAAATTCACGCATATCCTTTAACAGGATAGGATATATGTTATTGTAGGGCTTACATACTAGACTCCTGTGACAAGATAGACATAATTGTGGAAATTTGCTTCCACATAAAAAACAGTCTTCTTGAATTACCTTACATTTTGTCATGTATGGATCATAGACGTTTATCCATTTACAAAAACAAGAATTTGGGTATTTTTTTACGGTATTTTTTTGTAGATAACGAACAGGTAATCAGGCCAAAGTCACTTGAAAGAAACGGTCTCTCAACAGATGAATTGATGGTGGAACTTCATTGGACAGATACAATGGCAAACTCAGCTACCACTTAGGAGAAGTACTGGAAACTGTCGACCTGTTGAACTCATGTAGAAATTATGGCACCAAATGAACAATAACTACTGGTAATGGATATAAAAGGTCACAGTCAAGCTGCCTTGCCACTGTTAAATTATTTATAATGGCAGAGTGACCAGACTTAGAATGTACTGTTGTATCTGTTATTCTTTAATTGTTGAAAACAAATATAGACAAGCAGTTACACTGTCTAAGTTATTTCAATTCTATTATAACATAACTAGAAAAAAGTCTCTGCTTCTCACGAACTATGTCATGCCTAGGATCAATGCACACTTGATCAAGATGGCTCTAAAGAAGAGCAAGCAATGTCCAGCTTATATATTCTTTTTTAATAGCAGCAGATATTTCCTAGTGTCCTTGTGGTTTGCATGACTAATTCTTGTCCATGTCATCTTTGCATCAGCTGAAGTGTCTGTATTTTATTTCTTTCATTTCTGCATCTGAAGTCTCACAAAAAGTCTCTGTTAAAAATATCAAATGTCTCTCTGTACACTTCAGTCAGTCATAACAGGATGCCATATTACGGTATCAGTTTAAGCCTAATACCACAACCAAATGTCTTCACAAACAAGCTAAACTAGACATGTTCTTCTTTCCATGAACCAATTCTGAACCACATAGATTCACAGATAAGTTAAACTAAGCATGTTTTATTTGCTCAGAAATTTTCTAGCAGGTATCTGACTGAGATAGCTTGTTGATAAGGACATCATACTTCCTGTATTTATTTTTAACTTTGCAGTTCAAGCCTTGCATTTCTGCTTTTTAGAAAGAAACATTTATTTCAAACCTTGTATCAAGTTAAACCTTGCTTTAATGAAAAAAAGAAAAACCACCACAAATATGAAGAAAAATACTCTTTTAATGAGTGCTTTCATCAGTAGATACACTTGACTTCATCAGATTACATAAGACATTGACATCACTTCCTTTTAAAAACCAGGCGCCACCACATGACCGCAATTAATATCCTCTACAGGATTCAAATTGTATTGCAACACGGTTTCTCAAGCTATATTGCCTCTACAGGATTCAGGTTGTATTGCAACATTACGTTTTAAAACTAAAAATTGAAAAATATGTGAAACTTGATTAAGAAATAATAATAAAAAAATTGCAAGACAAAACAAACAACAATAGTGTTTGCTCTTCACAGTAACCCATATGTATAAATAAATAACAAACATCAATCCAGCATACTGTTGATACACTAAGACAGTATAAAAAGATGTATTATAAACATACATTGATCACATTTTCCCCTACTTTCCTTATTTGCTGTGCAAGTCAGAACATTACAAAACTATAAAAGATAAAATTCAGCTTTCAATTTTAAATTACTAGAGAGGGGAATAATATCATTCAACCCAGGGAGGTTGTTGGCATTAAATCTTAACTGCCACCTACACTCTCTAAATTCGAGAAACAATTCTCATGGACCCCCCCCCCCATTGTTAAGAACAACTTGGTCAAAGGCAATACATTTAAACCTATGGTCAGGATTTTCCTTGATGTGCAATGCCAATACATTTTTTTTTCCATTGGCTTTTTTAATATCATAATTGTGTTGGTATATACACACTTTGAAAGCCTTTTTAGTCTTGCCTATGTAAAATCCTTCACATGATTGACATAAGGCTGCATAAACTACAAAAGTGCTGTTACAATTCAACCTATGGTTCAAATATATTAGACCATAATGTGGAATATGTAAGGTGCCCATTTCAAAAATACTGGAACACTGTGTACAATGACCACATTTGGTCATCTGTCCTTTTCCATAGGTTTTATAACTCTCTGTGTTTTTTTCCAAGTACATTTTTAAAACTAGCATCTTTTTTATAGACAACACATGACTTTTCCCCCACATTTTTTAACAATTCTTGATCTCCTCTAAAAATAAACTAATTCTTATTTAATATGTCCTTGATGTCATAAAATAATCGGTTATAAGTTAAAATAAGGGCCTTGCTGAAATATTGGGTCATGTCTGTATCTTCATTCAAAATGTTAATATTAGGAGTAACAATACCAGATGTATCAGTCCCTAATAATGGAAAAAAGTGTCCACATACCCTTTTTTCCATGACCTCATTAAGAATTGGTTCAATAAAATTGTTAGGATAACCTCTTTGTTGTAACATACCCCTCAACTTGTCCCTCTCTTCATAGAACATTTCTATGTAACTGATCATACGTGCCAATCTAACACATTGGCCTTTGACAAGTGACTTTTTTTGAAAGCCAGGGTGTCCACTCTCATAGTGTAAGAGGGTATTAAAATATGTGGGTTTTTTGTATATCGAGGTTTTAAAGTTCTGTTCTACTTCATTTTTGATAATAAATATATCCAAAAAATTGATCTTGTCACTGCTTTGTTCCATAGTGAAATTTAAAAAAAGATGTACTAGTATTTAAAAATTCAAAAAATATCTGTAATTCATTTTCACTGCTTTCTCAGACTATTAATATATCATCCAAAAATCTCCCATATAATTTACACAACTTGAATAGCTCTGAAGTGAATACCTGAGTGAGTTCCAACTGGACCAAAACTATATTGGCAAACAGGGGGGCACAGGCTGCCCCCATTGCTACACCTGTTGTCTGTTTAAATAGCTGGTTCTCAAATATGATGTAAGTGTTGTTAAGTACCAATTCCATTAAAGTTCTAAACATTAATATCCTTTCATGCCTTATATTTGTGTTATTGCATAAAAAATCATAAAATAGGTCAAGGCCCTCTTCATGTGGTATTATGCTAAATAAATATTTTATATCAGTGGTAGCCAAAATTAATTTATTACTATATAATTCTTTCTTTAACAAGATTAACAAATGTAAAATAAATAAAATAAATTCTTGATTTTCTTCAAACAATCCCACGGATCCTTGAGTATTTGTTGGTAATCAAGAAGCATAGATTTTAAATGAAAATCAAGAAATTTGGCTAAATGTGTTCTTTTCCATGCTTTTGCATCCACAATAGGCCTTGGGGGGTTCTGATGCTTTTATGTATGCATGGATGCCATTTTACGGTATCAGTTTAAGCCTAAGACCACAAACACATGTCTTCACAAACAAGCTAAACTAGACGTGTTCTTCTTTCCGTGAACCAATTCTGAACCACATATATTCACAGATAAGTTAAACTAAGCATGTTTTATTTCCTCAGAAATTTTCTAGCAGGTATCTGACTGAGATAGCTTGTTGATAAGGACATCATACTTCCTGTATTTATTTTTAACTTTGCAGTTCAGGCCTTGCATTTCTGCTCTTTAGAAAGAAACATTTATTTCAAACCTTGTATCAAGTTAAACCTTGCTTTAGAAGAAAATGTTTATTTTTCTTATTTCAAAAACCTTGTATTAAAAAAAAGTATATTTTTCCTTTGCATCATAGCAAACATTTCTTATTTCATAATTGTTTTGGGGAAAATATTTTACTTTATATAATATCTTTCATAAAGTTCATGGAGTGAGAGACTGAAGCCTGAGAACCCTGCATATATAGTATTTAACAACTTTTAAATTGGTAAACAAAGGTATAAAAGAGGATAATAGATGCTTAAACAAAAGCTACTTTATTTACAGTTATAATGGACTGAATTGATGACAATTATAGAGCAAATTGGAAAACCTTACATTTTGAACTATTTTATTAAAGAAAAAATGAAACTATCTAATTCATATCTAGAACGTCTAATAATGGGTTGTGGTTAATTTTAAGTAACAACATTATTGTTTATTTATTTATTTAATGCTTAATAAATAGGTAGATGATATTTCCCAGTGACCCTTTCCAGACACAACCTAAAACTACAGATTACAAAGAGAGCACATAGGCAAAATAGTTGGTTGTTATACATAAGTCAGGTAGATGGAACCTATGAAGACAATTCTTGGGATAATTTGAGTAGTACATATTGCATAGACAGTCAAGTAGTTTGTGCAGAAATGTTTGTAAATTTAACATTATTTTCATAATTAAATAAAAATGTTTGACAAATTTAACAACATTAATCACATAATTATCAAACAATGACATACAAATTTAACAAAATATGTACTGTATATTATATATTATATGTACAGTTCTATTTTTAATCTTTCAAAAGCATCAAGTGACTAATATGTTTGGCTAAGATTTGGATAGAAAACAATATGATTAACCATTACTTCTAAAGCAAATATGCAGATGTACAGATGGAGCCTTTTTGAACTCAGTGAGTGTTTCAAGACCTCTTATTTCAAAATAAATTTTGTTCCATAATGGTGAACCCATCTGAGAGAATGTATGCTCACTTGTGCATGTTTTCAAAGGAAGTTTGCTTAAAGTGATAGTTTCAATTGTGTATTTCTTATAAAATAATCCTGTCTCTGATTGGAAGTTCTCTTTTCAGAGGTATGCAGTAATCTGTTTTTAGTGTTTGTGTGTGAAAGTACTAAGTAGGAAGGTTGCCCTTTCAGTGACTGGAAGTTATTTTAAGCTTCTGTAGGAGTTTACAGTGATGAGAGTGACTGTCAGGCAAAAGGATGGCTATGTAGATTTTATTGTCATTGAAATGTAACCTTTTGGTATTGTAAATTGGGAAAATTGTTATCAGAGGTAGACTGTATTTCAGTTTAAGAAGGACATTTTTTGATTTGGCAATGCTAGCTATGGCAGAAAGCAGATGTGTGATTCTATAATAAAGTTTGAGTTGAGAGAGAAATTTAGCAGTGACTCTGTCTGTATGGGTTGATAAGGTTGGTATGGGCTTAAGGGTAAAACCCAGGAATTTGTATTTTGAAACATGAGGGATAACATTGTTATGTTTATCTGTGATGTTATATGTGGTATGTGTCATATTTTTTGTGAGGAGGCAAATAACATAGTATTATTTTTTGTGTGGTCAACTAGAAAATAATTAGATTCTGTACAGCTTCACAGCTAAGAAATGAGTGTGGCAGATTCATTTTAGCCTAGGTTCATAGTTTCATAGTTTCATATGTGATTATGAGGCTAATGGCACACAAGCCTTTACAAGCCTAGCCAGTAATACCCATGATATGGCAATATTATATCTTATTTCCCAAGATATGGGATGGGGTAGTATCATGGCAGTAGGTCCTTGGGGGCTGGAGCTATGAGTCATGTTTGGCAGTGCTCTAGTAGTGAATTTGTAGTCCCCCATCCATTTATCCAAATTCTTTTTGAAAACAGTGAGGGACGGGCTTTGTTTTATGAAGATGGGAAGTTTATTCCATTGACGAGGTACCTTTGGGATATGAATCTGTCTCTCCAGCAAGTTCTGTTAGAGTCACAAATAAGGTTCAGATCCATGAAACGTGTACCCTCATATAGTTTTTCTTGTGAATATGTAACATTTTCATCAGGGCTGTATCAGAGAATGCCTTGTAGGTCAAACATAAGTCCCCTCTCAATAAATGATATGAGATGGAGTAAAGGGCTAGGGTCTTTATTCGGTCTGCATAAGACATGTCTTACGGTTTGCATTTTTTTAGATTGTAAAATCAGGATGTCATCTACATACAGAGTGATGTTAAGTAATGAAAGACCTTCATTTAATCACTAATGCAGAAAGACAGCTGTTATGAGTTTCAGGACTAAGTCCTGGGATACACATATGTAGCGGGTGCCACAGGACGACAAGTAGTTGTTAGAACGGTTTTGGAATATTTTATCTTTGAAGGTAAATCCTCTTCTTCTTCTTTCAACTGCTCCTGTTAAGGGCCACCACAGTGGATCATCTGTTTCTATTTCTTCCTGTCCTCTGCATCTTGCTCTGTCACACCAACCACCTGCATGCCCTCTCTCACCACATCCATAAACCTTATCTTAGGCCTTCCTCTTTTGCTGTTACCTGGCAGCTTCATCCTTAGCATCTTTTTCCCAACAGACTCTGCATCCCTCCTCAGCACATGTCCAAACCAACATAATCTTGCCTCTCTGGCCTTGTCTCCAAACCATCCAACCTGGGCTGACCCTCTAATATACTTATTCCTAATCCTGTCCATCCTCATCATACCCAGTGCAAATCTTAACAGCTTCAACTCTGCCATGTCAAGATATGACTCCTGCCTTTTTGTTAATGCCACTGTCTCCAACCCATATAACATAGCTGGTCTCACTACCCTCTTGTAGACCTTCCCTTTCACTCTTACTGGTACTTGTCTGTCACAGATCACTCCTGACACTCTTGTCCACCCACTCCATCCTGCCTGTACTCTCTTCTTCACCTCTCTTCCACACTCACCATTACTCTGAACTATTGATCCCAAGTATTTAAACTCATCCACCTTCGCCACCTCTATTCCCTGCATCCTCACCATTCCTCTATTCTCCCTCTCATTCACACATATATATTCTGTCTTAGTCCTGTTGACCTTCATTCCTCTTCTCTCTAGAGCATATCTCCACCTCTCCAGATAACTATGAAATCATTTTATGGTGTTACTACCAAATTCAATGTTTTGTGGAGTATTTTATGGTTTACAGTTTTAAATGGTATAGGCATGTCCACAAAGATCCCAACAGTGATAAGTACATCACTGATGTTAGAATAAAGGGAATAATTTGCAGATAGTAAGGTTGTTAAAGCACTAAAGGCATTTCTGAAGCCAGGCTTTTTATCAGATAGTAGTCCAAAGCTATTTATATGTTTGATCAATTGTTTAAACTTGATTTTTGAACACTTTAGCAAGTGAGTAGAACTACATTCAATATAATATAAGCAGGCCAATACAATCTAATTATATAATAAAATATTACAATTTTCAAATTCATCATCATAGGTTCATAGGTTCATAGGTTCATACTAGGCTATCTGCCCTAGGGCATTTATAAGCCTAGCCAGAGTGTGTTTGGCTTTCGCCACCCATTTTACATTAATTTTGCTATGCCCTTATCATGGGGCAAATGCATTTAAAATGTGGCTTAGGTTAGCAATTCCCTCTTTCTCTTGTAAGGCTCATATAGAAATTTCCTGTACACAAAAGATGATTCAGTGGGAAAGAAACATTTATTTGGATGGTACAATTGTTTTAAAGATGGAACATTAAAACTTATCAAAGATAAAGATTTTTAAACTCAGTTTGGACTTATCAGACTGGTTATTAGTAGACAGAATCAGAAATCATGCTCAAGAAAAAAATATATGAATCTACAACATCAAAAACAAAAAATAAAAAAATTAAAAATAGAATATCTTTGGTGTGTAATAACACCTCCACAATTCTCATGAATCTTTATGAAATACATTTTATAATCATTTGTTTTGTAACCAAACCTAATAGCAAATTCTGGAACTTTGTACAAGAAGGACTGGAACATATTATCTCTTCTATTAGAGGCACATCCTTAGTACAATATTGGCAATTTTCCATTTGGAAATGCTTGAATAGAGCTTTTATTACCCCTAATAAACAAAAATTCTAAATGTTGGGGATGTAAGCAAAAAATTAATGCAGACTGGTTTCATATAGAGTAAAAATATACACTATTAGCAGAATACGGGGGGAAAGCTATTTTCTCAAAGCATTGTGGAGAGATAAAATAATTTAATACTATTAGTTTTCTATAATATTCCAACAGATCTCGTTTTATAAAAAGCAAGACTTTTTTTTTTTTAATTATTATTATTATGGACCATTTTAGCAACAGCAAGCAAAATTACCACTAAAAATTGGGTAAAGAACTCTGTTCCTGATTTTAACAGGTTCATCTTACTCTGTCTTGCAAGAAGTTAAAGATGAAGCTATCATTAAGAGAAACAGAATATCATCAAATTCAGAATTTAATAACCCCTGGACTAAAGTACTTATCTGAATGGACTTACAGAAATAAGAATCTCTTCAGCCTGCCATTAAGCCACAAGGTGTATGAATTGGCTCAGTGTTCCATATCTCTTTTCAAGATATTTTTCTTTCTAAATGTTTTTGGAAAATGGTTATTTACATGTACTGGAAATATTGTATATAGTTATCATATATAATTTTAAGTTTTTATTGGAAAATATGTTGTTCAAAAGATATGAATTTCATTTACTGTGTCAAATGACATGCAACAATAAATTCTCAAATTAGAAAAGAAAAAATGTATCCATTTGAGTACACTGAGAATGCCTAGTTACATCTTTTTTCTCCAAACACCAAATGTAATGGTCTCGATGTAGTTCATTAATATGCATCTTTTAAAACTTTCATCAATTCAGCAATGGTTATAAACTACATGAGCACAGGTACTATGTTTTTTTTTTATTTTACTTTATCCACTAAACAGTTGTCTTACTCTACCACCAAAACTATAAATATTAGCGTACAGAGGTTTTATGTCAGGAAAACAACAGACAATGTAATTCTAAAAGGCAGTCATTATTAATTAAGTGAATTCACGAATAAATCCCTGCACTGTCATTTGAATTAGGACATAAGAAATATATATATATATATATATATATATATATATATATATATATATATTTTTTTTTTTTTTATTTTTCCCATTGAATAATTATTTAAATTACTAAAACTAGAGGGTGACTTTACTATCTGTAAATTAAGAAAACTATATAACTGAATTTTCCCAGATTATACAGGATATATGTGGGGGTTAAGAGATAAAATGGAGAGATAAAACAAAACATAACTAAATATACATGTGTAAATTAATGCAATATTATAGGTTCATAGTTAGGTACTAGGCTATCTGCCTGAAGGCATTTATAAGCCTAGCCAGAATGTGTTGGCTTTCGCCGCCCTCTTAGATTAGTTCCCTGTACCTCGGTCCAGCAGAGCCACTGAAGTGATCCCTGGGGTAAACTTTCTTTTTCCCATCCACTCGTCAAGATTTCTCTTGAAGAGTGTTAGCAAGGATCTCTGCCTAATGTAGATTGGAATCTTGTTCCAAAGCATGGGAAGTCTCTGGGACACGAATCTATCCCTCCAGCACATCCTATTTATTGTTGTGGTGAGGTTTAGATCCCTAGAGCATGTGGCTCGAGGGGATAAGATTTTCTTTAGGTGGAGCATGTCCATCAATTCTGGGTTGGACATGGCCTTGTATGTCAGGCAGAGATCACTTCTGAGTAGACGCAGCGGTAGTTTCTTCAGTCGAGCTGCATAGGACATCTGTTTGAGGCCAGTGATCCTCTTGGTGAGGTACTTCTGTGGTCTTTCCAGCTGTTGCAGGTGTCTTGTAAGGTACATCCCAAATGGGGTGTTGTACTCTATGATGGGTCTGATGAGTGATGAGTAGAGGGGCACAATGACCTCTTTTGATCTGGATGCAAACCCTTTTGTGATGAGGTGGGCCACGTAGAAGGATTTTTTAACCACTTTAGCAATGTGATTATCAAAGGAGAGATTACTATCTACTTGGGTCCCCAGATCCCTTATTACGTCTTCTGTATATAGGGCACTACCGCCTATGTGGTAGTTTGTGCGTACTTTGTTTTTTCCAAAGGGGATGACTATGCATGTTTTGGCATTTAGCTTGAGGCCATGATTTTGACACCAGGTATCTGTCTCAGTGAGATAATTTTGGAGGATGTCTGTGTCAGCCAGAGAGTCAATTATAGCCCCTACTTTTCAGTCATCTGTGAACTTGGTCAGCCATAGTCCTCCTGTGCTTACCTGCACCTCTGAGAAGTATATGTCGAACAGGAGGGGTCCTAGGACTGAGCCCTGGGGAACACCGCTTGTAACCGGTTTAGAGTCAGACCTAGCTCCTGCAACTCTTACCATGTGGGTTCTGTCCGTGAGCCAGTTGGCAAACCATCTTGTGACGTAGGGGTTTATGTTCAGGCTGGTGAGCTTGTCTATAATACCAGAATGGGGAATGGTGTTGAAGGCTTTTGCGAGGTCTAGGTAGGCTGTGTGTACCATCTTTCCCTTGTCTATAGCCTTGGTAATTGTCTCAAAGAAGTC